>NC_035173.2:15949002-16549002 GCF_001659605.2 Manihot esculenta
AACATCCATGACAGGATATTCAAAAGGAACGAACAACAACTCCACATGTTATTCCTGCTCCTAAATATCTTAAGATCAATACCACAAGGGAAAGGGGGTGAAAGACTCAAAACCCACATCATTTAATCAAAACAGACCCAGCAAAACATCAACACTAATAATCAGTAATCTGAAAGCTCACCATGATGCTAATCATAGCAAATCTATATCACAGAGGAAGAGATAACGTAAATCACTTAGTGAAATGAACCCCAGCAACACACACCCATTCAAAGCAAGTTGACTGAGCCTATCTCCATTCATGAAATGTCATTCCTTCCATTCCACTTCACAGAGTTTCACAACCTCAACATTGGTAAACCAGACTTTGGCCATTAATCATGATCACAGAAAGTTTTATCACTAAATAATCTCGAAATCAAGAACATTCAGAGTCAAAAAGAAAACAGAACGAAAAATAAACGATTAATAGGAAGTTCTGTGAATACCCAAGTCCTTGACTTTGTCCTAGCGAATGAGGAGAGTTAGTATCCTTTGGAGCTGTGAGGTGGAGCCCCGAAGAAGGGTAGCTGTTAAAGGAGCGCCCGAATGACTCTATGTCAGGGTAGTAGAAGGATGTGTGAGTTCTGGTTCAAGATCAGGTGGAGGTCGCGTGAATGGAAGAAGAAAATAGGGAAGCTTTCGAGTTTGGGATTTTGGTGGGACGGACTATCGGGGCTAGATGCACAAAGGGGTTGGTGAACTGGTTTTTTAGGTGTTGGAATCGACGGAGATGGGTGTGTTGTTTTCACGGTGAGAATCGAGAAAGAGAGGGAAGAAACTGGATCTGATTCAGAGGAGGATGCTGCTTCAGCTGATGACGACTCGATGGGTCTCCACAGAGAGATGAGATGGTAAGGAGAAGGGACTGATTTTGATCGTTTATGGTGGTGAGAAGACAAGAGAATAGGAAAAATGGCAAAAATGATTTTATAAAAATGAATTAATTCATGTATTACTCGATGATAAACAAGAGGCACAATACTATGTTTAAATAAATTACAAAAATAACTAAATAGCTAGAAGTATGGCACAATATATTGTTAGACTACCATATGTAACAGAATGTATAACTCGTAGAATTCTAAATTACTGAAAATAAGCAGAATCAATTACCAACCTTATCTCTCCAGGCTCAAGTCCTGTAGTCAGCCTTATTACTCTAAAGGGTAAACACATCCTTATCACTCCCTTGGTCAATATCCCCCCTCAAACTATGCCGAGGTTGGAGACATAGTTTGTGTCGAAAGAACGCAAGACGAGCCTTAGGAACTGATTTAGTGAATACATCAGCTAGCTGACAAGTGGAAGGAATATGTTGAGTAATAAGAGCCCCTTAAGCTACCCGCTCTCTTACATAGTGGTAATCCAACGCAATATGTTTACTTCAAGCGTGAAACACTGGATTGACTGTGAGGAATAGAGCACTGACATTGTCTGCAAAAAGTTTCGGTGGGTGTGGAGGAAAAATCCGAAGATCAGATAGAATATATCCAAGCCATGTAAGCTCAGCTGCTGTATGAGCCATGGCACGGTACTCAGCCTCTGTACTGGACCGAGCAATTGTGGACTGCTTCTGCGCACACCAGGAAATGATATTCGAGCCTAGGAATGTGCAATAGCCTGTAGTTGACCGTCGCGTCGTCGGACAGCATGCCCAATCTGCATCAGAAAAGGTAGAAAGAGCAAGTGTAGTATCGGAACGAAGATTGAGACCATAATGTATCGTGCCCTTTAAATAACGCAAGATGCGACGAACATATTTCAGATGAGCATGAGTAGGTGAATGCATGAATTGGGACACAAAATTTACACTAAAAGACAAGTCAGGTCTGGTTAAAGTGAGGTATTGCAAGGACCCGACAATGCCCCGAAAAGATGTTGGATCGGAAAGTGGTTCAGAATCAATTGGCGGATTGTGTTTAAGGTCTAATGGAGTGGGCATTGGCTGACAATCAACCATCTGGGCACGCTCCAAAATGGAGTAGGCATAATGCGTCTGTGATAAATGAAGTCCAGTGGCTGTGGTATCCACTTTAACACCCAAGAAATGATGGATTGGTCCCAAGTCTTTCAAGGAGAATTCTGCGTGTAACACCTGAATAAAATCATCAACAAGAGCTACAGACGAACCCGTGAGTAGCATATCGTCAACATAAACCAAAAGCACTAATATCTCATTAGAACAATAAAAAACAAATAATGAAGGATCCGCCAAACTGCAAAAGAAACCATAAGCAATGAGAAACTTACTTAACCGGTCAAACCAGGCACGAGGAGCCTGCTTGAGTCCATAGAGAGCTCGTTTTAACTTACACACATGCGTTGGCTTGTCCGGATTTTTCATCCCTGGTGGTTGCTCCATGAACAAATCCTCAGTAACATAACCATGCAAAAAAGCATTTGTAACATCTAACTGCCTTATTGGCCATTTTTTAACTAAAGCAACAGTTAAAACAGTACGAATCGTGCCAGGTTTGATAACGGGTGAATAAGTTTCAGTGTAGTCGACGCCATCCAGTTGATGGAATCCTTTGGCTACTAACTGAGCCTTTAGTCGGTCTAACGTGCCATCTGGTTTAATTTTGGCTTTAAACACCCATTTACAACCTATTATATGCAACCCGTCCCTGTAAGGAACAAGGTCCCAAGTATTATTCCTGTGTAAAGCATCTATTTCAGTAACCATGGCTTGACGCCAACCATCATGTGCAAGTGCTGCCTTAACAGTCTTAGGCTCTCTAGGAATAGAGTTCAACAAGGTAACAGACAACGCATAGCGCGGATTTGGTTTGACAATTCCTAATTGTGACCGTGTGACCATAGTGTGTCTAGGAGCTGAGTTAATGATAGTCATACCTGCTGGGACTGCAACTGCAGTATCGTCGGAGGGAGCAGCAGCAGAACATTGTATATCGACAGAAGCTGGTGCAGGAGATTGGTGGCTGCCTAGTGCTACATTTGAAACTTCGTCGATATGCTCAGTCTCCGTAGCACTTGAATGGAAGTCTGGACTGGCAGGTACAGCAGGAGCAACGATAGCTAAAGGAACAGCCTCTGCTGCCGTAACCGGGTCTGAGACATCTGAGTCTAGTAGCAACTGCGGTTCTGCTGCAGATAAACCAGCAGTCGCTGCTGCCGTAACCGGTTTTGAGGCAACTGAATCTAGCAGCAAACGTGGTTCTGCAGTCGGTAAACCTGCAATATTTGGAGATTCCTGCACAAAACTAGGAGAAACATCTGAATGAGCATCATTATTAGGGGCAGAAAGAGTATTAAAAGCACTATCAACATGTAACTCATGAGTAGCGTCAGTCGTATCACTAGAAGAAGGGAAAGGAGTAATCTCATTCAAAACATTTTGTGGAGGAAGATCAGAAGTGCCAGGTGATTCTGCAAGACCCTGCACACATGAAACTGTTAAAATAGGACTAGACTCGTTGTCTGAAGTTGCCTCGTCTACACTAGAAGTGGAACTTGAATTAACCCAAGGATTCATAACCTGTGACACATATAACGAATCCATAACAGAAGACTTATAAGGAAATATTTGTTCATCAAAACTTACATGCCTGGAAATAATAAATTTCCTTGTTGTCGGATTATAGCACTTATACCCCTTGTGTCTATCACTATAGCCAACAAACACGCAAAGACAAGACTTTGGATCAAATCTGTGACTTTTAGTATCCCAAATATAAGGAAAACATTTAGACCCAAACACATGCAAGGAACTATAGTCAAAATCATACCCATTCAACATGTAAAACGGTGTGTTATGTTGTAAAGAATCAGAAGGTAAGCGATTAAGTAAAAACACAGCAGTTTGAAACGCTTCAACCCATAAAAATAAAGGTAAATGACCATGAAATAACATAGTCATACCTAACTCGCGAATGACTCGATGACGCCGTTCTACCATGCCTGTTTGTTCAGGCGTATATGGACACGAAATTTGATGTTTTATACCATTAGCAAGAAAATGAGATGACAAAGCAGAATTAACAAATTCACTCCCTCCATCTGAATGAAAAACTTTAATATTTTTGCCAAATTGTCTAAACACAAACTTCTCAAAAGCAAGAAAGGTAGCAAAGAAATCAGACTTTTGTTTTAATGGAATGATCCAACAATATTTGATAAAATCGTCAACAAAGCATGCATAATATCTAAATTTTTCAATCGACAAAACATGGGCAGGACCCCACAGATCACAATAAATTTTATCAAAAGCACATGAACTAGAATGAACAGAACTGCTAAAAGGAAATCTACTTAATTTTCCTAACTGGCAACTATCACACATATTTTTTATTTGAACAGAACCTCTAACATCTATTAACCTCTTATTACTTAAAGTAGAAACTGCGGACGCTTGAGGATGTCCTAAACGCTGGTGCCAAATAACTGTTGTGCCTGCTTTAAAACGGTTGGAAAAATAAGCTTTGGGAGTTGCAGACAAGGTATAAAGATTATGCTTCTTTGGTCCTGTTAGTAGGATTTGTCCCGTTTTCTGGTCCTTCACACAAACAGACTTATTAGAAAACTCACAATTAACAGGAAAATCATCAGTTATTTGGCTAATGGAAAGCAAATTCTGTTTTAAATCAGGTACAACTAAAACATCAGAAACAGGCAAACAATGCTTTTGCTTAATGCTAGTACTACCTATACCATTTATAGACAAGGAAGACCCATCACCAATAGCAATAGAATCCATACCAGAATACTCTTTAAAATTGTCTAAAATAAATTTGTTACCTGTCATGTGATGAGACGCACCTAAGTCGGCAATCCAGTCAGCATCTACTACTCCGTTGTCCAGAGTAAGTGCAGCAAGAGCTTGAGGTAGATTTTCTTGAGGTGATTTAGGAATCCACCAGCAAATTTTGGCGATATGCCCAGGTTTGCCACAGTATTGGCAGACTTCATCTTTGTAAAGTTCACGTTCTTCTGCAGTCATACGTCGGTGCCCAGAGGGAGGTGTACGACGTTGAGTAGTTGAGTTTCCTCTTCTCTGATTTTGACCACGAGGTTGTTGCGCTTGGAAGCCTCGTCCTTGAGAAGTAAAATTTGAGCGCCGACTGGAACTGGAATTTGGTTGTCTTTGTTGATTTCCATAGAATGCAACGTGGGACGAAATTTGACCCATAGAGGCATCAGACTGACTTATAAACCAAGTTCTTCGTTGCTCTAAACTCTTCAACTGAGAGATCAGTTCTGTAAAAGTCGGTCTTGGAGGCTTAAGCATGGTAGTAGTAAAATCTTCGAACTGAGGCCCCAGACTTGTAAGAAGGCAGAATACCTTTTCGTTGTCTGGAACTGTTTTCCCAATCGCGGCAAGGTTATCGCAGATTTCTTTGAAAAGCCGCAGATGTTCTGTTATCGTTTTACTTTCATCTTTGCGAAAGTAGGATAGTTGTTGTTGTAGATTAAACTCTCTTTCCTAGGAGTCTTGAGCATAAGCATCTTTCAGAGCTTCCCAAACAGTCTTTACTGTTTCCAGACCGATAACGAGCCCTAGAGATTCTTCGCTTAGGGTTCCATAAATCCACCTACGAAGTAATCGATCTGATTTCTGCCACGCTTTGAAATTATCAGAAAGCTGAGGCTGATAATTTTCGGGAATTGGTGAGGGAGCAGCCACAAATTTTTGGTCTTCTGGAAATTTTGCCGTCAGATGATCGGACAGATCTTGGCTCTCAGCTAGGCTTAGCAACTGAGCCCTCCATAAGGGGTAATTCGTTTGTTTTAGCTTTAAGGTAACAAAATTTGTAACATTTAAGGAGGAGGAAGCCATTTCGTGAGAAGAGAAAAAAAAACTTTTGGAGAAGAAGAAGGCGGATACGAACCCGCTCTGATACCAACAAGAGAATAGGAAAAATGGCGAAAATGATTTTATAAAAATGAATTAATTCATGTATTCCTCAATGTTAAACAGAGGCACAATACTCTGTTTAAATAGATTACAAAAATAACTACATAGCTAGAAGTACGGCACAATATATTGTTAGACTACCATATGTAACAGAACGTATAACTCGTAGAACTCTAAATTACTGAAAATCAGCAGAATCAATTACCAACCTTATCTCTCCAGGCTCAAGTCCTGTAGTCAGCCTTATTACTCCAAGGGGTGAACAAATCCTTATCACTCCCTTGGTCAATAAGAAGAACTGGAAATGGGAGCGGGTTATGGGGAGGGTCACTCGAGGCGATGGTGGAGAATGTAAGGGGTGTCTCTGTTTAGCTAAAACGGCAAGAAGGAGTGTGTTTTGGGAGAGAGTGAAACTAGACGATTCCAGTTTAATCCCTCATAAATCCTATGGAGAATAAAAGTTAACTGTGTAAACGAAATTTACCTAAGTCTTAAAAAATTTAAATTTAATTTATTAAAATTTTTTTAATTTAAATTACTCATTTGGAATTAAATAGAATATTAATAAATTTAAATTTCATTTAATAAAGGAGTCTAGGGGAATGAAACTTTTTTCAATGTAATTTTAAATATTTTATGAATAATTTAATTTATTTAAATATATAATAAATTTTAAATTAAAATTAATAAATTTAAAATTAAATAATATTAATTAAATAAATAAATATATATATATTATTTTATAAACTTATAAAAAAAAATTTAAATTTTAATGATTCAAATATATGTAAATTTTAGAATATAATTAAATTATATAGAGTTGAATATTAAAAAATTTAAATTTTATTTATAAAAGTATATGTAAAGTTTAAATTTAGTTCTCTTATGATATTAATTTTAATATAATGAAAATACACATTAACCCGTTCGCAAACCTGTTTATGAATTTAAAAATAAATTAAAAAGTTTGTTTATAAATTTAAAAATAAATTGAACTTACGAGTATTGACAAATTTAATGTTATTGAGTTTAAATTTGACTCATTTATTAAATGAAATTTAAATTTAAATTTAAATTTAATTAATTATAAAATCGAATTGAATCAGATTAAATTTTTATTGAATTAAAAATCAAATAGTTCAAGAGGGTTAAACTAAATGATTAAAAATTAAGGAAAAGAATATGAGGATTAGCATTTAATAAGACATTTTATTTTCATTTCTTTATTTTTGAAAATGAATTACTCTATGGCTAATTGGGTTACAGAACGAAAAATGATAAAAATAGCTATAGGTATTCAAGGTAGTTTATCGGTTTACACTTATAATGTTTTTGATCGATTTAAAAATTTTAAAGGAGCAAACAGATTTAATAAAATGAATTCTATCACTCTAATTTAATTAAATTTGAAAGGTGAATTTTCTTTTAGATGGGTTAATAAATTTAATAGGTATTTTCCTTTAAATTTTTATTTTCTCAATATAATCTAATCTAATAAACTAAACTAAAGTTTTTTTTTTTTTTTTTAATGAATCAAGGTTAAATAGATATTTTCTTTTGAATCATCTCACTCTAATTTAATTAAAATGAAATCATCCAGTTGAAATTAAGACATAAAAAGTAAAAACGGATTCAATAAGTATTTTCTTTTGAATCGTTGTTAATAAATTATTTTTTAAAAAATTAATTAAAATATTTTTTTAAAAAAATAATTATTACGGACTCAGTTTGCGATTTCCTTTGAATCGTGATGCTCCAACATAAATTAATTTAAAGAAATAAAATTAAAATTTTTAAGATGAGTAGATGATCACCTATCTTTAAATTGTAAATAGAAAAATATTTATAAGAGGAAAATGCTTAAAAACACTCATAAATTAGTTTGGAGTAAGTGAATTTGAATAAATTAGAAAAATATGGTATTTTATTTTTATTTTTAATAATTTTTATTTAAAAAAAAAAACAATATGAATTCGAATAGGCTTGTTTTTGGGGGACAATCATGATTGAAGCTAAAATAATAAAATTAAAAATAATAGGAGCAAGAGATTGGGAAATTAAAAAGGAGTAAGAGGTCTTAGCGCTTTCTTTGAATCATTTCACTTCATTTAAATTAAAGTAAAAAGAATAATAACAAAATTAATTTTTTTAAGAGGAATTAAGAAGTTGGATCTATCTTACTCCAGCTTAAAATAATGACGACATGAAATTAAAAAATGATTGGGTTAAAATAATTTACATATGTTTTCTTTTAGATCTTTTAAAAAGTAAATCAGCAAAAATTAAATTCCAACTAATATAAAATTCAAACTTAATTTTAAAATTAAATCAAATCATCATTTTTATAATATATTTTTAATTCTATAAATTATGAGTTAATTAAATATTGTTTGGTACATATACTAAAAAATAAGTTTTTTACAATAATAACAATTAAATCATTATGATAAGTTATGTATAGAAATTTATAGAAGATATATTTTTTATTTTGTTAATTTTTTATACTATAAATTATTTTTCTTGTAAAAATTATTTTTTTTCCTATAAAAGTAGATCTAATTCTATTTTTACATTTATTGAAAAAAAGTATAGGTAACATAATTAAAGCAATAAATATTATTTGATATTTAATTGATATTACCAAATTAAACAATTTAAATTACTAAATTCTTTTTAAAATTGATCAATTTTATTTTTAATACTGAGTGTAATAGTAAATTAATAAATAAATTATGCTTTGAAAAAAATAAAATGGCTTTAATAAATGAAAAATTAAAGTAAATTTATATTTATAAAACAGAACAGTATCAAAATTTGCGCCCCTTAAGTTTGAAATCCTGTCTTCGCCACTCATTCCATTTGAAAAATATTTAAAAGTAAAAAACTTATATATAATTAAAGAAAATGTAAAGAAATAAATATAAATTTTAAAAAATTATTGAATATATATTTGATTAAATAAGTATATTATTTTAATGTATCTATTTACATAATATAAAAAATAAAATAATATTATGTATAATGTAAAATAAAATAAAATAATATTTTTCAAATAAAAAAATTTAAATTTAGTTATTTAATAATTTAACTTTATTTATATATTAATTTTAAATCACACAAATTTATAAAATAATTTATTTTAAAAATAAAAAATCAAACAAAAACTGAATTGAATTGCTCATTCAAACTGTTTGATTTTGATTCTAGTTTAGCGAAGAAAAAACTGTAACTGGCTTTTACTATAAAGTTTTAAATCATTTCAAAAATCAAAATTTATTGATTGATTGTGTTCTGAATTTAATTAGTCTAATTCACGACCTGAACCGAATAGATAACAAATCTCTTTACCTAATATTTACTATCTAATATTTATTATTTTTATTAATAACATAATACTAAACTCCTTTGATGTATAGTCATAATATTAATTTAACTTTTCATTATAAATTTAAATTAAATTATAAATAATTATATTTTTAATGATTATATTATAATTTTAAATAGTATTATTTTTAGAAAAATTATAATTAATAAATATATTTTAAATTTATAAAATATAAAATTAACATAAATATTTATGATGTGAAACTCTAGATTAATAATATAATTTAAAATTTCAATACAAAATAATATTAGGTTACATGTTAAAATTAATTTTCAAACGTTGTATTATATTCTTAATAATAAATACATAACAATATATATAAGGGAAAATTACTTTGTAGTCCCTGAGGTTTAATGTAATTAACACTTCTGTCCCTCTATTTTGGCGACCCAACACTTAAGTCCCTCACTTTCTCTTCCGTCCAAATTCGTAGTCCTTCCGTCCAAAATAGCCGTTTGGGACACGTGAATTGACAAAATTAACCCTCCTCCTCCTCCTCTTCTTCTTCTTCTTCTTCTTCTTCTTCTTCTTCTTCTTCTTCTTCTTCCTACCCAGCAACTTTTTCTCTTTCTTCTTCTTCTTCCTACCCAGCAACTTTTTCTCTTTCTTCTTCTTCTTCCTACCCAGCAACTTTTTCTCTTTCTTCTTCTTCTTTCTTCTTCTTCTTCTTCTTCTTCTTCTTCTTCTTCTTCTTCTTCTTCTTCTTCTTCTTCTTCTTCTTCTTCTTCTTCTTCTTCTTCTTCTTCCTACCCAGCAACTTTTTCTCCTTCTTCTTCTTCTTTCTTCTTCTTCTTCTTCTTCCTACCCAGCAACTTCTTCTTCTTCTTCTTCCTACCCAGCAACTTTTTCTTCTTCTTCTTCCTACCCAGCAACTTTTTCTTCTTCTTCTTCTTCTTTCTTCTTCTTCTTCCTACCCAGCAACTTTTTCTTCTTCTTCTTCTTCTTCTTCTTCTTCTTCTTCTTCTTCTTCTTCTTCTTCTTCTTCTTTTTCCTACCCCAGCAACTTTTTCTTCTTCTTCTTCTTCTTCTTCTTCTTCTTCTTCTTCTTCTTCTTCTTCTTCTTCTTCTTCTTCTTCTTCTTCTGGAATTTCACATTGAAAGAAGGGTATTTTTGGAAAAAATCATCACATCTCACTTTTGACTCTTTGACCAAACGGTTTAAATGGACGGAAGGACTACGAATTTGGACGGAAGAGAAAGTGAGGGACTTAAGTGTTGGGTCGCCAAAATAGAGGGACAGAAGTGTTAATTACGTTAAACCTCAGGGACTAAAAAGTAATTTTCCCTATATATAATAATAATAAAATAAAATAAAATCGTCAAGAAATTACTAATCTAAATAAGATGTCATTTTTTATGCAATACAAAATTAAATAAATTTCTCACTAGAATTTTATTAATCAAATAATATAATTGTTCATGAAAAAATGATTTTTAGCCAAACAGTTAAACATTTTTCAACATAAATTAATTCCAAACCATAATTCTAGTCGTAAAATGATTAACTGCAGTGTAGGAAAAATTCTTGAGCAACTAGTTAAACTTTCCTCGGGATTACAATAAAAAAATTTTTTTTAATGAATTAGAAGAACTACTACTCCCAATAGATCGTACAATTTTTATTATTAATAAAATTGAGCCTGATTAATTTCAAATAAATCTAATAAAATATTAAAATAACAAAATAATAAAATGTATTTTATTATGATTCAGTCAGTTATACGATCTAAAAATGGATTGCAATCAGGCCACGTGAAATTTTTTTTTTTCAACTCTATTATTCTTTTGCTTTCTCTGGGCTTTGTTAGTTCATGTTCAAGTCTTTTTGGTAAATTCCATGTGTTCCAAGCTTAATTATCTTGTTGCTTATTGATTTGCAAAGTTTGGTGAATACTCTTTCGTGCATGTTTTTATACTTTTCAAACATAGTTTTCATCTTGAATACTTTTTTTTCACCTATGGTAATTTGATATTATATGATTCAGAAGTGGATCTCGAGTTTCGTAGCTAGTGTATCCAAAAATATTATAGCTCTCATTTGATTTAATTTATTAAAAAGTAATGCCCTTTATGTTGTAAAATTAGTTTAAATTTCAAAAGATTTTATAGTCATTAAAGATTTTATGGTCGTTGAAGATTTCATGGTAATTAGAGATTTTATGATCGTTGAAGATTTTATGATAATTAAAGATTTTATGGTCATTAAATATTTTATTTATGAGATTTAAATATAATATTAAATATGACCGTTATGATTTTATTTCAAAATTCTTATAACCATATATAGCGGTCAAGTTTTCCACAATAAAAAGTCTTCGTCTTTACAAAGATATTCACTCCCCATTTTCTACTTGATTCTTTCTTTTCTCTGTGTTATCTGCTGAGTTATAAATCATAGATAAATTCTTGTTGTCCTGATTCTGGGAATAAAATCCCAGAAGAACATGTTTAATCCTGGGGGATCACAAAATAAATCCTTAAGGACAGTGTTCAACACGACTCAGGTTTTATTGTTTTACCCAATATTTACAATAATCTTAAAAATTTATCTTTACACAAATGGAACCAAATGTTGTTACTGTCTCTATTTTTGCACTGCCTGCTTCCAATGACATTATCAATGTCTCTGCTTTTACAAATGGTGGGTCTCTTCTGCCTACTGTCCTCATATCTCAAAGATTGAGAATCAAGACCTATACCTGCTGTTGATCCAAGTTGCATGAAATCTAGGTCTATTCTAATAAGGTATGTAGGTATATAATTATCGGTACTCTTTTTAACAATTTCTTTGATAACTACTGTTCCTACAAGGAAGCCAAGGAAATATGAGATTCAATGAAATATGGGATTCAATGAAAAAATATGAGATTCAATGAATTTGAAATATACTGCTGAGGATGTTGGCTATAAGAGCAAATCTTGTACAAAGAAAAAGTACACAAATCAAATAACATGTATGAAAATAAGAAATCTGATTTCAAACTCAAATTTAATAATTCCATCTTTAAAAGGAAAGGATATTGTTTTGTATGTGGTAAGCCGGGTCATGATGCACCCCAGTACAGGAAAAGAGTGATAAATAACAATCCTCCTAAAACAAAAGTGAATTTAGTTGAAGGAGATGATATTATTACTGCGGTCATTTCTCAAACTTTTCTTGTAGCTAATGTGCAAGAATGGGTAGTAGACTCTAGTGCTACTAGGCATATCTGTGCAAACAGAAATGCATTCAGCTCTTACACTACAGTGAAGGAAGGAGAAGAACATGTATTTGGGTGATTCTAGGACTGCAAGTGTCCTTGGTAAATGGAAAGTTTTTCTCAAACTCACATCTGGCAAGACCTTGGCACTTAATGAGGTATTTCATATACCTAATATGAGAGCTAATTTAATTTTTGTAGCTCTATTGGGAAAGGCTGGGATTAAGGTGTCTTTTGGGTCAGACAAAATTATACTGACAAAAAATGAAATTTTTATTAGAAAAGGTTATTGAAATCAGGGACTTTTTATTCTCAATATTTTTGCAATAACAAATGAAAATGCATCTCCTTGTTCTCTCTTGCTTGATTCTTTTGATTTATGGCATGCTAGATTAGGACATGTTAGTGCTTCTTATATTAAAAAAATACAATATCTTGGTATAATATCTGGCACTAGTAATACATATTTAAATAAATGTGAGATTTGTGTAGAATCTAAGTCAACCAAAAAATCATATTCAACTACACATAGAGAATCTGAATTGCTTAATTTAATACACACAGACTTAGGAGATTTAAAACAAACCATTACTAGAGGTGGTAAAAAAATATTATGCAACTTTTATTGATGACTATTCTAGATATACTAAAGTATATTTGCTTAGAAACAAAGATGAAGCATTTGATATATTTCAATTGTATAAAGCTGGAGTGGAAAATCAATTAATTAGAAAAAAAATATAGATCAGATAGAGGTGGAGAATATATTTCTTAATGACTTTTGTGAAGAAAGAAGGAATAGCTCGTGAATTTACTTTACCCTATTCACTAGAATTCAATGGAGTAGTGGAAAGAAAAATTTGAATATTAAAAGAAATGATGAATGCGTTATTAATAAGTTATTTTTCACCTAATAACCTTTAGGGGAAACTTTATTATCTGCTTGTCATCTACAAAATAGGATACCCTATAAGAAAACTGATAAAACACCCTATGAACTTTGGAAAGGTTATACACCTAACTTAAAATATTTAAAAGTGTGGGGATGTCTTGCTAAAGCAATTCTTCCTGATCCTAAGAAATGAAAAATAGGTTCAAAAACTTTTGATTGCATGTTTATAAGTTATGCTGAAACCTATAAACTTAAATTTATAAGTTTGATGTAGCTTCTATACATAAACTTGTTTTAGTTTCCTGAGACAGAATTTCTTCTATTAAAGTATTAATTGCTTTGGGTTTTAAGCATAAACTTATTATTTATCAAATGGATGTTAAAAACAGTTTTAAATGGAGACTTGGAAGAAGAAATTTATATGGTTCAACCTAATGATTGTATTGTTTCTGGTCAAGAAAATAAAGTCCGCAAACTTCTTAGATCATTATATGGTTTAAAACAAGCTCCAAAACAGTGCCATGAGAAATTTGATCAAGTTTTGTTGAGTGATGACTTTATCTCTGTTGAAGTTGATAAGTGTGTATATACAAAATGTATAAATGATTGATAAGTGTGTATGTACAAAACGTATAAATGATGAATCTGTGATTATTTGTTTATATGCATTTACTTTTGGTACAAATTATGATATAGTTGTAAATCAAAAACTTTCATTGCCTCTAAATTTGATATGAAAGATGTAGGAGAGGCAAATGTGATTTTGCGAGTTAGAATCATAAGGAAAAATGATAGTCCAATGCTATCACAAGAGCATTATGTTGAGAAGATTCTAAGGAAGTTTGGACATTTCAATGTCAAACCAGTAAATATCCCTTATGATCCTAACTGTCGATTAAAGAAAATTAGAGTCTAAATATGCATAGATCGTTAGGAGTCTGTTGCATTTAGTGAATTTTTTATCAACACCATCTATATCAATGCGTTGTGATTGTCAAGCGGCAATAGCCATTGCAAAGAATAAAACTTTTAATGGTAAGAATAAACATATTCGTCTGAGACATAATGTTGTTAAGCAGCTGCTGAAAGATGGAACTATTTTCATTGATTATGTGAAGTCAAAAGTGAATTTGGCCAATTCTCTGACTAAATCTTTAGAGAGAAAAATAATAGATGAAACATCGAGAGGAATGGGACTTGAGCCAATTTGAAATTAACAATGATGGAAACCCAACATTTGTGATTGGAGATCCCATGAAAAAGGTTCATATGGGTAATAACAAGTCACATGTTAGTTTTGATAGCACTATTTATTGTTGTCCCTTTCCATGGTGTGAGAAGTGCTAGACTGCATTAATAAGAGGATGAGATGAAAACTGTAACATCCCAGAAAAAATAAATAAATAAATAAAATAAAATAAATAAATAATTAAATAAGAAAAAAAAAGAAGAAGAAAGAAAGAAAAAAAAAAGATAAATTAAATTTTAATTTAAGGACAAGTGGCAATTTGCTAGCCACTTAACAAAAAAAGAAAAGAAAAGAAAAGAAGAAAGGAGAAAAGACTAGAAGAGGAAGGGAATTCATATTTCCCATTCATTTTCTTCTCCTTCCCGTGAACATGCATAAACCCCACTTCTCCATCTTTTCTCTTCTACACTAAATTGCTTCAAAATTTCACCTCCAATCAATTACCCATCTTCTCCGAACACCTTTCCAAAGTAGAATTTGAAGAAAAGAAGAGAAAATCAAAGAGAAAATTCAAGGTTGAGGGAGAGTGAATAGTAACCAAGGGTTGGAAAATTTAAAGGTATGTTAGGGGTTTTGATATAGGAATGTTTATTATCATTTTTATGTGAATATGTATGAGGAATATTGTATTAATATGATTTATTTACTTTTTTTTTTAAAGAAGAAGTGGAAAGGAAGAGTGAAAGTTCCAAAGGGAAAGAAAAGAAAGAGTAGAGAACTAAAGCTTGTGGAAGATTTTGGAAAGTTAAGGTTTGTGCTCAACTTTGTTTGAATACATTTAAGAATTTGTTAATTATGTTCTATTTGAAAATTTTACTACCCTAGTAGAAATAGACCAAGTGAATAATAGTTTAATTATATTTGTATAATCAAAGTTTGAGAAATAATAGATTTAATAGATAGAAAAGTTTAAAATTAATATGTAATTTAACCAAAATTTAAGTTATAGATCTCATGAAATGACTCTATTTTCTTTGATAGAAATATAATTTGGTTAGATATAGTGCCAATAAAAAATATTAATAGACTAAAAAAAAAGAAAAGAAAAAAAAGAGAGATATTAGATTAGATAAAAAAAAGTAAATAGAAATTAAAGGAATAAGAAAAGGGAGATACGGTGTAAATCTGATGTTTAACAATAATAATAATAATATAAGATAAAAAAAATAGAAATTCAAAGAAAAAGAAAATTGAAATAAGTATATTGTGATAAGTAGAAAAATATATATATATATCTTATATTAGAAAAAAAATAATTAAAAAGAATAACAGTTAATTAATTAAGGATGAAATTATGAATTTGTAATTTATGTAGTTGAATTACATTAATAGATTTACATGATATGAAAATGTTTAAAAGCACAGTTGTAATATGATAAAGTATTATAAATTGAATAATTGGAAAGTTATACCGTATTGAAAGTTTTTATTTATTTAAAGTCTGGCTCTAGTAAGTTTGGTGGGAATTGTTAGTTAGTTTAAGGGTGTGGCATGCCATATACAGATCTTGCAGTACTGCACTACAGTTATACTGATTTTTAGGATACAATGAGGTACCCTACAGTTATAGACTCAGCTTTTGAGCCATACAGTTATTTGGCACTTTGTACCCTACTGTTACAGTTTCCTTATCTGACTTAACAGTCCCATTTAAATTTATAGGGGCCAAAAGAAATATATAAAAATAATAATAATAAATAATAAAAGTATTAAGAGAAAATAAAACTTTTTACATGATGAAGAAAAAGAAAAAGACTATGAAATGAAAATATGTATATATGCGAAATAATAATATGATTTAGTTGTATTTCAAATTATTTGCTATATAGTTTATTGTTATTGGTTTAATTTACTGTGGTTAAATGAATTTTGATTTAAATGTTTTATTTATAAAAAAAAAAAGGTTGAGCACCACTAAGCAATTTGCTTAGCGCGTAGGAATTTATTTATTTTTCCTCGCGCAGGTTGTAGACCCAAGTAGCAGTAGATCAAGATCTGCATCAACCCAGCCAGAGTTACATCATTATTTATCTTGGGTATATTTTGTAAATTTTATATAAAGTTGATTTTGGAAATTTGGCATGTACATAAAGTTTTAGAGATAAAGTGGTTTATGATTAGAATTAGATATATTGGAATATTTTTAACTTTGGTGTAAATATTGGTTATTAGTAAAAGTTTTTGTGTTGAGATTAATGGGATGGTTTATGAAGTGTTTGATCTGAATTGAAATTGTTTTAATGTTAAAAGAAGTTTGGGGGTTGAGGTTGAAGGTTATAGAAGTGTGGTATTACTATTCACAGGTGGAATTAAGCTCATATTTCAGGGAAAACTCTGCCGGATTTTTAGTAAAAAAAAAAAGTCATGAATTACATGATATAAATTAAAGAAAAAATAAGAGAACTGTTAAAATGTGATATCTCCAACTCGGTTAATTAAATGACCGGGTAGGGGGTGTTACATTTAGTGGTATCAGAGCAGGTTTAGTCGACTCTAGGTAGTATGTGGGTAAATAGTTAGGTATAGGAATATGTACATGCCATATATATTAAAGATATGATGTAACCCTGATGCAGATCTATTTTATGAATTTCAATGTTATAGGATATGTACATGCCATATATATTAAAGTTCTCTCTGTTCTTCAGAGAAAACTTCAAGTCGGAGAAGAGGTAGAAAGTCATGTACCGGCTGAGGCCACTGGCCATTTACCGCCACAGGCTCCTCCTGGTGCTAGAAGGCTAGAGCAGGAGGTCTTATTGCAGCAATTAACAGAGATTTTCAGGCAGGTGGCCGGAGTAGCTCAGCCCAGTGGCGGAGCCAGGAGCCTCCCTTTGGTAGGGCACCATCGGCTGCAACTGCACTGCTGCGGCACCTTCATCCCCCTTCAAAGCATTTTTCGGTCGCCGGTACGGCACGTGCCCCCCCTTGCCGTACCCTCCCTCCGCCCCTGGCTCAGCCAGTTATAGTTCCACCACCGGCTCTTGCACCAGCACCAGCCAGGCCGTCTATTGATAAACTGAGAAAGTATGGTGCTACAGAATTTAAAGGACGAAAGGAAGATGATACATCTGCAGCAGAATATTGGTTGCAAAGTACAGATAGGGTGCTTCAACAACTACAATGTTCCCCAGAAGATAGTCTCGTATGTGCAATGTCACTACTGAAAGAAGAAGCCTACCAATGGTGGGACACTGTGGCACAGACAGTGCAACCAATACAGAGGACATGGGAGTTCTTCTTGAATGAGTTCAGAAAGAGATATGTAGGTGACATATATATGGAGGAGAGAAAAAGGGCGTTTATCTATTTAAGGCAGGGACGGATGACAATAGCTGAGTATGAAAGGGAGTTTATTAGATTGAGCAGATATGCCAGGGAGATGATTCCTACAGAGGAAGCAAAATGTAAAAGATTTGAGCAAGGGTTAAACACTGAAATCAAGATGCTTCTAGTTGCTCTTCAGATCAGAGATTTTTCAGCACTGGTGAATGCAGCTTTAAATGTAGAGAAAGTGAGGGAAGAATACCAGAGTAGAAGACAGAGGAGTCAGACTCACAGTCAGAGTCAGAGTCAAGGGCAGATGATAGCTTCACAGGGCTCTAGTAAGAGACAGAAAAGTTTTCAACCTACTAGATCAAGCCAGTCTCAAAGGCAAGGCCAAAAAGCAGCTCAGAGCTTAGCAAGTGGATCTATTCAACAGACTGCTTCTGTGGCCAGTTCAGGAGGCTCAGGAAGAAGTCTTCCATCAGAGTGCAACCACTGCAGAAGGAGACATACTGGTACTTGCAGATTATTGACAGGAGCTTGTTTCATATGTGGCTCTATGGATCACATTATGAGGGATTGTCCTAAGAAACATACAGCCTCAGCACCAACAACAGAAAGAACTACACCAGTAACTCAGAAGACCAGAAGCAAAGGTAGAAGTGAGCCGACAGGTACCTCTAGTCAAAGAGTGTCAGAAACTGTGGATAGACCAGAATCTAGAGCACCTGCTAGAGCCTATGCCATCAAAGCTAGAGAGGATCAGGATTCCCCAGATGTCATCATGGGTATATTTTCTATCTTTGGCCGGTCTGTTCATGCTTTAATAGATCCTGGTTCTACACACTCTTATATTTGCGTACCTATCACAAATAAAAAAAAGAACTACAAGCAGAAATACTAGACCAGGATATAGTAGTAACTAATCCTCTTGGCCACAGTGTAGTTGTCAGTAAAGTATTTAAAGATTGCCCCATCTTGATTCACGGTCACATTTTTCATGGAGATTTGATTGAACTACCTTTTTGGGAGTTTGATGTGATTCTAGGAATAGATTGGTTATTTAGACACCAAGTTATAGTTGATTGTAGAAAGAAGAGTGATCAAGCATAATTTAGCCACATTTTTATGATCTTTATTATTGTTTATTTACACATTATTTAGCTTAATTTATGGTTTTTTCCTTGTTTTTACAGAAAAGGAAGAAATTGAAAAAATGGAGAAAAAGTGCAGAAAATGACAGAAAAGTGATTGGGTCAGTGATTTGCCCAAATCACTGCCCAAATCAAGCTGAAGTAGAAACCTGGAGGCAACAGGCAGAAGTGATTGGGTCAGTGATTTGCCCAAATCACTCGTAGAAACTGGTCAAATCACTCGTAGAGACAGAGACAGAAACTGGACTGAATCCCATAGAACGATTTGCCCAGATTGGGCAAGTGATTTGCCCAAATCACTCGCAGAAACTGCCCAAATCACCTTGACAGCAGAATTTACAGCAGAGGCGGGAAAAGAGCAGAAAATCTAAATTCAAAGAAAAGAAGTCCAAATCCACTTCAAACACCACAAGATCAGTCCCAAGAGCCACGCCCTTCACTTGGAGAGTTCCATTCCCAATCAAATACAAAATCCAAGGAGGAATCAAAGACTACAAAGAAGACCAAATCAAATTGAGATTCCAAAACCCTAATCAAATTGAAATTGGGATTCTCCAGCTATATAAGGGCAGCATCCAAACCAGCATAGCATCATCTCATCTTCAGCAATACTGCAGAAAATTACAGCAGCTTTCTTCCTTTCTTTTCTTTTCTTTCTTTTGAGATTTTGTCCACCATGAGTGGCTAAATTTCATCCTTTTCTAGTTGAAGTTGGTGAATTTCAGATTTTGTGATGAATTGGGAGATTTAAATCTCCATTGTTAAACTTCTATTTATTCTCAATATTTATGCAATTTGAGCTTTCCATAATTATTACTTTGCTTTTAGAATCAATAAGGGCCCATTGCTTTTAAATTGCTTAAGTAATATTGTTTGAATGATTTAGGTCCGTAATTGCTTAGGTTGTTCAAATACACATTTAATCAAATTGCATAATCTAAACTTGACCACGCGGTTGGCAAGGATAGAATTGGGTTTCTCTAAGTCTTAATGCAGTCAACAGTTGTTCGATGCCAAAGGCCCCAAGGACGTTCCTTGGCAACTTGTTAACTAGTGTTTGATTAGCGAACGTTTCCTAATCAAACTAGAACTAAGGAGGAATTTGGATTGTGAGAAGCGTCTTCCACATCCTAAACTAATTTGTTGAGATAAATAGGAGTATTAAAGAATCAATGATCAATTCTAAACAATCTGAAATAAGATCCATACTTCAACTAGAAGCGTTTCTCTTATTGAAATTTCTCATCTATTTAAGTTATTGCTTTCGTTTGCCATTTAATCAAAACAAAACCCACCTCTTTTATTTACTTGTTATTTACTTTACCTAGTCATTATTAGGAAAATCTTTGGTGTCAATTCCCTGTGGTTCGACCCTATTGCCACTATCTACAAATTTATTTTGTTGGTTGATAATAGGTTTATTTTTGACGGTTTCGACAACCGCTTATCAAAGAGAATCACGCTAAAGACACCGGATGGTGAAGAAGTAGTAGTTGTGGGTGAGAGATCAGATTTTCTCTCCAATGTTATTTCTGCTACTGCAGCCAGAAGAATGATAAGAAAGGGTTGTGAGGCATACTTAGCCTGTGTTTTGGAGGCTAAGAAGGAGAAACCTACTGTTTGTGACTTCTCTGATGTCTTTCCAGATGAATTACCAGGATTACCTCCAGAAAGAGAAGTAGAATTTGCCATAGATGTTGTACCAGGCACTACACCCATATCAATTGCTCCTTATAGGATGGCTCCCACAGAATTAAAAGAATTAAAAGTGCAGCTACAAGAATTACTCGATAAGGGTTTCATACGCCTCAGTATCTCTCATTGGGGTGCACCAGTGCTATTTGTTAAGAAGAAGGATGGTTCGCTGCGATTGTGCGTGGATTACAGACAACTCAACAAGGTGACTGTCAAAAATAAATATCCACTACCCCGTATAGATGATTTGTTTGATCAGTTAAAAGGAGCGGGTGATTTTTCTAAAATTGACCTAAGATCAGGTTATTATCAGCTCAGAGTAAAGGATGCAGATATTCCAAAGACTGCGTTTAGGACCCGATATGGGCATTATGAATTCCTTGTTATGCCATTCGGTTTGACTAATGCTCCAGCTGCATTTATGGACTTGATGAATCGTATCTGTAACGCCCCGGAAATCCGGACCGCTATCGGCGCTAGGATCCGGGTCGACTTAAGGCCGCCGGGACCCGTAGCAAGCCTAACATATAACCTGTAAACCTGTATAATCCCATACATGATCAACAACATGCATAAAAATTAAAACTTTTCTTCATACATACTGTCATTGACTAACTCAACCTGTGCATACTCTGGTCATATACATAACATAGTCCCTCTATGGGATCTCATCAAGCCTTAAAGGCAAAACAACCTGTGTTGAGTTAGTTTACATAAACATCATAACATAAGATCATGTATATACAAAAGGGATTAACAATATATTATGGTCAAGCACAACTCTATCCTCAATAACCTCATTACATAACATCCTGAATATTTTTACATTTCATCATAATACAATTGTCATGTCCACAAACTAACTATTACATACATATGATTTTTTCTCGTCTTGCCTTCTCTATCTATCCCGTACCTGCAAACTTGGGGGTTAGGGGAGAGGGGTGAGCTAGATGCCCAGTGAGTAGAACTATAAAAAAAGAATATTTAAAACATGCTATCATGAAATGCGTCACTGCACAAATAAATCACACCACGGATGGACTGATTCAAAAATCCCTCAACTCCATGCCCGGCCCTATTATGGGCACCACAGGACTTCGTATTGCCCGGCCCTATTATGGGCACCACAGGACTTCGTACTCGGAGTTATTGCCCGGCCCTATTATGGGCACCACAGGTCTTCATATTGCCCGGCCCTATTATGGGCACCACAGGACTTCGTATATAGAAGGCTAATGAATCATCCTAATGTCCATCCACTATCATCTATCACAACAATACAATGCGGCATAGTCGTGAATTCTAATGCAAACAACCTATAATATGATCATGATGCATGAAGCATGATAAAAGCATTTCATTTCTTAATTTAAAAGGTTAAGCTTAGTTCCACTCACCTCTGGCTGACTCTGACAAACTCTGTAGCAGTTGGCTCACTGCTGGGGTCCTTGGTTCCTCGGGTCCGAACCTACACAGGTGGACTCCAATGAGGGACCAAACATACATAAACATAACTCTAATATATTCCCTAAAAACCCCCTAAAACATCCTGAAAATATCACATAGAGATATGCATGGGGTGGCTGAACAGGGCACTTTCGGCGGCCGAAAGTCCTGGACAGAGACGAAACTCAGGTAGGTTCGGCGGCACCTTCGGTGGCCGAAAGTCCTGGACAGAGACGAAACTCAGGTAGGTTCGGCGGCACCTTCGGCGGCCGAAAGTCCCAGACAGAGACGAAAGTCTCTTTTCGGGGGCAACTTCGGCAGCCGAAAGGCCTGCCTCCCCAGCCATGTTCGGCGGCCGAAAGTGCCTTCGGCTGCCGAACCTGGTTTTTGCCAAAGGGCAGAAACTTGGCTCCTTTGTGCATTTTCGCCTCCAAACTCACCAATCATGCATATATCTCAACCAAAACATGCATACAAGTTCCTAGGGGCCTCAAAACATCAAATACCCCAACTACAACACTTCAAGCATACTCAAACATGTCACATTGTTCATAAATCACATAAAACCTAACATTTGCTTAAAAACTCATACAACCCTATACATGCCATTCTACCCCATAAAATCACTTAAAACTTACTTAAAACACATGAGGAGCTTAAGATCGGCTCTTACCTCTTGGAGATCGAGAGGGAGACGACCTAAACTTGGAGATCCACGAAAATGAGCTCCTGAGTTCCCAAAGCTCCAAAACTTGGTTTAAAAGCTCAAAACCTTCAATGCAAGCTTAAAACTCAAGAAAAATGGTAGAGATTTGGAGGAAGAACACAAGAGTTGAAAAAGGAAGGTCGGAAGCTTGCTGTGGCCAGAAATGGGAGAAAGCTCGCCCATTTCGGCTAAGTGCCCCATTTATAGGTGGCTGGCCAGGCCACGTTCGGGGGCCGAATGTGCCTCCGCATCCATGCAATATTCGGCGGCCGAACTTGACTTTCGGCGGCCGAACCTGAACTTCCCTAACTCATGCTTTCAGGGGCCTAACGTGCCTCCAAAACGCATGCATGTTCGGCGGCCGAACTTGACTTTCGGCGGCCGAACCTGGGTTTTCCTCCAATGCTATTTTCATGCAAAAGCTCATTTAGTTTCATACTTTAAAACATTAAAATTCATGAAAACATTTTATAAAACATGTCTTTACCCTTTCTAGAAGTTCCCGACATCCGAAATTCCACCGGACGGTAGGAATTCCGATACCGGAGTCTAGCCGGGTATTACAGTATCTTTCACCCTTTCTTAGACCAGTTTGTTGTTGTATTCATAGATGACATTCTTGTCTATTCAAAGACAAAAGAAGAGCATGATAGGCACTTGAGGATTGTGTTACAAATGCTAAGGGAGAAACAGCTTTATGCTAAATTCAGCAAATGTGAATTTGGGTTGAATGAAATATCTTTTCTGGGACGTGTAGTATCTGCAGAAGGCATAAGAGTCGATCCCAAAAAGATAGAGACTATCCTTGCATGGAAGCCACCCAAGAACATTACAGAAGTCAGAAGCTTCTTGGGGTTAGCTGGTTATTACAGAACGTTTGTAAAAGGATTTTCTCAAATAGCTGCTCCACTGACAAGATTGTTGCAGAAAAATGTCAAGTTTGAATGGAATGACAAATGTCAGGCCAGTTTCGATCGATTAAAGGCTATGCTCATAGAGGCACCTGTCCTTACACAACCAGTGTCAGGTAAGGATTTTGTAATTTATAGTGATGCCTCTCACAATGGACTTGGTTGCGTGTTGATGCAAGATGGAAAAGTTGTTGCTTATGCTTCCAGACAATTAAAGTCACATGAAAGAAACTATCCCACTCATGATTTAGAATTAGCAGCCATAGTCTTTGCATTAAAGATCTAGAGGCATTACTTATATGGTGAAAAGTGTTATATTTATACGGATCATAAAAGTCTAAAGTACTTGCCAACTCAAAAAGAGTTAAATTTGAGACAAAGGAGATGGATGGAGCTGTTAAAAGACTACGATTGTATTATTGACTACCACCCTGGCAAAGCAAATGTGGTGGCAGATGCTCTTAGCAGAAAACATTTGCTAGCGCTCAAAGCTATGAATGCTCACTTGACATTGGCGAGAGACGGAGCTGTTATTGCAGAACTGAAAGTTAGGCCCAGTTTGCTTCAACAAGTCCAGGAAGCTCAAAAGGAAGATAAAAATATGCAGCGAAGGTAAGACAAATATAGAAAGGGAAGGATAGCAGGTTTGAAATTAAAGCCGATGGTTGCTTATATTTCCAAAACAGAATATGTGTGCCAGACATAACTGAGTTAAGGAAGAGTATACTTGAAGAGGCTCATAGTAGTCCATATGCAATGCATCCTGGTAGTACAAAAATGTACCAAGATCTGAAGAAAAATTATTGGTGGCGAGGAATAAAAAGAAACATAGCAGAGTTTATTTCGAAATGCTTAACCTGTCAGCAAGTAAAAGCAGAGCACCAAGTTCCTTCTGGTTTGCTACAACCAATTTCTATACCAGAATGGAAATGGGATCGAGTTACTATGGATTTTGTCACTGGTCTGCCACCCACACCAAGAAAGAAAGATGCGGTATGGGTGATTGTTGATAGATTGACAAAGTCTGCACATTTCTACCTGTCAGAACATATTATTCCCTTGAAAAATTAGCAGAATTGTACATAAACGAGATAGTACGACTACATGGCGTACCTCTCTCTATCATATCTAACAGAGACCCGAGGTTTACATCAAGATTTTGGGAGAAATTGCATGAAGCCTTGGGTACCAGATTGAATTTCAATACAACTTTTCATCCCTAAACAGATGGACAGTCAGAGAGGGTAATTCAGATCTTAGAAGACATGTTAAGGAGTTGTGTTATTGAATTTGAAGGAAGCTGGGAAAAGTATCTTTCATTAATGGAATTCGCTTACAACAACAGCTACCAGTCCAGTATTAAAATGGCACCTTATGAAGCATTCTATGGGAGGAAATGCAGAACTCCTTTACGCTGGACAGAGCTAAGTGAAGATAAGCTTGTGGGTCCTGACTTGATAAGACAAACAGAAGAAAATGTTAAGATCATCAAGGAGAGGTTAAAGGCAGCATCAGACAGACAAAAGTCATATGCAGATAAGAAAAGGAAGAATATAGAGTTTTCAGTGGGCGATAAAGTATTCCTTAAAGTTTCACCTTGGAAGAAAGTGCTGAGATTTGGCAAAAAGGGCAAACTGAGTCCTAGGTTTATCGGTCCTTATGAAATTATGGAACGTGTAGGACCGGTAGCCTACAAGCTAGCCTTACAATCAGAACTTGACAAGATACACAATGTCTTTCATGTTTCCATGCTTAGAAGATACAGGTCAGATCCCTCTCATATCCTCCCAGCAGAATCTGTGGATGTACAACCAAACTTGTCATATGAAGAAGAACCTGTGAAACAAAAGAATTCCTCTTGTTAAAGTCCTATGGAGGAATCACAAAGTAGAAGAAACAACTTGGGAGAGCGAAGATGTCATGAAAGCACAGTATCCTCATCTCTTTAATACAGATAAAATTTCGAGGATGAAATTTTTATAAGAGGGGTAGAGTTGTAACATCCCAGAAAAAAAATAATTAAATAATTAAATAAGAAAAAAAAAGAAGAAGAAAGAAAGAAAGAAAAAAGATAAATTAAATTTTAATTTAAGGACAAGTGGCAATTTGCTAGCCACTTAACCAAAAAAAAAAAAGAAAAAGAAAAGAAAAGAAGAAAGGAGAAAAGACTAGAAGAGGAAGAGAATTCATATTTCCCATTCATTTTCTTCTCATTCCCGTGAACATGCATAAACCCCACTTCTCCATCTTTTCTCTTCTACACTAAATTGCTTCAAAATTTCACCTCCAATCAATTACTCATCTTCTCCCAACACCTTTCCAAAGTAGAATTTGAAGAAAAGAAGAGAAAATCAAAGAGAAAATTCAAGGTTGAGGGAGAGTGAATAGTAACCAAGGGTTGGAAAATTTAAAGGTATGTTAGGGGTTTTGATATAGGAATGTTTATTATCATTTTTATGTGAATATGTATGAGGAATATTGTATTAATATGATTTATTTGTTTATTTTTTTTTAAAGAAGAAGTGGAAAGGAAGAGTGAAAGTTCCAAAGGGAAAGAAAAGGAAGAGTAGAGAACTAAAGCTTGTGGAAGATTTTGGAAAGTTAAGGTTTGTGCTCAACTTTGTTTGAATACATTTAAGAATTTGTTAATTATGTTCTATTTGAAAATTTTACTACCCTAGTAGAAATAGACCAAGTGATTAATAGTTTAATTATATTTGTATAATCAAAGTTTGAGAAATAATAGATTTAATAGATAGAAAAGTTTAAATTAATATGTAATTTAACCAAAATTTAAGTTATAGATCTCATGAAATGACTCTATTTTCTTTGATAGAAATATAATTTGGTTAGATATAGTGCCAATAAAAAATATTAATAGACTAGAAAAAAAAGAAAAGAAAAAAAAAGAGAGATATTAGATTAGATAAAAAAAAAGTACATAGAAATTAAAGGAATAAGAAAAGGGAGATACGGTGTAAATCTGATGTTTAACAATAATAATAATAATAATATAATATAAAAAAATAGAAATTCAAAGAAAAAGAAAATTGAAATAAGTATATTGTGATAAGTAGAAAAAAAATATATATATCTTATATTAGAAAAAAATAATTAAAAAGAATAACAGTTAATTAATTAAGAATGAAATTATGAATTTATAATTTATGTAGTTGAATTATATTAATAGATTTATATGATATGAAAATGTTTAAAAGCACAGTTATAATATGATAAAGTATTATAAATTGAATAATTGGAAAGTTACACCGTATTGAAAGTTTTTATTTATTTAAAGTCTGGCTCTAGTAAGTTTGGTGGGAATTGTTAGTTAGTTTAAGGGTGTGGCATGCCATATACAGATCTTGCAATACTGCACTACAGTTATACTGATTTTTAGGATACAATGAGGTACCCTACAGTTATAAACTCGGCTTTTGAGTCATACAGTTATTTGGCACTTTGTACCCTACAGTTACAGTTTCTTTATCTGACTTAACAGTCCCATTTAAATTTATAGGGGCCAAAAGAAATATATAAAAAAATAATAATAAATAATAAAAGTATTAAGAGAAAATAAAATTTTTACATGATGAAGAAAAAGAAAAAGACTATGAAATGAAAATATGTATATATGCGAAATAATAATATAATTTAGTTGTATTTCAAATTATTTGCTATATAGTTTATTGTTATTGGTTTAATTACTGTGGTTAAATGAATTTTGATTTAAATGTTTTATTTATAAAAAAAAAGGTTGAGCACCACTAAGCAATTTGCTTAGCGCGTAGGAATTAATTTATTTTTCCTCGCGCAGGTTGTAGACCCAAGTAGCAGTAGATCAAGATCTGCATCAACCCAGCCAGAGTTACATCATTATTTGTCTTGGGTATATTTTATAAATTTTATATAAAGTTGATTTTGGAAATTTGGCATGTACATAAAGTTTTAGAGATAAAGTGGTATATGATTAGAATTAGATATATTGGAATATTTTTAACTTTGGTGTAAATATTGGTTATTAGTAAAAGTTTTTGTGTTGAGATTAATGGGATGGTTTATGAAGTGTTTGATCTGAATTGAAATTGTGGTGGAATTAAGCTCATATTTCAGGGGAAACTCTGCCGGATTTTTAATAAAAAGAAAAGTCATGAATTACATGATATAAATTAAAGAAAAAATAAGAGAACTGTTAAAATGTGATATCTCCAACTCGGTTAATTAAATGACTGGGTAGGGGGTGTTACAAAAACTCTTAATGATATTCATATCCCTTATGGGTGGTGTATAAATTGCAGTATACACTTGATGATATCAGCTATATAAGTGTGGAGTGGGGCCGCTTCTATGAGATTGTGACATAATCTCTAGAGCACTTATGAACTACCAGGTGCGCGCATGGCCTATTAGCGCAAAACGGCATTGACAACAAGATCTATGGAGTGTTATGAGATTGATGAGAAATTAACATACAAAAAAGAGTTTTGGTTCATAGAAATAAAAGTTTCACCAATTACTCTGTATATTAAGTCTTATTAATCTAGGACTAGTTTATAGTCTAAAAGACACCAGATTCGAAACATATACACTAAATTTCTAAATCCAGCAATGAAAATCTTTTTAAAATCTGTGGGGAATTGTTGTAAAATTAGTTTAGATTTCAAAAGGATTTTATGGTCATTAAAGATGTTATGGTCGTTGGAGATTTCATGGTAATTAGAGATTTTATGATTGTTGAATATTTTATGGTAATTAAATATTTTATTTATGAGATTTAAATATAATATTAAATATGACCGTTATGATTTTATTTCAAGATTCTTATAACCATATATAGCGGTCAAGTTTTCCACAATAAAAAGCTTTCGTCTTTACAAAGATATTCACTCCCCATTTTCTACTTGATTCTTTCTTTTCTCTGTGTTATCTGCTGGGTTATAAATCATAGATAAATTCTTGTTGTCCTGATCCTGGGAATAAAATTTCAGAAGAACCTGTTTAATCATGGGGGATCACAAAATAAATTCTTAAGGACAGTATCCAACACGATTCAGATTTCATTGTTTTACCCAATATTTTCAACACTTTATACCCGTATCAATTTGAGTAAAACACAAATGATTTAACTCATGAACCTATTTAACAAGCTTATAAAAACTTATTATTAAACCTATTATGAGCTTACTCACAAACTTAATAAATGAGCCTATTCAACGAGTTTATTTAATAAATTTATGCACCAATTTGTTAATAAACTTTAAAACAGATGCGAGTTTTAACAAATAAAAAATTATTAAGATTAAATTTAACTTATTTAATAAATGAGTCTAAAAATTCAACTTAAATTTAGCCTATTTTAAAAAAGTCAATTTTGGTAGAATTTTTATCAAACCAAAATTTGAAGAGCTGGAGGATGACATCTGTTCTATACAAAAGAAACTGGAAGCACAGGAAAAATCCCTGTCTTCTCCACAGCAACAAGCACTGGAGATTGAAGCTCAACTTGAAGCAAAGCAGGTAGAAATGAAGAAATTAACAAATCACTTCAGAAGCCATGGTTAATGAGCTCAATAACGAGAAAAGAAATTTGGTTGAACATGTCATGAAGTTGTCAGCAGAAAGGGAGAATTTGGTGGGTTTCATAGAGAGACTTTGGGACAGGTTCAGCGAGTTCTCTAGGGAAGATGTGAAAATGATTGGAACTTTGGAAAGGATGGTGCAGTCTCTTAGTGATAATGGATCTAATCTGGCAATGATGGGAGACGGTGAAATTTTCAAATATGTGGAAAACGTTGAGAATACCAATCCTTCACCACCCACAACAAAGAAATTTCAGGCTGTTCTTGGAGATAGATCACCATTTCGAGAGCTCAACTAGGAGCTGGGGAGATGTGGTTTGTCCAGGCTTACTTAAACATTCCATTTTTCATTTTATTTTATTTTATATGTATTTTTTTCTCTATTATTACCATGCAGTTTTTAAGCATGGAATTTGTTGTCTGATTTTGTATATGATGCAACTCTCCGAAATCTGTTTCTCTGCTGTGAGAATTTGGCCCAATTCATCTCTTAGTTTGTGTTTTTACTGTTGATTTAGTGGGTAAAAGTATGTAACTGAGTAAAGGTATATACTCCAAAGATAAATTCAGATTAAAGTTCTTAGTATTCCGATCCCCTACTTTTTCTACTAAAAAAAACATCTCAGGTGAAATAAAATTCAACTTAAATTTAAAATTTTAATTCAATCAATTTAATATGAAATTTAATTTTTATTTTTTAAAAAAATTTAATTTAATTTATTTAGTTTTATTACAAAGAAAATAATTCTTTTCCTGTAAATTAGTGCTATTTTATATTTTTTTATGAAAGAGGGTTGATATTTACTTTTATGAAAAAGTATTGATATTTATTTTTTGATTTAATAATTAATTTTGAAATATTAACATTAAATAAATAATAATATAGTGGTATGTTGAAATTTATTTTTATTGATTTAGTAATTAATTTTGAGATATCGATATTAAATAAATAGTGATATAATATAATAATCGTCAAGACTGATCTCTCAATCTATAAATTATTAAAGTATATTATATATTAAATCACTGTTATGTCACAATAACTTTTATGGATTATTCGGTATTAATTAGATTTTTAGGAGATATGATTTTTTTTAAGCAATTTTTAGAAAATATAATAATTAACTCTATAATATAAAGTTAATGATCGCATAGACCAATATACGTATTTTTAAATAAATACTCTTGAGTTCTAAACAACTATCTCACATGTTTTTTTGTAGAGTGACTAATTGCGATATAATTTTATTTTATGTGCGATACATAAAAATTAATTTAATTTTAAGATTTGAATTTGTGTATGAACTAATTGCAGTTTGGATATATATTAATTTTAAGTTATTTCTTATTAGATCATTTGAGATGTCAAAATTAACTAGCAATGACGCTGTAGGGATAAAAGGTGCTACTTTTGTTTCTCAATCTCAAAGTACTTTCGTTTCAGTTTAGGTACTTCGACTGTAAATCTATCATAATATTTTAACAAAATTAGTTAAAGTTAGTTGAGTTTGGACGATAACTTATTTTAAATTCCAACGATTAATAACTATGTATAATTGTTATTATTAATATATAAAATAATGAATAAAAATATATATAATATATTATTTAATTATCATTTAAATATATATAAAATTCATAATTTATTGTATAATATATAAGTTTTAAAAATATGATTAGTAATTAAATATAATTTATTCTTTTAATGTATATATATATATTATATAAAAATAAAAATAATTATTTTTATAATATTTATTTTATATGTATAAATAATTTATTAATATATATTATAATTTATTTTATTGTGAAAATTTTTATAATTAAATAATCTAAATAAAAAATAAAGTCTCATGAAAAAGAAAACTTTAAAATTAGAGTAGATTAAAAGGCCAGCTATTAGGTCATTTATGCCTCTGTTTTTAAAAAAACTTACCAAATATATAATATAGTTGTTTGAATTAATAAAAAAAATCAAACTAAATCAATTTAATTTAATTTAATTTTTTATTATTGATTTATTTAAACTTAAATTTCGTGGGTATTTTGTTTTTGTTGAGTAAGTATAAAGAATGAAACTTGGTCATCAGAAAATTTCCAAACACTGAATGGTAAGTAAAATAAATTTTTTAGATCTGTTGGATTACTTCAGTCGGCACCGGCGACGAAAAATTGTACAATGGTAAGTAAAATAAATTTCCAAACCCTAATTCCTTTTTCATTTTACTCGAGCTTCCCTCTCTCCGTCGCGCCTCTCTCCCCCACTTCACTGACGACTGCCGGCAGCCCAGTCGGCACCGGCGACGTTTCCTTTCTCTCCCCAGCGACGATAAATCTTCTCTCTCCTCAGTCAGCGATATCTCCTTCTCTCTCTCCAGTCGGCGACATCTCCCATCAACGCCTCTCTCCCCTACTTCATTGACGAGTGCCGGCAGCCCAGTCGGCACCGGCGACGTCTCCTTTCTCTCCCCAGTCAGCGATATCTCCTTCTCTCTCTCCAGTGTGGCGACATCTCCCACTTCCCAGTCGGAGACAACTCTTCCCTCTCCCCAGTCGGCATCGGTGACATCTCCTTCTCTCTCCCCAGTCGGTGACATCTACTCTTTCCAATCGACGCTTCTCTCTCCCACTTCACTGACGACTGCTGGCAGCCCAGTCGGAGACAACCCTTGCTCTCCCAATCGGCGTCAGGGACATCTCCTTTGACTGGAACTCCTTCAGGTTTGCAATCAAATTTTTTGATAATCAAAATCTTTTATGTACATGTTTTTAAAGAATTTTTAGTTGCTATTAAAGATTTTTAAAATTTATGGACTATTAATTTGAATACTGTTAAAAAATTTGATTATTTGTTATTTGATTACTGTAACACTGTTGATTTTTAGAATTTATGGACTATTAATTTGATTTATGGACTATTAATTCGATTATTAATCTTATTATTTACCATTTGATTACTGTTAATCTGATAATTAATATCTTTTTTAGTTGCTGTTAAAATATGTTAATACTATCAGATTTCATGCTGTTTAAGAAAAATATATGTTAACACTATCCGATTCCTAATTCAGATTTGTTATTTGGGTTATAATATCCAAATCTTTATATTTTTTGTCATTGGAAAAATCGGGTTTGAGTACTGTATGAGTGTTATTAAACAGATTTGGAAGTGGTATGGGTATTAAAATTAAAATACTAAATGGATTTGGGAATTTTACATATAATCTGGTTCTGTTTTGGATACTCTCAATTTTACGGGAACCTTGCCCTTTTACATCCCTATATTAAACCCTTGCCGTTCTCCTTCCTTATTATTCATGCACCATCGTCTCCTGCCTCAAACAACTCAGCTTTGTTGACTTGGTTAGGCGCAATTTTTGAAAATTTCCTCAATCAATTAATTCGGAGGCACAAGTAGTGATAATTTTTTGTTTCTAAAGCTGAAAAATGGCAGAAGAGAAAGAAGAAGTGAAGACGTTTAAGGATTTGGGGATATGCGAACAATTGTTGGAAGCGTGTGACGATTTGGGATGGAAAAACCCTACGAAGATACAAGCCGAAGCAATTCCCCATGCTCTTGAAGGTTTATTCTCTTTTTTTATTATGAATTTATCTCGTTCATAGTTATATTTGTTTTAGTCGATGATCTGTTGCTGATGATGACTATATACTTTTTAATTTTTTAGGCAAAGACTTGATCGGTCTTGCTCAAACAGGTTCTGGTAAAACTGGAGCTTTTGCTCTTCCCATATTGCAATCGCTTCTCGAAGCTTCAGAGAAATCTGTGCAACCGTTCTTTGCTTGTGTGATGTCTCCTACGAGGTTTTCGGGCCTACCTATTTTTGTTTGACTATGAAACAGTAGTTGTTTGATTTAATTAGGAATTCTTTATATCTATAGATGGGTTATTTATATTTTATTTTCCTGTTATTGAAGGGAATTGGCAATTCAGATAGCAGAGCAATTTGAAGCTTTAGGATCTGGCATTGGTGTGAAGTGTGCTGTGGTAGGCTTTTACTCTAAACTGATAAGATGTTCATAGAATAAGTTTTATGATTTAACTATTTCTCATTTCATAAAACTATGACAATTTTTTTGTTTTTAACTTAGCCATTAAATTTTGAGTATTAAACTTTCATTTTCCCTCTTTTTAATAGCTTGTTGGTGGGGTAGATATGGTGCAACAGGCTATCGCACTTGGAAAGCGACCGCACATCATTGTAATTATTTTTAACATTTTGCAAAACTCTAATAGGGTGTGTTCAACACTGTTTGGTCAGTATGTTGTGTATTTTTTTTTTCCTTTTGGTTTTGCCTTTGATGTTAAACAAATATAATAATATATTGCATGCTAAGAATGGGAAAAGATTTTTTCAATTTCTTGCTTCATTGTAGGTTGGAACCCCCGGGCGTCTTGTGGATCATTTGTCGAACACAAAAGGTTTTTCTCTACGCACACTGAAATACTTGGTATGGTCTTTTTAATGTTATGATTTAAGTTGCTGTCTTTTTAAGATATATATATATATATATAGATACTTAGATGCTCTATGGCTGCTGTGGATATAAGTTTTGCATTCATTTGAATTGTTTATTGTTTGTTTGCACATTGAACAGGTTTTAGATGAGGCAGACAGGTTGCTAAATGAGGATTTTGAGAAATCACTTGATGAAATTCTAAAGGTTATACCACGGGATCGAAGAACATACTTATTTTCTGCAACTATGACCAAAAAGGTATGTAATAGAAATGTGGTACTTTTGTCGAAAAGAAGCTTTGAGGGTTTTGCTATATTTCCTGCTCATGAGAGGAATGCTTTTGGTGGTACCAACTTGTCAAACGTTCATGCAATTTTTTTTTTAATTTTATTTTTTTTTGTCAAATGTTGTATTATCTTGATTGTGGCCTATCTGTACTGCCTAATGATGGAGAAGTAGCTCCTAGATGAGTGTAGATGATAGTTTACTATCTGCGAAATGGTCTGTTTTGGTAGCACATGGATTATGTCTAACTGTATCTGATAATACTCTTTCACAAAGTGAAAGATTACTTGTGAAGTTGTTGAAAAAATATACAGAAAGATGCTGCAAGGATGAAAGTTTGACAATTTGTCCTCTTGTTTTTGTAGGTGAAAAAGCTCCAGAGGGCATGTCTAAGGAATCCAGTGAAGGTATGGTAATATCATTTCCATCTATCTTATTGTTTCTTCATGCTCATTTTGGCTACTGGTAACTCATGCAAGTCCTTCAATTGTTTCAGATAGAAGCAGCATCTAAATATTCCACTGTTGACACATTGAAGCAGCAATATCGCTTTATTCCTGCCAAATACAAGGTTTGTACTTTTTCAATTGCTGGATTACTTCAGTGGATGTTATTGATTAGAAAAAGGGTAATTGGTGGTCATTCATTTATAGTTGGAGCATTAATTCTTAGCAAACAGTTTAATAAAGGATTGACCCCTAAAAATTGACTGCAGCTTGATCTGAAACTGTTGAATAAAATAAAGTTTTGGAACAGCATACCTCAGGAGTTCTATCATGTGATTCAGTGATTGCTGTCTGTGAAGACCCTTGTGGAAGAATAAGGCTAAAAATTTATATTCCTTGTTAAATTATACTTTATGGAGGAAAGAAAAAGGATCTTTAATTCATCTTTTGCATATATGTGGATTTTATTGTTATGGCAAGGGAAAAGTTTTAGGTGATATAAACTCTGATTTTCATTTGCGTTCATCTATAGTGAATTAATCATGAAGAATTGCAAGGTACAACTGTATTGTGCATATTGAATTTTAGGTGATTTGTTGGTTCTCATAATATACTTGTTTTTTTTTTTGTTCATTCAAGATTATACTTGTGTGACAATTTGAACTCAATGAACCAAGGGCTGCTTTATTTCTTGGCTAACTGATTTAACGACTTGTCAGGTTCTTTTTGTTTGTCATGATTACAGGATTGCTACCTTGTATATATTCTGACAGAGATGTCCGGAAGTACTTCCATGGTTTTTACTCGAACATGTGATGCTACTACTTTTTTGGCCTTGGTCCTCCGAAACCTTGGTTTAAGGGCCATCCCAATTAATGGTCATATGACTCAGGTAGACTGATTTAGTCAAAATACTTGTTCTTGATTCTTATATTAAGTATAGGATATCTTTTTCCTTGTTATCGAATAGGACCTCACTTTTAGTGGAATATTGCAACAGTCAAAGAGACTGGGAGCCTTAAATAAGTTCAAAGCTGGAGAGTGCAATATTCTTATATGCACTGATGTGGCAAGTAGAGGACTTGATATTCCATCAGTGGATATGGTTATTAATTATGATATCCCTACAAACTCAAAGGTTAGGCTTTCTATTTTTCTTTTTCTGGCGTGCTTTCACAATTCTTAATGTGCGAAGCTACTGTGTTGTGTTCTAGAACTTTTTTTTAACCTCTAATTGGTCTCAATATTCTTTCCCTCCAAGCAATTGAGAAGTTCTATCTTATCTAGTTCCTGCAAATTAGTGTTATTCAGCTGGTTACTTGTGTACCTAATAGGTTGGGAGACATGTAATTAACAAACTGGGTGGTACTTGATTTATTTTAGTATTATAATAATGGGAATATTGTCAGTGTTGCACTCAAAGATTTCTTACATACAAAGAAAGAGAATATTTCAATAATTATTTAATGAGCAGTGTGCACACAAATTTTAAACCTTTGATTGTCCATTGCAACTTTTTACCTGAATCCTTTATAAACTATATTCTGCCTGCCCAATGAATGGAGGCTTTTCTATATCTCCAAATGCACAAGTTTTTACTCACATGGCTATTTATGGATGTAAAATTAATGATTTATTAGAGAATTTATAAGAACTTCCAGGTTTTAATCTCTTTCCCTGCCTATCACATACTTGTTATCACTTGCTTTCCACTTTTTGAAGTTTCTTTACAAATCTTTTCTGGACAGCCTAGTAATGAAAGCAGTATAAGAATTTCTGATAATTTTACTTAATTTATTTTTTGATATCGAGTGGGTGCAGGATTACATTCATCGTGTTGGAAGAACTGCCCGTGCAGGACGATCTGGGGTTGCAATCTCGCTTGTGAATCAGTATGAACTGGAGTGGTATCTACTGATAGAGAAGCTTATTGGTAGGCTAGACATTCTATGCTGCTGCTTAGAGACTAATTTATTTTTCACTGGGTTTTGGGGGTGAGATGTGCTTCATAGACTGAACAACATATCATCATGTTCCAGGTAAAAAGTTACCTGAATTTCCTGCTGAGGAAGAGGAAGTCTTGCTTCTGCTGGAGCGGGTCACTGAAGCCAAAAGAATTTCCCAGATGGTATTAACTTGTATTTGATTAGCCTTTTTATTTTTCTCTAATATGAAAGCTTCAAACTTCCTATAATTTGCTTGTCTGGTTATTAAATTTGGATACTGGCAACTTCACCTGCAAATGCTGGCTTAACAATTGAAATATCAAATTACTAATCTTGAGCTCTTTATTTCTCAAATTATATTGTAAACTGTTTTGCTTGCTTTTTTATGATCGTATTTGGTTGTAATGTTTGAATGTTAATTTTCTGCTAGATTATCTACTTTTTTGCTGTTATTATTTATTCAATTAGCTTCATCAATTGTTGCACTTCTGTTTGTAGAAAATTAAAGAATCTGGTGGCAAGAAGAGGAAGGGCGGAGGAGATGGTGAAGAAGAAATTGAAAAATATTTAGGCATCAAGGATAAGAAGTCCAAGAAGTTCAAGAAAAGATGAGATCAGCATAACCTTCTGTGGAATTTTTTTTTTTTTTTAAAATATTTTGTTATGTAAAATAACATTCATTGATTACACAGTATTACTTCCCTTCATAATTACATAGCGAACTATTCTCTCTCAGCATTTAGACGACTTTATAAATAACTTTTTTAAAATAAATTGAATAATAAATTCATAAATTAAAATTTATAAATCACTTAAATATTAATTTTTTAAGATTATATCATTTAAAAGTAGAGTATAATCATTAGAAGATATAATTTTAAGTTTATAATAAAAAATCAAGTTAGTGGGATCATCATGAGTAATAAGTTTAATGTATTATATAATAAATATGTTGTTAATATAAAATAATAAAATACTAAATGGTAAATTAATAAGTAACACTAAATACTTTTAATTAAAATATTATAAAAGAAATTACAAATAACATTTTCTCGGTATTTTTAATAAATAAATTATTATTATTATTTTATTTTTTTATAGTGTACAGTTTATAAATGTTATATCAATTATATATAAATAATATTGTTTTTAGGTTAGAATTTTAAAGTAACAATAAAAAGTTCACACTCATAAAATTTTGTAAATTAGGAATTACTTTGGCCACTTTAAAATTTCTTTTAAAATTTGAATAATGTAACTCGTTACTCATGTAAACATTATTTAATTTTATATGTATTTAAAATTTAAAAAATAAATATATAATTTGATTCGTATCTATTAATTTTTTTTTCAATTTAAATTGTTCATGAAAAATATTAAATAGTTTAATTATTGCTTATATTTTTTTTTTAATTTAAAATTTATTTAATCTAAATATTAAATCAGTACACTCATTCATAAAATAAATACCATACATATTAGTTTTATATATTTTACATATCTCAATCTAGATCAATTGCTTTTGTAAACGAAAAGAATATAATATGTATTAATTTTAACAGTTTTAATTATTATTCAATTATAATAAAAATATATAGTGAAATAAAAATATATTTAAAAATGTTATTTAAATGCAATAGAAATCTCATAATTATAGTTATATTATATATTTTTTTATAATAATATAATTTTATTTAAAAATTAATTAAATTAATATTAAAAATAAATATTTAAAATACATAAATAACAATATTCACCTACGGCCAAAGTAGAATATATTACTAATAATTTTTCACTTGCAAGACATTAAAATTAAAATATTCAAGATATAATGTTTTGGTGGGCCATAGGTAAGGCCTTTTTTTCCATATTTCTAGAGGGGGATGGGGGCGGCGGTGGAGTTGGTGCTGTTGATTCAAAAGGGAGAAAAGCGTGCGTGTAGTGAATAAACTTCCAAGCCTCTTGCGGGTAGGGCGGTGGCCCTCTCCGCCGCCTTCCTTTGGATCCTCGGCGACTGGATGTCAACCTCAATTACCCTGAGCTGACCTCTCAGCCTCCACATGAGGAATTTTGGTTTTTTGCGTGGACAAAAAACCTATTTTTAAATATTGGATAAAAAACTTCCAACCTCAAATATTGGATAAAAAAATTTAAACCTATTTTTAATATTTATATTTTAACCTTAAAATTTTAAACAATAAAATTAATTTTTTCATATTCATCTCAATTTTACTCATTTGATTTAATCAATTTTCACCCATTTATACCAAAAACTTCATATTTATATAAAAAATATATTGTTAAAATAAAAAAATATATTTTAAAAATTATTTTATTATTCAAATAAAATCTTAGAAACTATATTGTAATTTTTAATAATTTTTCAGATTCAATTTAGTACTTTTAGTTATAATCATAATAAATTAAAAAAAATTAATTTTATTATTTAAAATTTAAAATTTTAAATATAAATATGAAGTACAGTGAATATTTAGATTTTTTTATCCAATAAATCTTTTAAAAAATAATTTTATGTAGTATAACACTTGAACTATAAATTTCTTGATCAAAATTAATTAAAGTAAATTATTAAAATTAAAATAAATTAGAAAATTTTAACTTTATTGCCGAGATTTTAAAATTATGATATAAATATGAAAAATAATAAACATATAAATTTTCTTTCTCCAATCAACCTAATGAAATCTATTTCACAAATAAGTTTATAAAACCATGATCTAAAATTAAGGGTGTCGTTCGTTTTTATTGTTTTTTATTTGATAAAAAATAAAAAATTTATTTGGTTATTATTGTTTCGTTTTTATTTTTATTATTTATTTTAAAATATTTTTAAAATCAAAAAATTAAAAACTGAAAATCACGAATATTAATTTTCTTATTATAATTTTTATCAAACTATTATATTTTTTTACTATTTTTATCATATTATTATTATTAATTTTAAAATTTTATTTTCATTAATTAAATTTATGTTTTTAAATATATATTCTTCCAATTAATTTATAAAATATATTTTTATTTTATTATTATAAAAAATTTATTATTTATTTCTTTTACCTAAAAATACTCATTAATTAACTTTTTAATTTTAAAAATACATTAAAAAATACTTGAAATTTTAATAAATCTATTAATTAAATTTTTTATTATTTTTATTTTTTAAATATTTTATTATTTAGTCTATATAGTATAAAAAAACTTAATAATTGATCTCTCAATTTTATAAAAATATCTATTAATTATAGAAAAATTTATTAGTGTTTAATCCATTTAAAAATATAAAAAAAAATTATTGTTTAATTTATATAATATAAAAAAATTTATTAGTTGATTTTTTAATTTTTAAAAATATATTAAAATGACTCAAAACTATTAAAAAAATACTAATTATTTCTTTTATTAATTTAACTATTAAGTATTTCATTTAGTTCAAGTGGTAAGAGAAAATTTATTAATTAGTATCTCAATTTTACATAAGAGAAAATTTATTAATTAGTCTCTCAGTTTTACGTAAGAGAAAATTTATTAATTAGTCTTTCAATTTCATAAAAATATTTACTATTTAATCTCTTCGTATTGATGGCAATTTAATTTTTTATAATATTTAATAACTAAAATTAATGGAGGAATTAATTAATATATTTTTTAAAATTTTAAAGATATTTTAATATATTTTTAAAATTAGATAATTAATTAGTGAACTTTTAAAATCAAGTAATTAATTAGTGAGTTTTTATATATCACAAGCAATAAATAATAATTTTTTATTTTTATAAAATTTAATTATTAAAATTAATAAATAGATTAATTAATAGACTTTTTCAATTTTAAAGATATTTTAATATATTTTAAAATTAATAAACTAACTAATAAGTTTTTTGATATTACATAATTAAATAGTAATTTTTTTATTATAATCTTATATAATTTATAAAAATAATTTAATATTACTTTTATGTATAATTATTTGTATCATATTTAAAAAAAAATATTTTCTTATGTTTATGTAATAAAATGTAAACTTATATTTATACAAATAATTTTAAAAAAATCGTTTACAAGTAAATAATAAAAATTAAAAAAATTATTTTTAAATTTAAAATAACAAAAAATAGAAACCGTAGAGGGTTACTAAATGCATCTAACTTAACTGTTTGGTAGAGCGCATGGACCTCCCAGCTAGTGGTAATTTAATAATTTTATATAATGCATCAATAGATTAATTAATCATTTGTTGACTTGTGCACTGGATAAACACTATACTTAAAGTTTTCTTTATTTGATTTTAATAAATTTAAAATGTTTAAATAATTTATATATTTTTTTAATTAAAAATTAAAAATTAAAAAAATAAAATCTGAAATCTCTCAGATTTATTTAAATACAGTGATAATTGTGAGTCCATATATATTATTTTTTTATTTATTATATTTATATTTATATTTGCATTTATTTCTGCATAGAGTTAATCTCTTTTATGGTTATCTTATTCCACTTTACAGATGTTATTTTCATGTATTTTGTACAGGAAACAATTTATTATTAATTAATTAATTTTCAGATTAATAGCTAAAAAAATACGTCTCCATTCCATAATTTCATTCATCTTACTTTTTTATATTAAAAAAAGTTATTAATTTATTAATTAAATTTATTTTTAATATAAAATAAAAAAATAAATTTTATTAAATTAAGCGATGGTTTGAATATTTATTTAAAAAATATATTAAAAATAAAATAGAATTATAAAAATTAATTTATATGTTAACTATAATAATAAAAAATATAAAATATTTTAAAATAAATAAAAATAAAAAATAAATAAAATTATGAGAGCCTGAGTATAAATTTTTAACTTTCAACATATTTACCTATATATGATTTAACAAATGGTTAAATTTAATAATCATATTGGCAAGGATAAAATAGAGATAATTAATTGTAAAAAATAAAATAGATTTATTAAGAAAGAGTATAAGATAAATCTATAAAAAAACTTTAGATTTTTTTCTTTGCCATTAATCCTTAATTTTATCAAATAAATGTAATAACAAAAACACGTATAATGAAAGCTATTTCTAGAAGATATTGATAAATATTTTCAGGATTCCTGCCCAAATATTTTTCATATTTTTTTTAATTTTTTGACAAATTTATAATATTTTTATTTTTTATATTAATTAAATATAAAAAAATAGCTATTTTATTAATAAAAATCAAATATATATTTGTACATCTATATTTTAATATTTTTATTAAATATTTCAACATAATTTATTAAATATTTTAACTTTAATAGTAATTTAATAAATATTTAAATTTTACAAAAATATTATTTTTAAACACTCATAAATTAAAAAAATATTATTTTTAAACAGTTAAATTTTTTAAAGTATATTTATTTAAAAATAATAGATTTAATTAAATTATATATTTAAAAGTAATGTTTTTTTAAAATTTAAATATTTATTAAATTATGATAAAAATAAAAATAGTGACTTATAAATAAAAATTAAGAGTAATCAAATTAAAAATAATCAAAATAGATTTAATCAAATTATATTTAAAAATAATATTTTTTAAAATTTAAATATTTATTAAATTACAGTAAAAAATAAAATATCTTATAAATAAAAATTAAAAATAATCAAATTATCAAATTACGATAAAAATTAGCATTATTTTAATTAAAACAATATAACAGATTATGTTTGGTAATAATTTAAAAAAATATTTAATATTTTAATTTATTTTTTTATTAATCACTGTCTGACCAATTATTCACTACTTAAACGGTTAACAATTACTGCAACAATTAGCTAATATTGCTGAACATGGCTGTTTTCAATATCTCAATGTCTATGTGTAGCTTGTGCACAATCTTTCTGTTATCCAATGACTTCCAAAATAATTATAATATTGTTTCACTAAAAGATTTTTGAGGATTATTAATTTAATGGATGCTTCTTTTAATAACCCTTAAAAATCTGTTGATAATTTCAATTATCAAAATATTATCAACAAATTTTAATAAGTTGCTAAAACTTTTATTGGTAACTTTTTATCAATAGATTTCCATTGATATTACGAATATATTTTAAAATTTGTTAGTAAATAAAGAAAAAATTGAAAATTAAAAAATTAAATATTATTACCCCGTCGTAAAATTACCACCACAATTAAAAATTTTATTTAATAAAACTTTTGCTACTTTAAAAATAAAAAAGTTTGATAGTTAATATTATTTTATTATTATAAATGTTTTGTTTTATGTTCAAACAGTTATTGGGAATGCAATATAATTAATGGGATAATGGTATTTCAAAGAGAAAAAAAAATGATGAAATTATTATAGAAAAAAGAGAAAACAACAAATAAAATGAGAGAAGTTAGAAAAAAAAAAGATAAAAGAAAATTGAAATGTGATAAAAAGGATGAAAAAGAGAAGAAAATAATGAAAAAAGGAAGAAAATAATTGAATGGAAAAAATTATAAAAAAAGAAAGAAAATGAAAAAAAATGATGGAAAATGAAAGAAAAGAAAAGAAAATAATAGAAAGGAAAAAAATAAAAGGGGGAAAAAGAATGAAAAATAAAGAAAATAAGAGAAAAATAAAAATTAATACATTTATAAAAAATGAATTTTATCAATTTCTTTTCGCTGATTCTCATATTCAAGTGAAAAATTCAATTATTTTAATTTTATAAAAAAATTATTTTTTAATAAATAAAATAAAAAATCAAACGAGAATTCAGATTTTTTCATGCATTGTATTTCAAATGGATGTAACTATATTTATTTAATTAATTTATTCAATTGAAAATGATTTCAATTTATGATATGGTAAGCATAACTCTACGTTGGAAGGTTTCTTTTGTTACTTAAAAAAAAAAAAAACTTACCATCCGTTAAATAGGATAAAAACCCCGAAGGAGGTAATATATACTCCCATAAAAAAACAAATTCTTAGTTTCATGAATTTAAAATTTGAGCAATGGTAGCGACTGGCAAATAAGCCAAGACTCAGCATTCTCCTCTGATTTTAAATTTTAGCAGTAACCAAAACGACAACACATTTTAAAACCGCAAAAACATTTGTAACCGGATCTAAGCTGAGCCAAGCTAGGCCAGATTCCCTCTCAGACTCGGGTCCACCGGTTGAAGAAAATATTTTCTTTGCCAATATATATATATTTCTAAATAATTAATTTTACTTTTAAATTATTTTATAAAACTAAAATTAAAATTTTAAATTTGATGTAAATTTACTCTTAAATTATTATTAAAAAATAAATAAAATAATATTTATATAATTTAAGAATATGAGTTACATTATCCTTTATTTATCTTTTAATAATAGGTTAGGTATAAATTTAAATAAAAAGTTTAATATTTTTATTTAAAGTAAATTTAACTTTTTTGTCAAAATATTTTTCAATAAAATTATTTATTAAAAAATAATTTTTTATTATTTAATGACAATATCGAATAGTAAAAATTATATAAAACCAATTATATTAATAAAATTATCATTCTTTAAAAGAATTCTTATTTTTCTTAAAATTTTTAATTACTAATAAAAATATTTTTATTAATAATTTTAAAATTCCTTAAATATTAAAATAAAAAAAGCTTTTCAAAAAAATAAACCAAGATTTATGAGGTCCTAAACCACCAGTGCCGTCAGCGGACATTCTCTTGACCGACCGACCGGTCCAACCCGAACCAAACGGCTCGCTTGTGTTGTGTCTAAAAATACAGCGCCACAGAAGCTGATATAGCAAGAAAAGCCGAGTAGATTATGTAAGTTAAATTACTGGATGATCCTTACACTATGTTTATCAAATATTGGAGTCATCGTGTAATTCTCTTTATAAATATATATAATAACCAACGGCTGAGATGAAATCAGGAAACCAAAGGCGGTAGCATGAACATGGATGTTGTGGAAAAAAGCTGTCAGCCAGGTCACCCTATCTTTTCTCGTGGTCGAAATTATTCCCCCTTCGCCTTTTCCAATTCTTAATTTGGTCCAAATTTCATTTGCATTTCAAAAATCCTCTGCTATATATACGCACTCTTCTTCGCTAGCTGCCCTTAGCAGCTGTTTCTCTCTCTCTCTCAGCATCTCTTGTGTGTACAAAAGAAAACCTCAGAAAGTTCCCCGGCCGTCTCCGTAGATTGGCTTGGCTTGTTTCGTTTTGATCTTTCTTCTTTGCTTCGATCTCTTCTCTAATATAAGGTAAGCTTCGATCCTTTTGGTCTCGTTAATTTCGTTTCTCGTTCATGGTGTTTGAGTAGATCGGTTTGTGCTCTGTTGTAGTGTCTTTGAGAAATCGGTTGCTTTGGTCGGTTGTTCTATTGTTTTTGTGTTGCTGATCTATGGATTTGGCACCTGTGTTTGTCTATATTTTTGTTGCTAGTGGAGAGATCTGGAGCTAGGCATTGTGTTCGTTTGATCAAGTGTATGTTATGCTGTGATCGCTTACTTAGTTTCCTGATCTGGGTTTCTCATTTCTGGATCTGTGATTGTACAATTTGATCTGCTTCTCTATTTTGCGTTTGATTTCACTTTCCGTTTTTTATAAGTTGTTCTGTTCCATTTGTTCTTTCCGATCTAGGTATGAACTGATGCTCTTGTTTTGCTATTGATCTGACAGTGTGAAATTGATGAGTCGTGAAAAAAAGTAAAAGTGAAAGCTAATAACGTTACTGGGAGCATGAAGGAAAATAAACGACTTATAATGACTACCTCTTTCAATTTTGATTTTCTCGAATGGGAATTATAAGGATTTCAACTCTCAATAATTGTTAAGCCCCTGTAGCAAGGTTTTGTTTATCTACTTAATTATTGAAAATTAATGTTGGATATAGAAGGTGAAGATATTTGTTCATCCCTGATGCTGCTATGAGGTGTATAATTCAGAACAATTCGATATAAGACTGTACAAGTACTACTTTTACAATATATCTTTCATTCATGAAGATGGCATTGGAAAACAAGTTCGAAATGCTTGTGTGTCTCTCTGTATGTTTATAATTCTTCTTTCTGTCCCTCATTTATTTTTTTACATGCTTATGCAGCTTTTTAAAAAATGGCTGATGCTGAGGATATTCAACCCCTTGTCTGTGACAATGGAACTGGAATGGTGAAGGTTAGTTTATTATCTTCTGATTATTAAAATTAATTTGTTAATTTTTTTTCACTCCATTTTCTGAATGTTGAGGACTTCTTGTGCAGGCTGGGTTTGCTGGTGATGATGCACCCAGGGCAGTGTTTCCCAGTATTGTTGGAAGACCCCGCCACACTGGTGTTATGGTTGGAATGGGTCAAAAGGATGCCTATGTAGGTGATGAAGCACAATCGAAAAGAGGTATTCTGACCTTGAAATACCCAATTGAGCATGGTATTGTCAGCAACTGGGATGATATGGAAAAGATCTGGCATCATACTTTCTACAATGAGCTTCGTGTTGCCCCTGAGGAACATCCAGTGCTTCTCACTGAGGCTCCTCTCAACCCTAAGGCCAACAGAGAGAAGATGACCCAAATCATGTTTGAGACCTTTAACGTGCCTGCAATGTATGTTGCCATCCAGGCTGTTCTTTCCTTGTATGCCAGTGGTCGTACAACTGGTATGTATAGGTTATGGCCGTTACTATTGTGGATCCTGCATGATTCATTACATGGATGATTTTGTGCTTAGTGCCTTTTCATATGTAACAGGTATTGTACTGGATTCTGGTGATGGTGTGAGCCACACTGTTCCCATCTATGAAGGTTATGCTCTTCCACATGCTATCCTGCGTCTGGACCTTGCTGGTCGTGATCTCACCGATGCTTTGATGAAGATTCTCACTGAGAGAGGGTACATGTTCACCACCACAGCTGAACGGGAAATTGTCCGCGACATGAAGGAGAAACTTGCATATGTTGCCCTTGACTATGAGCAGGAACTTGAAACTGCCAAAAGTAGCTCGTCAGTTGAGAAGAACTATGAACTTCCTGATGGCCAGGTCATCACCATTGGAGCTGAAAGATTCCGTTGTCCAGAAGTCCTGTTCCAGCCATCTCTCATTGGAATGGAAGCTGCAGGAATTCACGAGACTACTTACAACTCTATCATGAAGTGTGATGTGGATATCAGGAAGGACCTCTATGGTAACATTGTGCTCAGTGGTGGTTCCACTATGTTCCCTGGCATTGCAGACCGAATGAGCAAGGAGATCACTGCTCTTGCTCCAAGCAGTATGAAGATTAAGGTGGTGGCACCACCAGAGAGGAAGTATAGTGTCTGGATTGGAGGATCTATCCTTGCATCCCTCAGCACCTTCCAGCAGGTACTTTATCTCTCTTTCCTGGGCTTTTTAGTTCTACTCATATCTGTTGTAAAATGGAAAAAGACTGAGATGCTTGAAACATGTTGTATCAGATGTGGATTTCCAAGGGCGAGTACGACGAGTCTGGTCCATCCATTGTCCACAGGAAGTGTTTCTAAGTTGTACAAGTGCTTTGATGGCAGAGTTCTTTTTCGCATTTAGTTGGCCTTTTTTCGTGTCAAGGTGTCGTGAACTCAAAAGTATGGTTGATGTGGGAAATGTTGAGATGGGGTCATTAAAGGATGATATAATCTGAGAGCTTGATGTACCAAATAGCTTTACATCTATTGAGATTCATGTTATTGCAGCAAATGAGAGGGCTTTAACTGTAATGGTCCCTCTGGATGTGTTGGGCGGACGCTTTGGTACTCAAGACATTACTTTCCTCAAAATCTTGTGATTCAACCATGTCGTTTAGTAGGATGCTTCTAGCTGGAGAGTGATTGCGATTCTGCTTTTCCTTCTCTTTTGTTTTTTTTTTTTTTTTTTTTTTTCCTTTCAAAATTTTTTCCTTGTTCCAATATTTGAAGGTTTTTTCCCCTGGGGACATTAATGTTAATAGTTATTGTATGAGAAATTTTATCTAGCGTCAGTTTGCCGGTCATAAACCATGTGGAAATTATATTTAATACTTCGTTTGAATTTGATTTCTGCTCTGCGCATGTCCAATGACCTCTGTTTTTGTTACTATCGTTTTAATACTTGCATCTTCGCTTCTATTCGTGCAGAAGGTAATTGGCTAGCTATTTCCTTTATATCAAATTGCAGTCGAATTTTAAAATTTGCAATAGTGAAATGTAGTAATTACTTTGAGTAAAATTTATTAAATGAATATCGACAATTGTGTCCATTATTTTGCATGTCATTTTGAATAAAAGTTTGTTGTTTTTCAGCTACTCGTCTAAACTTGTGGCAAACATTTTCTAAAGATTTTGAGCTAATCTATATGGTATCTTGGGTAAATGGTTGGTGCTTAAAATTTCAAATTCTTTAGGTTTTATTCTATAGTTGGGTGGAAGTTTCCTCTCTCAAATCCATAATTCAAATGTAAGGAGTAATTTTGTTAAACCATGCAAGAATGAAGAACTCATGTTGAGTTAGAAGGATAAGTAAATAGTGGCTCTTCAAGGACCAAGTGGGACACTGCTCACCATAATAGGAAGGATAGGAGGTGAGGACAGTAGGCAATTCTACACTTGTGAATTTTGTTTTAATTTATTTAATTGAAGATAAATTTCTGACTTCACATTGTACCACATTTCTCGGAATTCACAAAGAAAATTGATTCATGTAACCCAAACATATATTAATTAAAAATTTTGTTATTAGAGTTAATAGTTTTAATAATCTGAATTACACCTGCATCTAATTATATATATATTATCATTATATATTACAATAAACAAGCATTATTTATTAATACTTCAAATTGGCTAAAGTTTCATAATGTAAAATGAACAGTGTTCCATGATTGGCTTAAGCTTTTGAAATGGGTCTACATGTTGTACAAAAAGTTTAGAATTAGCAAAGTGAGAATAATTATGGATCTAAGATTGTGCTTCAAGGAAAAGAGGGAGACAACCAAAAAAGAAGATATTAGAAAAAAGAAAATGAAAGAAAAGAAAGAAAGAAAGAAAGAAAGGAAGGTTGGTGGGAAGTCTTTGATACTCGATGATGAAATTGCTTCATGTGGTGTGATTGGTCCAATAAAAAACGAAAAGTTGGAGGACCTCAAGTGTTGCAATGAAGCTTTATATTGGCCAGCTAAGTCAAAATTATGCCAAAAGCAATGTGAAAGGTGGTATATTCTTAGTACCCAAGCAAATTACTTCTACAAACTCTCAATAGAATTTCCACAAAATTCTTAATTTTAAACAGGATTTAATAAATTTCTAAGGTATTCTTCATATTCATTCTACTCACAAAAGATTAATTATTTGCGGTTTAGTTTGTATATATTCCAATTGTATTTTCTCTAATATCTAAATTAAGTTATTCCTTCAAAGTACAGTGGTAAAAAATATTTAGGCAATACTTAAAATTTAGATATAATAATTAAAACTGTAATTATAATACTCAAAATTTAAAGTTGCTTAGTCATTTTACCTCTATTATTTAATATAATTGATATTGTTTACATCATATTTTTTCGAATATAAATCTATAAAAAAAAAAAGAAAACATCGAATGTGTTGGCTTAATAACCTCTCTAATATTTAAATCAATATATGTATTAAATAAAATATAAAATTGACAGTTTAAAAGAGTAGTATACTTGTATATGAAGGTCATGAGTTCCTTATATAGTGCATTAGATATAATTTTGATATTATTAGGAAGTATGAGATGATAGAATTATATCCAGAATAGAATATGGAATCCTATATGAGATGAGATGAGGAATCATATATAAATAAGGATAATTTTTTAATATAGATAATATCCTATTTTAATTAGGATTTTGCTGAGTTATAGAGTATCTAAATTATTGATTCATTTTGAAGAATTAAAACCCAAATCTAATATATATTTTATTATCGATTTATATCATTAGTCCTGCATCAAATGATCGAATCTTTAGGTTGGATGTCAAAAGATGCGTATTAGATTTCGACACTCTAGTCATTCAAAATTCAAATTACTTTAAAAGATATTTTACAAATCGAAAAATCTAAGAGAGCTATGTCCTCTAAAGACTTTAGAAGAGATGTTGCTTCAAAGATTTTAAGCAAATCATTTCTTTGAAAATTAAAGCCAAGCATTGCCTATCCTTGCCCCTGCAAAACCTAAGCAATGATTTATCACCATAATGATTTTGAGTTATAAACAGTTGAGCTAATTATGATATTATTGAACTAAGAAGAAAACGCCTCATAAAGATGAAGACTCGCCTTAGAACAATGAAAATTTGCTTTAGAATGGTGAAGATTCATTTTAAAATGACCAGAAAATATTTTATGTGGGTAAAATGTTATTGAAATTTTAACGACTAATTATCCTAATGAAAGGTCGTATAAAGTAGGCGCTAAAGTGTCTGACATGGGCAAAATATTATCTAAGTGGGTAGTAAAGTACATGAGGCAGGCAAAATGTTGATTGCGTAAGCACTAAGGCACACGAGGTGAGCTAACTGTCATCTAAGTAGGCACCAAAGCGCCTGAGATGGGAAAATAAATCACATGAATGGGCGTTAAAAAGCCTTAAACTGGTGCAAAGTCACTCGAGTGGGTGCTAAAACCCCTGAGATGGGCGAAATATCACTTGAGTGGGTGCTCAAGCTTCTGAGATGGGTGAAATATCGCATTAGTGCCACTTGAGGTGGGTGGAAAGACGCCTGAGTGGGCGCTAAGGCGCCTCAGATGGGAAAAATGTCATTTAAATGGGCATTAAAGTACATGAGGTGAGCAAAATATTGCTTGCATGGGCGCTAAAGCACCCAAGGTGGCCATTTTCATCCAAGCAGGCGCTAAGGCGCTTGAGGTGGGCAAAATGTCACCTGAGATAGGTGTTATGTCACATGAGGTGGTCACTAAGGTACTTGAAGTGGCAGAAAGCCACCTGAGTGGGCGCTAAAGTCCTTGATGTAACGACCCAGGAACCGGACCGCTACCGGCGCTAGAATTCAGATTGACTTAAGGTCGCCGGAACCCGTAGCAAGCCTAACATACATCCTGTACATCTGATAAAATCTCATAAATGATCATACATTTTCATAAAAACTTTAACTTTTCATCTACCCAGCTTGACCTGTGCATGCATCATAACAGTATACATAAAACCCCTTACTGGAGCCCTCATCAAATGCTCCAGTTGGGTCAACATCTCATATGTCAAGTCTGGTTCAACATATCTCATCATTAAAACATTTTCGTAAATATCATGTGCAATAGGGATTTACAATAAACATTAGGGCCAAGCACAATAATAATCCTCATTACATTACTTTACATTACATTACATTACATTACATTATATTACATTACATTACATTGCATTACATTACATTACATTGCATTACATTACATTACATTATATTACATGTCCACTAAAACTCTATTATATGACCTAGCCATTACCCTTGCTGATTTTCTGCTATCTTTGACCCTGCAAACCTGGGGGTTAGAGGAAAGGGGTGAGCTACTAAAGTCCAGTGAGCAGAACAGTAAAAACAATTAATAAACATATGCTTTCATGAAATGCATCACATCACAAACAATTCACATCACTGATGGACTTGTCACCAGTAACCCTCTACATATCCAATGCCCGGCCCACAACGGGGCTCCTCAGGACTTTTGCTTAACATATCATAACATGTCCAACTGTGCCAGGGGCGTAGTCCAGGCCACCTAGTCTTCTCTTACATATAACATATCATTGTTAGTGTATATGCCCTAGGCCATTATCTTGGACCTTTTTGTATGTCGTTTTGGTTATTAATAAAAGAGGTTTTTATCATTATTATTTGTTTGTATGTTACATAATAATGATTATCATCCTTGGTTACTTATTATTATGTTGATAATAATAAAATATAACTGGTATGATTATTGATTGATAATCATGAGATGATTATGTATATGTTGATATAATTTAATAATCATAAATACTTGTTAGAGAACAAAGTATTGGATGAACCCGCATTGAGATCACTACATGGATCATTGTCATAAGTGAATCTCAAAGTAGTTATGTCTTAATCCTTTGACTTGAGATTGTCATAGTTTCCAACATAAGGACTATTACGTTTTGACATAACCAAACGTTGTTTTTAATCGGACAATCATAAAGGTTATGATTGAGCATAATAGAAATTATGTAGAGGATAATGAACAATCAAGATAGGATTTGTCCCTCTCTACGAGAGAGATATCTTCTGGGTCCATCGATAAGTGAGACTAAGAAATGCATGGCCGTGCTCAAATGAATTGATTTGATAGTGTGATCAATATCATTTGAATTTATCAGTCTACTTAGAGATCGAGAAATCATAAGTTTGAACATTATAAGTTTGACATTGACCATGACTTATGTTCAAACTAGATATCGTGTGACAAAAGGATTAATTCATGTTCTATTTATTAGGCTTTATTGGACTATTGATCCTCATATTAGTTGGGTAGTCATAATGTCTTGCTAGAGGCCACTTATGACTTATGGGCCTTGTGGGACTAGGCCTATTGCCAATTAATGTGAGCCTATTGGGTCACACACAAAAGAACGTTGTTGATGTGCTATATCATATTAATGGGCTAAAAGCCCAAAGTCCATTAATATAATTAATAGTAATAAAGTGTTATTATTATTAATCATTAATATAATTAATAATAATAATAAAGTGTTATTATTATTGATATTAATTATTAATATAGTTAATAATAATAAAGTGTTATTATTATTAATTATTTATTATTATGAGATAATAATATTTAAAAGATCTGCAGTCTATTTGTAAGTGTTGCAGATAAAGGACTCTATCACATAAGATATTTGAGTATCTGCGAGATTGTGATAGTGGGTTCTGAGCACAACTCTTTTAGGAAAAGAGTTGGTGGAAAACAAAAGACTGAAATATATAAATACTCCTACTACGAATTGTGGGGGATGATGACGACGTTTTGAGAAAATTCAGTCTAATAGTTGCAGATTGTGGAGCACATAATCTATCCATCTTTGAGAGAGCTAGCACTCTAGAAGGATAGAAGACGTTCGTGTGGATACCATAGAGGGTGTTCATTTGAAAAGGCAGCACCATCTGTCCGGCATTGTATCTTCTTGACGAGATTAACAGGTTAGTCTCATATCCATCTTTTGAATCAAATGAAGCACTCAGATTCTGGGAAAGGAAATCAACAGAGATTTTATTTTTCCGCTGCGCAACTGGATTGCAATAATCTCGGGATTTCCTAACAATCATAACATGTTCAACTGTGCCAGGGCGTAGTGCAGGCCACCTGGTCTTCTCTTACATATTGCCAGGGGCGTAGTTCAGGCCACACCTGGTCTTTCCATCTCATATCATATCATATCATATCGAGGGCTAATGGATCATCTAATATCCATCCACATCAACAATAAATAATACAATGCGTCATATTCGTGAATTCTAATGCAATACAACCTATTACATACATGGCATTCATGAAGCATGAACATGCTTAAAAGTTTAATTGCTTTGAAATAAAAAGAGTTATGTTCTACTCACCTCTGGCTGATACTCAACTGACTCTGGAGCAGCTAACTCACTGCTGATCACCTCGGTTCCTCAGGTCCGATCCTACACAGGTGGATTCAAATGAGGGACCAAACATACTCTATAAGGACTCTAAATATCTCCCCAAAAACCCCTAAAACACCATAAAACATGCATGCAAAACAGGCAAGGGAAGGCTGGACAGGGGACTTTCGGCGGCAGGTTCGGCGGCCGAAGGTCCTTACAGAGCCAAAAGTCAGGCACTTTTAGGGGCAAGGTTCGGCAGCCGAAAGTCTTCACAGACTCGGAAGTCACCCACCTTCGGGGGCAGGTTCGGCGGCCGAAACTCCCCTCCAGAGCCGAAAGTCCAACTTTCGGGGGCGAGTTTAGGCGGCCAAAACTGCCTCCTCTAGCAGGTTCGGCGACCGAACCTTGCTTCGGCGGCCGAACTTGGATCCTTCTGGGTGGCAGAACCCGATTCTACCATCCCACATCCAGCCATTCAAACTTCCCAACACACATCCACCTATTCTAAAACATGCATAAACACAATTTCAAGCATATAGGGGCATAAAACTAGCCTATACCCCAACAAACATCACATTTAACATACATTTATCATTAAACTAACATAAACCCTAACATTTTAGATCTACTCTAAACATGCATCAAAACCCTTAACCCCTTCTTAAAACTTACTTAAAACATCATAAAAGTCGTGGATCTACACTTACCTCTTGAAAATCAAGAGGAGATGTGATCCAAACTTGGAGATTAGGAGGATAGGTCTCTGGAGGTCTCCAAACTTCCAAAACCTTGTTCTTAGCTCAAAATCTTCAAAACAAAGTTAAAACTTATAAAAAACTTGAAGGATTTGAAGGAAAACACAAAATCAACCATGGGAGGGCGAAATCTCACCTATGCCCGAAAATAGAGAGAGAAAACTCGCCCATTTTCGGACAGGGGGCCTTTTATAGGTAGCTGGTCAGACCACCTTCGGGGGCCAAAAGAGCTTCCGCAAGCTCCCCATGTTCGGCGGTCGAACCTGGGTTTTTTCCTCCATGGCTTTTTCTTTCAAAACTCAATTTTTTTTTCTTTATTAAAACCATAAAACATATGAAAACATCTTAAGAAAATCTTATTTTACCCTTCTAGAAGACTCCGACGTCCGAGAAATTTCGGATTCCAACGGAGATTCCGCCGGAAGGTAGAAATTCCGATGCCGGGGTCTAGTCGGGTATTACACTTGAGATGGGCGGAAATCCATCTGAGATGGGCAAAATGTCATATGGGTAGATATTAAGGCACCTGAGTTGGGCAAAAAAGCCGCCTGGGTGACACCTGAGGTTGTAGGAAAACCATTTGAGTGGGTGCTAAGACGCCTGAGGTGGGTAAAAAGCCGCTTGAGATGAGTGAAATATAGCCCGAATAGGCGCTAAGGCATCTGAGGTGGGTGGAAAGCCACTTGAGTGAGCGCTAAGACTTGAATGGGCACTAAGGTGTTTGAGGTGGGAGGAAAGTTATCTGGGTGCATGCTAAGGCGCCTAAGGTGGGTAGAAAGCAGCCAAAGTGGGGAATAAGTGGTTTGAATTTGAGGATAAGACTTTGGATATATGGAGCGTACTATCATTCTAGAGTTGTATTTTTTTTTATATAGGTGACATAACCTTTTGAGATTCATCTGTAAAAATAATTCTTATATAAATATTTTTGTAAAATGATAGATTAAATTTCATGAATTTTTTCATAATTGTTGGAAGTAATTTTGAACCAATTAAACTATGTCTAAATTTCTTTTTTGTCATATAAGACCAGGAGATAATAATAGCAAAGTAGATAACATGTGTGACGAGGATTTCACAATTCAAAAAAGGTCATTTAGTGTGAGGTTCATAATAATCTTGCTAAAATGAAAATATAAAATTATAAAAATTAAATTTGCGTGGAATGATCCACAATAATATGTGATTCTAAAATTAATGTAGTATAATAAAGATAAAATAAATACAAAAACGAAAAATAATTATTGCTTTGAGCTGATTGTTAAGTATATAGTATTACTTGGTTAACGTGTATAAATATGATCATCTCATTAATAAAATAATATATAGCTTTTTTTTATATATATAATAAGAATTCTTTTTAACCCATTAATATTATGGCAAATTTTGCAATTTTTTTAAGAAAAACTCTTAATAAAGGGATTAATTCTGATGGACTTTTTATGTTTAACGAGGGTTTGAGAGATTTAAAAGTAATATGTTTAAATATTTATGTATGTACATATTATCTAAAATAAATTTAAAAAAGATTAGAACATGCAGCCAAATATAGAATTAAAAGCAATACTAATATACAAAATGAGAAAAACTCTTAAATATATTTTAAATTACTCATACTTCTATATTTAGTGTGAAATAATGGTGGACTAATTGTCTTAGTAGAATGCAATTGCCTTTATTACCTCTAGAAATTAAATTTTTAGATTTGTCGTCGAATTTAACATTTTTAATTTCTATGTGTATTTAAATTAAAAAAAAAACATGAAATTTACTATTTCAATTCAAATATAAATATATAAATATGTAAATACAAATAAGGATTTCATAAAAAAATTTAAGGTATTTTTAGGCATTGTAATTATATGCTATATTTTAATTGTTTAGTGTAATAGTCAATGTAAAAATATGAGTAGCTAAGATTAGATATTTTTCAACTAAGTTAAATATATATCATACATGAATGGGCTCCTCACCCGAAATGATACCATGACCATGACCAGCATTTCGTCATTCATTCAATTATACTTTTAATAAAAAGTAGATAAAAAAATAAATAAACAAACTTCATGTTACTTTCAAGATATTTTGGATTATAAATTCATTCGTTTAGATGTCGCAAACCATAAACAATCTCCTTGTTAGATTATAATCACCTTTAAATAATGAACAAATGTTTGATTCCCACATATTGTTTATACCACATTCTTTTAGATATAAACCTGTAAAATAGGATAAAGATACCGGTTGAATTGATTTAGCAATCTCTAATATTTAAGTCAGTATATGTGTATTAAGTAAAATATAAAATACTTGTATATAGAGATCATGGATTTCTTATGTATAGAATTTCAATACTATTAAGAATGTGTGAAATGACAACTGTATTTATGATTATATATGAAATTCTATTGAAATAATATAAAAAATCAGATAATATAATCTTCTAATATTATTTTAGATATGATTTTATTGTCTTATTAGGAGAGTTATAAAGTATTTAAATTATTGATTCATTTTAGATAATTGATTTTACTGTCTTATTAGGAGAGTTATAAAGTATTTAAATTATTGATTCATTTTAGATAATTAAAATCTTAATTTAATATATATTTTTATGGCGATTTATATCGTTAAAGTTTGAATTTATAATAATCATTTTGTAATCCTTTAATTATTACCATTTAACAATTAATAGTTAATTACCCATTTCAAAAAAAAAAAAGTTAATTACAAATATTAAATAGAAATATTAGTTAATGATAGTATTTGAAGCATTGGTTTAATCATTATGTTCATCAAACACCTTAAATCAATAATTTATTAAATCAATAATTTAGCAATTCAAACACCAAAGTACACTAATAGCAACTCATCAAATAAGGCTCAGCACTCAGTTAAGTTTTACGATCCAATCAAACGGCAATTAGCAATTTTTTAATTGCCCAGTTAAAGACCGAGACGTAAAGGTGTATAAATTGGACTTTGCCACCGGTTGCTAATAATAATAATAATAATAATAATAATAATTATTATTATTATTATTATTATTATTGATGTTATTAAAATTAAAATAATAATGTGACCGGATTGAAATTGAATTGTAATTAAATAGAACTATAAGAAAAAAAAATAAATTAGTTGGCGCTAGCAGTCATTCCGATATTTAAATTAGTAAATTGAAGAATAAAGATGAAAATAAAAAATTATTTAGAATTTAGAATATTAATATGGGAGAATATTGTACTTTTATTTCTGTAATTATTTATTTTTTATATTGTAAAAAAGAGAGATAAATATAATATTTTTTAAAAATTTGATGATGATGTGGTCAGTATATTAATAAGAGATTTTCACCAATTAATTAATAAGAAATTCTATGATCATAGGCAAAGTGAGGATTTTTTGGATTATAGTTATTTAATGGCAATTTTCTTATGGAGACTGGTCTAGACGTTTGAAAAAGCGAGTTTATCCGATCTGAAGTCGATCTGAAATCGATCCGTCATGAGTCTGAATTTTTTCTCTGTGTTTCGAATATAGTAATTATTCGAGTCTTGATTAAAAATTGATGGTTCGAATCTTTCTCTATTATGGTGTAATCATTTATCGATTTATCAAATCTTTTCACATAAAACTCACTAGCATCATCCAGGACGAGGATGAGATTTTATTGATTTTCAAACTGATTAAAATTTATTAATATGATTATTTATTACGAAATTCACATTGAAAGCATCAAAATTATATATATATACATATTTTATATAATACTGATATAATATTACACTTTTTGAAATTCATTAAATTAATTACTTCTTATTTATTTTATATTATTAATATAAAAAATTACATAATATTATATAAAAAATATATTTTCTTATATTATTAATAAAAATTAATTTAATAAATTTTAATAAGTGCAGTATTATACCATTACAAAATCATAAAAAAACTTAAAAATTAAGTTAATAATTTGTATTTATTATGAATTAATATTGTAAAAATTATTAATATTTTCTTCATTATTTATGATAATAATTAGTTAAAGAAATATTGTTATAAAAATATTAAAATTATATAATTATATTTATTCATAAAAAAAAAAGAAGAAGACGACAATATGCTAGTGATTCTGATACTGCTGATGTATTTGGAGTAAACTTGAAATCTGGTTCATTGAATTGCTGAGCTTTTCCGGCACCCAATTAACAGAGGCTAGATTTGATGGCGAAGGTTGCACTACTTATTTTTATTTTTATTTATTTTTATTATGATCTAAGAAAAATAAGTAATTAATTTACCAAATGTAACTGGAAAAGATAATAAGCATGTGAAGAGGAATGTCCCTCTAAATAATTACACTCTAGGAGAGTTGCTTTCTTCCTGTTGTGCACGTGATGAGCACACCATGCTCTCTACAACATACTATTTTAATCGTAAAGTATGAACGCATGACCAAGGCAGGTTCATAATTCTAGAACAGAACATACACTAGGATCTGCAGTTTTTTAAAAAATTATTTGGTATTAAATTAATTTAAATTTACTCGGATCCATAAAAAAAAATTTATCATAGAATAGAAACTTAAAAAACAAGAGTAAAGATAAGGTTGGTGAATTTTGAGAGAGAGGAAAGGGAAAATGTAAGGCAGAAAGAAAAAAAAAAGATAAGAGGAAGAAAAGATGTGAACGGTCGACATAGATGCTTGACTCGGTTGATTTGTTTATCTATTTAAGTTTTTTTATTGTTTATGAACGTAGATTTGTAATTTTGTCTTTGTCCGCTCATAATTTTAGAAATGTTCGTTTTTATTTTTTTTATTTTAAATTTGATTATAGCTATTTTTTTTGGTGTCTTTCCCTGCTATTGGTGACATATTTATTATTATTTTATTATTTTTCTATTCAAGTTCTAATGTTCGTATTAGTGAGAGAAATACTGCTAAATCTGTTGTCGAGAGATTTCAGCTTTAGTTTTAGTGGAGAAGATTTACCATGCATGGCATCGATAACCTGAGATCATACTGTTATGTTCTATCGCTCTCTTGGGCCTTCTTTGGCTGGGGTTTGTAGCGTCTCCTTCCTCGAATTACTTTTGTCGATGGTCGATTTCTCGCCTTTGGCGGTTTTTCTCCTTGCATGCCTATTTAGGTGTATGTTTCTATGCTTAGTTTAGCTGTCTTCACTTGATCGTTTTTTACCTCAGATTTGCATTCTACTTGTCTCGTTGATAACTATAGTGCCTGGCTTTGTGGCAGTGTGGTTTTGTTGTGTTTGATTACTAATTTTTCTTTGTTTGGCCGTTGAATCTTGGTCTGTTTGGTTGTTGTTTTAAGTTAATTTTTATCTTGATTTGGTTTAATTTTATTCTAATTTTGTTTTATGTTTTGTTTGATTTGGTTTTTTATAAATATGTATAGCCCTTTTATGTAATTATACACACTGGACTTTAGAAATACAAGTTTTTTGCATAATAAAAAAAATCACCATAATTTCTTAATTTTTAAATTAAGTTCAAGCTATTTTTATTAAATTTTAAGAATATAAATTAATTACTTTCTTTTTATTTTAAATTCACATACTTTATGTTTTTCTATTAAAAAATTATCATTTGTACTACATATCTACTATCACTCGGAGTAAAATTTTATTACAAAAAAAAATATAAATCTATCGATTAATTATGCGATTAATCTAGTAATATTTAAAAAAATTTTAATTATTATAATAGTATTTATTTAATAAATAATTTATTAAAATAAATTATGTGAATTATATAAATAAATATTAAAAATAGGCATAATTAAAACTCTAATTTTTCATACGGTAAACTGAAAAATATCATATAATCATAGCTAATGAATAAGTAAATTTTTTCTTTTAATTTTTTTTTATGCATAATGCGCCGAATTACTCAATTGCTATCCAATACTCTTTTTTTTTTTTTTTTTTTTTTTTTTCTGAGCCGTCCTTTGAATCATTTCAAATCGGTTGATCGTTTTGAAACCATCCTTTGAACCATGCAATGATAAATGATTTAGTTCAGTTCAAGAAAATCAAATCAAAATTCGTGATTCCTAAATTGTGATTATCTCAATTTATCAACTTCATTAGTCCTTATTTAATATGCATTTCTTCTAAGAAAATATTTGAATTAATTGAATTCATTTCTATTAAATTGTTTTTATTTATTTGAAATTAATTTAAATATAATAAAATTTAATTGAACTCTTTTATATTAGCAAATTAATAATAAATTCAAATTAATTTAATTTTCATTATTCTTATTTTTAAATTAAATATAAACTTTTATTCTTATAAATAATAATAATAATAATTTTTATTACATTATTTGAAAAGTTATTATAAATATTTTTGTTAGATTTAAATCTGAATTTTATATAATTTTTTATCACTAAAAATATAAAGATTGTTTATTTTAAATTAACAAAATAATATAATAATTTTTTAAATATTAATTATAAATGTATTAAATATTAATAGTTGATATTAAACTAAAATAATTTTTTTAAAGAGCAATTATTAATAAAAAATAAAAATAAAATTTAAAAATTAAAATATAAAAGCCAAAAAATATATAAAAAAAGAGTTTCCAAAAATTAATTAAATAATACTAATGTAAATAATTTTGAGTGAAATTATTTTTTATAAAATTCTATCAATTTTTACAAAATTTACTTTTAATTTAAAATCAATTCTTACAATAATTAAAGAGAATTAAATTTTTATATTATTGGTTTTATAAAAATAAAAATTTAAAAAAATAATTAATTTTTTTAATTGTTTCAAAATTAGATTATATGTTTAATAATTTATTACACAAACTTTTTGTGACGTGTGTTTATTTGTATATATTAATTATTTTATTTTTTATATATTTTATTTTACTTAAATCTATTGATTTTCACTAATAATTTATTAGCGATTAATTGATGCTACATAAGACTCGCCTAAAGTAGGCAGTGAGCTGTTACTATAAAACTAGATCATGTAGCAAGAATCTGATAAATCAATACGCAGTCCCACTTGTAGAAAAGAAGATCCAGACGACCATGGTTCTCGAATTCAAGAGAAAAGGAGACCTGGACGCTTTAGGACAAGTCAACCTCAGGTCGAACAAGACTCGCCCTCATAACTTCAGGGCGAGACTTAACAACTACAATCTAGTAGATCCCCTTCACACCTTCGATTACGAAATTTCCGATCAATTAGCCGGTGAAAATCCTTTACTAACGAGCCGGCCACATCATTGTCGAATTATCAGAAAGTGCTATATTTATCCCACCTTTTTACAGTATAAAAGGAGAAGGATCACAGAGGCAAAAGTACGCTATTCTCCCACACAAATACTCTCAAGTTCTTCATTTCTTCTCTTCAACTTATTGACTTGAGCGTCAGAGTGGCTGCCATGGGCACCCACCACCTCACATTCTCTTGCTTAGGGGGGAAGTGCGTGGAAACATTTAAAAGTTTAAAAACCTTTTTATCATCTCCTTCTTTGCTAAGCTTGCTCGTCGGACGTGAAGTTTTATTTTTATACTTGTCTATGATGCAGAAAACAGTAAGCTCGGTACTCATTCATGAGAACAATGGGGAGCAGAGTCCTGTCTATTACGCCAGCTAAGTCTTGAAGGGAGCAAAGCTGAATTATCCTCCTCTCGAAAAGTTAGCGTCGACAGTCCTGATATCGGCCACAAAGTTATGTCTATACTTCGAGTCACACACTGTAAAAGTCAAGACAGATTATCTTTTGCGAAAGGTTTTACATAGGCCGGACCTTTCAGGATGACTATCCACCTGGGCTTTAATATTGGATATGTCCCAAGAAAGACCATGAAAGCCCTGGTGGTATCCAATTTTATTGCAGAAATGACTCCGCTGTTAGAGTCTTTAGAATTTCTTGAATCAATCATTGAGAAGTGGAAGGTTTGGGTGGATGGAGCTTGCGGAGTTGGGGGTTTTGGAATTGGGATCCTCTTGTTGAGTCAAATCGGAATAAAACTTCGCTACGTGCAAAACTTGCTTTCAATACTACCAACAATGTAGCTAAGTATAAGGTTGTGATTATGACCCTAAGGATCATCAAGAAAATAGGTATATAGAAATCTATTATTTTTAGTGACTCAGAATTGGTTGTTAATCAGTGTCAAGGATAGTTTAAAATCTAAGAATCAAACCTCATCAAATACGAGAAAAAGGTTCTCTCCTTAATGGAGATGATCAATGACAAGCAGAGAAACTGCGAACTTCACTAGGTGGCTAGAGGTGATAACAAAGAAGCCAATTTCCTAGCCAAAATTACAGTGGCAGGAGAACAACACTTAACTCAGCTATTTTAGTTTGAAGAGTTGCACACTCCTGTAACTGACGAGAAAAAGTCTTTTCTCATAGAGGAAGGAGAATCATGAATGACACCCATGAACAAGTTTTTAACACAGGATGATCTGCCAGCCAATGAATTATCTCCTAAAAAGGTAATAATAAAATCCTCTAAATATGGACTTGTTGTCCCTTGAAGCAACCCAAGAGGGGGGTGAATTGGGTTTATAAAAAATTTAAAGGCAAAAACACAAATTAGAAGGTAATAAGGAAGAGGATAATCAACACAAGGATTTATAGAGGTTCAGCTATCTCAAGCCTACGTCCTCTCCTCAAGGCCCTCCTTGAGAGTTCTACTCCACTATCAAATCTTCTTTGGGTAAAGATTAAAATCCCTTACAATCTTAGAGTAAACCTTTGCTCTTAGCAATTCTCTTTTTCACTCAAGAGCAATCCTTTGCTCAATACCACACCCACTACAATAGAATCAATCAACAACCTTCACTCACTCTTAAAAAACTAACCAATTACAACTCAAGGCAGACTTTCAAGAAATTAATGCAACATATTCGTGAATTCTAATGCAAACAACCTAATATATCTCATGGCATTCGTGATGCATGAACATGCTAAAAATTGATTTATTTATTTTGAAACATAAAGATTCAGTCTACTCACCTCAAACTAGCTCTGAAAAGACACTGAAGCAGCTATCTCACTGCTGGGGTCCTCGGTTCCTCGGGTTCGAACCTACACAGGTGGACTCAAATGAGGGACCAAACATACATGAACATGATTCTAAACTACTCTCCAAAAACCCCCTAAAACACCTTAAAACAATCACTGAAATCATGCAAAGGAAGGCTGAACAGGGCACTTTCGGCGGCAGGTTCGGCGGCCGAAAGTCCCTCCAGAGCCGAAACTCAGCCACTTTCGGCAGCACCTTCGGAGGCCGAAAGTGGTTCCAGAGCCGAAACTCGTGCATGTTCGGCGGCACCTTCAGCGGCCGAAACTCCCTTCCAGAGCCGAAAGTCCAACTTTCAGGGGCAGGGTTCGGCAGCCAAAAGTGTAACGACCTGAAAATCGGACCGCTACCGGCGCTAGGATCCAGATCGGCTTAAGGCCGCCGGGACCCGTAGCAAGCCAAACATTCATCTTGTACACCTGCTTAATCCCATACATGATCAACAATTACATAAAAATTTAAAATTTTCTCATTTAATTATTCATTCATTCATTCATTCTTTCATTCATTCATTCATTCTTTCACCAAGCTTAACCTGTGCATGCACAAATCATAACATACATTAAGCTTGGTTTACAATAATCATCATTAAACATTTAAGATCATGTACTAGAAAGGGATTAACAACATACTACAGTCAAGCACAACTCTAAACTTCCATAAGCATTATTACATTACATTTCTATACTATACTTTCACATTACATCATATTCATGTCCACATCTAGCTATTACAATAACATAACTCTACTCCTGCTGACCTCCTGGTCTACCCTGTACCTGCAAACCTGGGGGTTAAGGGAGAAGGCTGAGCTATAAAGCCCAGTGAGCAGAATAAATAAACATTCAATTTAAATTTCATGCTTTCATGAAATGCAACACATCACAAACAAATCACAACAAGGATGGACTTGTCACCAATAGTCCTCAACATAGTCCAATCATGCCAGGGGCGTAGAATGGGCCTCACTGGTCTTTCTCTTACCATAGCATAACATAACATAACATTCCAACTGTGCCAGGGGCGTAGAATGGGCCTCACTAGTCTTTCTCTTACCATAGTGCTAGGGGCGTAGAATGGGCCTCACTGGTCTTCCATACCGTATCATCATCATATCATATCATACGAAGACTAAAGGATCATCCAACATCCATCCACATCAACATCAGATAATGCAATGCAACATATTCGTGAATTCTAATGCAAACAACCTAATATATCTCGTGGCATACGTGATGCATGTATCATGCTCAAAATTTATTTATTTGCTTTGAAACATAAAGAGTTATTCCACTCACCTCTGGCTGAAGCTCTAGTGACTCTGAAGCAGCTATCTCACTGCTGAGGTCCTCGGTTCCTCGGGTTCGAACCTACACAAGTGGACTCAAATGAGGAACCAAACATCCAAGAACATGACTCTAAAATACTCCCCAAAATCCCCCTAAAACACCTCAAAACAATCATAGAAAACATGCAAATGAGGGCTGCACAAGGCACTTTCGGCGGCAGGTTCGGCGACCGAAAGGCCCTCCAGAGCCGAAAGTCATGCACCTTCGGCGGCACTTTCGGCGGCCGAAGATTCCCTCCAGAGACGAAACTCATGCATGTTCGGCGGCACCTTCGACGGCTGAAACTCCCTTCCAGAGCCGAAAGTCCTCTTTCGGGGGCAGGGTTCGGCAGCCGATACATGCTACCATAGGCAGGTTCGGCGGCCGAAAGAGCCTTCGGCTGCCGAACCTGAGTTCTTCCCAAAGGGCAGAAACTCAGCTCCAACATGCACAAAAGCCTCCCAACTCATTCAAACATGCATTTACCTATTCTTCAACATGCATACTCAAGCACAAAAGCTCCTAGGGGCTTCAAACTATCTTAAACCCCAACTATAACACATCAAACATACATATTCAACATACATTGCTCAAACTCAACATAAAAACTCATAAACTCAAAATAACCTAAACATGCATTTCTGCCCCAAAGATCTTCATGAAACTCAACTAAAACATGAAAAGAAGTGTGGATCTACTCTTACCTCTTGAAGATCGAGAGGAGAGATGATCTAACTCGGAGATGGGGGAGATCTCACTCCTTAGGTCTCCAAGTTCCAAACTTGCTCTTTGGTTCAAATATCTTCAAAACAAAGGTGAAAACTCGTGAAAATCATGAAAACTCGAAGGAAGAAGCTCAAAAACACAAGGGACGGCGGAGAGCTCACCTTAGCCGAAAATGGGGAGAAAAGCTCGCCCGTTTCAGACAAGGGACCCCTTTATAGGTGGCTAGCCAGGCCACTTTCGGGGGCCTAATGTGCCTCCGCATGCATGCCATGTTCGGCGGCCGAACCTGGACTTCCCTCACTTATGCCTTCGGGGGTCTAAAGTACACCCGAAGCGCATGCATGTTCGGCGGCCGAACCTGAGTCTTCCTCACAAGGCTATTTTCATTAAAAACTAAATTTCTTTCTTGCTTAAAACCATAAAATACATTAAAACATTTTATGAAAACATGATTTTACCCTTCTAAAGGTTTCCGACATCCGAGATTCTACCGGACGGTAGGAATTCCGTTATCGGAGTCTAGCCGGGTATTACAAAAAGTTTGCCTCCACAGGCAGGTTCGGCGGCCGAAAGTCCTTCGGCTGCCAAACCTGAGTTCTTCCAAAGGGGCAGAACTCAGCCTCCTCATGCACATTTTGCCTCCCAAACCTTTCAAACATGCATTTAGCTATTCTACAATATGCATACACAAGCAAACAAGCATATAGGGGTCTCACACTCTCTTAAACCCCAACAACAATACATATAGCAACTCATACAACACACATTATCCATAAACTCAACATTAACCTTAACAAAAATCAACTAACCTAAACATGCATTTCTACCCCATAACCCCTCAAAACTTGTTTAAAACATACAAGAAAGGTAGGATCTAAGCTTACCTCTTGAAGATCGAGAGGAGAGATGATCCTAACTTGGAGATGGGAGAAATCTAGCTCCTTGGATCTCCAAGCTCCAAAACTTGATCTTAGCTTCAAAAATCTTCAAAACCAAGTTAACACTTGTTAAAACTTGAAAGATTTGAGGAAAATCATCAAAACCAATCATGGGAGGGCATGGACTCACCGTTGACCGAAAATAGGGGAGAAAACTCGCCCATTTTCGGCCATGGGGCCTTTTATAGGTGGCTGGCCAAACCACCTTCGAAAGCCAAAGGTGACTCCGAAACTCTACCATGTTCGGCGGCCGAACCTGGATTTCCCTCTATGGTCATTTTCATTCAAAACTCATTTTCTTTCTTACTTAAAACCATAAAATATATAAAAACATTTTATAAAAACATGATTTTACCCTTCTAGAGGGTTTCGACATCCGAGATTCCACCAGATGGTAGGAATTCCGATACCGGAGCCTAGCCGGGTATTACACCCAAAGATAGTAATCACTGGCAATGGAACTTAGTTTACAAGTTCTAAGTTTAAAGATTTCTGCAGCAAATGGAAGATTGACTTAAGGTTCAGTTCGGCCTATCACCCACAGACCAATAGAGTGACCGAGGTTACAAACAGGACTATCCTACATGGGCTAAAGAAAAGACTCGATAAAGCGAAGAGCAACTGGCCTGAGGAATTGCCCCACATACTTTGGGTGTAGAGAACAACCTGAGAATAACTATAGTAGAAACACCTTTCTCTCTTGTGTATGGGGCCTAGGCAGTAATCCCAGTAGAAGTCCAAGTAAGCAGTTTCAGACACAGCACCCTGAGATTTCAGAAAACCCTGAAGAAATGCAATTCAATTTGGATCAAGCCAAATTTTTACGAGAAAAAGTTGCAATCAGAATGACAGTTTGCAGGAACAAAATGTCCAGAATGTACAACAATAGAGTCAAGCCATGTGTTTTTAATATTGGAGACTTTGTCCTTAAAAGAATGGATGTAACAGTGATAATACTGGGTTTGATAAGTTGGGTGAAAACTGGGAAGGATCATTTAAGGTCTCGAAGGTTATTCTTCCAAGGTCTTATAAGCTGGCCAAGTTAGATGGCCGAGTCATTCCCACTCCTGGGATATTTATAATCTGAGAAAATTTTATCAATAACAATTAATGAGGTATTTTTTCATCTGTTGTATTCTTCAATGACTAGGAACGTTGGGGTTATCTTCTTCCAAAAGATTAAAGAATATTCATTAAAGGCCACAAGGCGGGTTCCGTCATGCCATAATCCGGATGCCAGTCCCGCTAAACAAGGCATCTTATGCCAGGCCACAAGGCGGATTCTGCCAGGCCATAATCCTGGTGTCAGTCCCGCTAAACAAAGCATTTTATACCAGGCCACAAAGCGGATTCCGCTAGGGCATAATCCAGGTGTTAGTCCCGCTAATAAAAGCATTCTATGACAAGCCATAAGGTGGGTGTCTATCAAGCTCATTGACTAGGTGTTAGTCCCATATTTATAATTTTTAAAGGCATTTTATGTCCAGGCCGTAAGGCGGGTATCCATAAGGCCACATGTCTGGGTGTTCATCTCATTTTGTAAATTTTTCAAGTTATTTATTTTATGGCCACTAGTTAGGCTAGTAATTTGGTGTTGTAGCTGGGTGTTGATCCCTTAGCAATTTTTTAGAAATTATTCAAGTCTTGTTTGACAATAGTTAGAAAAGGATTACGAACTAGTACCGATTATACAAGCACTTGGTAAAAATAATGACAAAGACAAGAGCGGAAATACTTTTATTACATTGCAAAAAAAATTAAATGGGAGGAGGGATACCTTTAGTTTCCTCCTCCCGAGTCTCTGTTACATTTGCATTCTCTACATCACTTGGTTCTGCAGAGACTCAGTTGATATCTTCAATCCTCTTCCCCTCTTGCTTTTCCTCGCCCTCCTCCTCTGGAAAAATGTGATCTATCTAAGTAAAGTCCTCAGAAGGAAACCGCTTCACCAACTCCTTCTTGATCGAGTCTTGGACCTTGATGAACATCTCCCCTTCCCAGGCCACCGTCTCTTGAAGATCTACTTCAAGTTCACCAATCTTAGTAAAGGCGACCCGGGCCCTCCTAGCCTGAGACTGCAGCTCTTGGACTTGGCGCTGAAGTATGGCCACTTGATCCTCGGTGTTGAAGCATGGCCACTTCTTTGCCTAATTCTTAAGGGCAAGCTTGGAAGCGTTAGCCTCACACAGGTCTACCTGGAGCTTGTCTACCGACTCCAGCGTCTCCTTCATGGTACCCTCAACTTCATCGACCCGAGTCTTCAGTCTCAGGCATTCCTCTTGCAGGAGTCTTCTGTCCATCTCCTGAGCCCAAAAATCTCGCCTCAGAGTCTTATTACGCTTTTTGGCCATATAAGTGCAAAGGAAACTCTACATGGTAGAGTGTATGATGTTGTTAAAGAGCTCGTCTGTCTGGACTTTGTTCAGGTGATGACGGTCCCCAGGCCTCAAAGCATTCTTAGTTATCAGGATTGACAGGTTGGGTTCCTTAAGAAGAGAGGTCGTCCGAGTCAGCACCAACATTAGGTGTTGGATGCTACAAGGCCACGAGGACTCGACCCCAGCATTTTCTAGTGTGGGCTCAGTAATGATGGGGATTGTTGCAGAGGCACCCCTTGTAGAAGACTTCGGCTGAGTAGGGGCCAATTCTTCTGTTGTAGGAGGGGGTGGAGGAGGAGGAAGCATGATTATCTCCTCTGCCCGGCGAGCTCGTTTGGGAGGGAGATCGAATGCCCCAACAACAGCTTTGCCCTTACAAGCAGCACGAGCTGCCTCGACAAACTTGTTCTTCTTTCCAGCCATGTCTGCATAGAGCAAAAAGTGAGTAAGGCAGTTTGAAGTACAAAAGAAGTCAAAAATAAAAATATCCTGTATATTAGCTAGGAAGGTGCTTTCCCCAAGGCTAGGCGAGTGAGGACCCCGAGCCTAGCTCGCCTGAAGATGGCTCTGCCAAAATAAAATGGCATTCCTTACCGCCTTGGTGATATCCATTTTCTATGACGTAGCCATCATTTGGAGAAAGTCTAAAGTCTCTTCCTTGCTCCTCTGTGGTCGGACCCCATTCTTCCTCAGCTCCACATACATGTTTCAACTGGTACGGATGGTACCCAAACCCCCCAGACACCCTATGACGGAGGATGGAAAACTTGTTCTTTCATCGCTTTAGGGATGAGGGTACCCGATCAAACAATGTCTGGCATTTTCTCTTGTTAAAAGATCAGAACTCTTCATTTTTTTGAGTATCTAGCTAGTATAGTTGAGAGAATAGGGTCACGCTTGGCTCAATGTTGTTATTAGAACAAATGCACCGGAAGGCCACTAAGGTCCTTCAGCTGTTATGGTGCAGCTTGGCGACTGACAGCTTGTGAAATCGAAGGACTTCAGTAAAAAAAGAGTCCATGGGGAACCGAAGACCCGCCTTCAGCTTCTCTTCATAGACCATGATGGTGTTCTTAATAGGGATCTAGTCATCCACGTGAACGCTCAGAGATGGAGCGAAGACACAGAAGATTTCTCGAGAGATTTGGTATTTATCGTGAAGGCATTCTATATCTCTCTCTGTTAGTGTGGAAGGGATGTCACTGCTCAGGCTGCCTTCGCTTTTATGAGCCGCCCTTAGTGGAACGATAGGAGCTAGGGTGCGGATGGGGCCGTCAGAGGAGGAGCTTAAGGAAGAACTTTCATCGGAAGAAAGAGAAGAAGATAAAGTATTCCTATTCATTTTAAAGGGAAAAGCAAACAGGAATTACCTTGAAATCAAGGAAGTGTGAACGAAAAAGAGGAATGACCAAGTCTTCTCTAAAGCAAAGATGTCAGTTGTAAGCAAAAGTGATATTTGAAGGAGAAGATGGGTTCTTATATGGCAATTTCGGTGGCAAGCTTTAAATGCAGCTCGAGGAACCAAGCAGTCATCATTAACGAACTGACGCAGGCGAAGCAACGCAAATGGGGAGGCCAATCTAAATGCGCCACATGCCTAAGATCGTGAAGACAACTGTCGCCTTCAAATTTGAAGAATAAAAAATCAGTGGGGGACCTCTGATGTAACATAACAAACGCCTAAAGTAAGCCATGAGCTGTCACCATAAGACAGCGCCACATGGCGAAGGTCTGATAAGTCGATACACGGTTCCACCCGTGAAAAGAAAGATCCGGATACTATGGTACCCGATTTGTCATCAAAACTCGCCCTCTCCTGAATAGGTCGAGTCTTCATATAAAGTTACCATTGGCAAGTACAATCCAACAGATTCACGTTATGCTTGTAATCACATGATCCTCAATTAATTAGCTGGTGGGATGTCCTACCATTTAGTCGGCATCAACCGAATTTCTAGAAAATACCATAATTAACTCCATCTTCTTATAATACAAAAGCTAATGATCATAGAAATAAAGGTATGCATTCTCTTACACAACGACTCTTGAATTCTAAGCAATTCCTTATACTCGCCCTATTTTTCAGGTTATTGACTTGAGTATCGAAGTGACTGTTATAAGCGTCAACCATCTCACATTCTCTTTTTTACAGAATTAACCAATCGCAGTTCAGCTCTGTTTCAGCCACATCATAAACCACTTAGAATACTCTCATGGCTGATGAGAACTATTGATACTTAGTAAGGATTCAAAGAGAACAATGTGACAAAATTGTATAGAACAAAACTAACATCGCACTTCCAAAGTCATTAGTAAAAGAATAATTATCATCCTATTAAATGTTAGAATAAAAATAGTGACAATATATAGCTGAATTTTCTTGCATATTATATGCGTATGTAGCTTAATGATTATTAAGGGAAGAGAAATGTTAAATTAAAGGGAAATAAAGGATAAAAGAAAATCATAGTAAAAACGATAGTAGAGGAATGGCCATTTTAAGGGAGATGAACAATCTATTTTTTTCATACAAGATATCACTTGGCTAAAGTTTAGATTTCCACTTGACAATATTGTGTTAGCCTATTTTAAAACATGTTGGACTTGATAATTGGTAAAAACGCAATGCCAAGGAAGGAGATATGGCTAAGGCTCAAATAGAAAATTATATAGAAATATGAGTGGGCACAATTAAGGGTGAACAGTGTTCGCTTCAAATCGAAAAAATTAATCAAATTAAATTAATTTATTTGAAAAAATTAATCAAATCAAATTAATTTAAAAATTTAGTTCAGTTTTTTATTCATTTTGTTTCACTTTGTTTTTAGTTTTAAAAATTTTGGTTATTTCGATTTAGTTCGATTTTGATAAAAAAATTAAAAAATTTAATCGAACCGGTCAATAATAATATTATATTATATTTTATAATATAGAGAGGTTAGACCATAATAAAGGTTGAAATATTTTAATTGAATTTTAGAATATTAAAAATAAGGCATAAAAAATAAAAATTCTATTAAAAAACGCAACTGATCAAACTGAACCGAATCATACCAGCTCGATTTGATTTAATTTATACTCAAAATCAATTTAATTTAATTTTCACAAACACTAAAATTTTAATTTTTAATTTATTAAATTCAATTTTAAATTAAACCGATCAAATACTCACTTCTAGGCACAATAAATATAAGCTATTGTTTATTATATAATGCAAGGTATATAAATGAATTTCTTTGGATAACCTTAGCGTTTAAAGCTAAATAAATGCAAAAATTGTTTCATAAATTTCATAACGGTTAAATTCTTCTATTTATTATATAATTATCTTTTGGTTATCTTTTAAAACTAGAGTAAAGGTAATGAGAAAGACGAAATAAAAGAGAAAATCATAATTAAAAATGTAAAAATTAACTTATAAATTTTTAAACGATTAAATTCTTTCGCTTGTTAGATTTAAGGGTCAGCAGTATTCGGTTCAAACTGAAAAAACCGATCGAACCGAATCGATTTAAAATTTTAGTTCGGTTTTTTATATATTTCGATTCGGTTCGGTTTTCAATTTCAAAAATTTCAGTTATTTTGATTCGGTTCGGTTTTGATCAGAAAAAAACCAAAAAAACCGAACCGAACTGATTAGTAATAATAATATGTTTTTTCAATAATATATAGAAATTAAATTATATTAAAATTAAAATATTTTAATTAAATTTTAAAATATTAAAAATAAAGTGTAAAAAATAAAAAAATTATTAAAAATCGAAACCGATCAAACCGAACCGAATCAGACCGGTTCGGTTCGATTCGATTTCTGACCAAAATCGATTCGGTTCGGTTTTCATAAACACTCAAATTTCAGTTTTTGGTTTATTCGGTTCGGTTCGGTTTTGAACCGAACCGACCGAATGCTCACCCCTAGTTAGATTATTAGATATTTGTCCTTTGATTATTTATTGAAACCGAAACAAATGATTGTGAAAGGATAGCAAAAGAGGGAGTCGGATGAGATTAAGTGTGTAATGGAGATAAATAATAGATAAAGTTGGAGAACTTATGACTTAAATGCCATTTCGTAAAAAAAAAAAACATTTGTCAATATCATATTAATTTATTTCTAAACTTAGTTTTATAATATTTATTTTATATAAGAAAGTGTCAAAATAATATTAGGTAGCTGCCATAGCTCAAAGAGAAACTTTTTATTACAAAACATTTTATTCTTAATATTCAAAAGATTTCAAAATTAAACAATTAAACATTTCCATTTTTGTATTGCAAAATATCTTATTCATAATTTGACTAGTAAAAACTACCCTTCAAGTGTGATGGACCAATTTTCCATCTACAACTTATTTAAACATATTCTAAATATGTCCATATAATATAAAGACTTATCAACATAAGAGATCAAAATTTAATCTTTAATCACTCACATATTTAACCTGATGATAAATGTATCTAAATGATCTCAGATTTTACTCGCCCAATCTCTAATTTCTATTTAAAAAAAAATATTATTTAATCACAAACTAAAACTTTAAATTTTAAATAAAAAAAACTCTAATTTTTAAATGAAAAAGTCTAAAATTTTATATTTAATAATAATTATAGTTAAAACTTTGAATATTATATTTAAATCTTCTAACTTACTTTTTTTTTAATTATGACCAATTCTTAAAATACTTTTATTAATTTTAAATTAATATATATGTCATTATTTATTTATATTTTAAAATATTAATTAAATTTATATAAACAACTATTTAACTCTAATTAACCTTCGATAAAAAAAAATTCTAATTAATCATATACTCTAAAATCACTTTAACTCTTGTTATTCCAATCCCTAATTTAAAATCTAAAATCCACCATTTGAATGAATTTTAAGTCTAACTAATTTTAAATTAGAGATTAGAGTTTAAATTATGAATTAGGACAATAAAAATTATGTTTTTAAAGTAAATTGTGAATTAAAATTAAAAAATTGCTTACATAGATTAAATTAATTAAATATTTAAAAATAATAAATGAATAATACATTTATATACATTTTATTAAAATTATTTTATTAATTAGCTATAATTGCAAAAAGATAAGTTCATTCTCGAAACCACAAGAATCAAATGTACACGAGAGTATCTCCACATTGGTTATCTTGTATAATAACTTTTATAGGCAATTAGAATATCAATTTCTTCAATCTCTTTTATAAGAAAATCTTTCAAACTAATTTAAATTCAATTTCTTTTCATAAATAGCTTTCTCCGTGATTTTCATAAAATCATTAAATTCAATATGATATTTCTCTAATGGTGTAGTGATCTTGCATATATCTTTTTTTTTCAAAAAAAAAAATATATAAAAAAATTGATATTTCTTGAATCAGACAATCATCTTGCACATGCATTTTTTTTTAATATATATATATATATATAAAATATAATGTAATTTCACCTATTTTTCATTTCAGAATTTATATTTCACTTCATAACAAAATAGTACCTTGTGATACTGCACCGAAGGTAACTGACAAACGGCATCATAAGCTGTTGATCATGTCAAAAAATATTTAATTATTTTAATTAAAAAAATATAAAAATGAATTAAAAAGTTTTTTTAAGGATTTAAAGTATTAAATTAGATCAAGAACTGCGACTAAACACAATAAATCACCATCACGATCACCTCCTCCGCCTAAGTTTCGCGGAAAAGGAGAAGAGAAGTGGCATGTTGTTACTAAAATATACGACAAAACTCCTTGTCGCAACATTTATAACTCTTTAGTTTATCTTCCTGCACCTCCTCCCAGCGCCGAGAGAAAAAGTCGACGAATTAGAAAGAAGAACAACACCAAAATTCTACACCAATAGTTCTTCGGCTGATAGTAGACTACTCGGCAGTGAAGGTTTAGACAACAATGATGATGAAGAAACGAATAAGGACAAAGGGGAAATATAAACATTAGTTTCATCAACCAGAAGCTTCTGTGTTGATTATTCTTTGCTGGAGTTGAGTATCCATTTGGAAACCATACGTGAATCACCCTTTAACAGGACCATTCATTGCAAGAAGATGGTTAAGAAAGTAAAACAACACGTTAAAACGAATAGGAGAAAGAGCTGTGATGAGTCACAATCATCTCCGGCCAGGTTATCGAGGCTTCAGTGGCTGATCCCGTACACTGTTGAGGGAAAGGAAAGGGAGAGATTCATAGTAGTGAAGAGATAAGAGGATTCGTACAAGGACTTCAAGAGATCAATGATTGAGTACACAGTTCAGGGAAAGGTAAGGGAGAGATTCATAGTAGTGAAGAGATAAGAGAATTCGTACAGGACTTTAAGAGATCAATGATGGAGATGATACTGGAGAAGCAAATGCTCGAAGTGAATGATTTGGAACAACTCTTGCAGCGTTTCTTTGAACTCTAAGCAATATCATGGGATTCTTGTCGAGGCTTTCTTCGACTTGATCAACAAGTTTTTAGGGATTTAAAGCATTAAATTGCACTTAGTTTTTTTGAGATTTAGGAATTTAAATTCTGTCAGTTGCTACATTTGTTAAAGGCAAAGTATCACAACGCACTATTTTATCGCAAAGTGAAACACATACTCTGAAGTGTACTACTAGTATCACAGCGTACTATTTTATCGCAACACATACTCTAAAGTGAAAATTAAATCACATAGTATTTTTTTGTATTCTCCCTTGTTTTTTTTTTAAATCACACCAAAATAAAATTGATTATAACTTTTTTCCTTCTCTTTTTTTTCTTTTTTCTTTTTTCTTTTGCTGAAACAAATGAAATAAAAAAAATTAATCGAAACAAAAATAATGAACTTAAAATTAAATAATAAAATAAATAAATATAAATAAATAGATATTTATCTACGTGCTCTGATGCCAATTAATACAAAATTCAAAATTAACTTGTAATTAAAAATCCTAAACATATACTTAACAAATGAGGTTAGGATAATTTCTAAAGATTGATCTATTCCACCTTACTCAAACCGTATGAGTGGAAACGAGATTATAGAACAATAATAACCATATTAGAAAGGTTTGAGTAGAAACGAGATTATAGAACAATAATAACCATATTAGATAGGTTTGAGTAGAAACGAGATTATAGAACAATTATAACCATATTAGAAACACTACAAGAAAAACCTTGATAAATTACTAAGTAAAATGCAACGCAAAATTAAAAAGAATTGTATTATTAACTAAAATAAGTGTAAAATATCAGTAAGTGGCTACAATGCTCAAAGAGATGCCTTTTATAGCCTAATTCCTAGTAGGAAGGTTTCAAAATCAAACAATCAAATCTTTCTTTGGCTTAAAAATATTCTAAATAAATCAAAATAATAAAAAAACATAAATAACGAAATTAGACCTAAAACAATTTCATATATACATTAGATGACTACTTACCCATATTGTGCGTCTACATATTTTGAAGTTTCCTCTCATACTTTCCAAACATAGTTTTCATCTCATATAATTTGATTTCTCATCATTTGAAGCTTTGTTGATTGAATCATTAAATATTATGGTAGCTCATTGCACTTTAAATCGTTAAAAATTATTACCCTTTGCACGTATCATATATCTACCGCACTTCAGAAGTAGAGACGCTAATTTTCCTGGAATCATGTCTCACCAAATTTCCTTCTTTGTATTATTTTATATATATATATAATGAGAGGGGAGAATTCCTCAAGTCCTTCGAGTAGCCATGCCCTTCCCATTATCATGGTTGTCTACCAAATCTTGATCTAAGGGTTACAAATGCAAATATTATAAACCAAGAGTACCTAAATATTATCTTTATGTAAGATGATGTCGAATTCATTCAACCTTCCCTAACAAGGAAGGACTACGAAAGAAAACAAATAGATGTTCTCAACAACAAAAGGATCAGCAAGCATTAACTGAGGTGAATTGAAATGTGGAACACGGCCCATCACAAGCACTGCTATCCAAAATATCACCTTTGAACCTAAGCTTTTTGTTTGGCTCGTTTCATTAGCTCTACAAATTCCCCGAAAACTGTACCAAAAATAAAAGAAATCACTGCGCATGTGGAAGAAATTTCTGTCAATTAATAACATAGCTATCCCCAGGAGAGAGAGAGAGAGAGAGAGAAAGAGAGAGAGAGAGAGAGAGAGAAGAAGAAGAAAGAAGAGGAAGAAGAAGAAGTAGAAGAGGCTGCAGTCTTTGGAAGGGAAAGCTAAAGCAAGCAATAGAGAGACTCCTGTGCTATGCTTTCCTTCCCCCTGTTTTGTTGGATCATTTAAATGCTTTGGGAATTGGGATTGCAATATAAACTTATCAAGAGTGCAACAGTTTATGAAAAATATGTATTGCAAATTGATTGTCTGTTATGCACTGCAGTCTTTGGAAGGGAAAGCTAAAGCAAGCAATAGAGAGACTCCTGAACTATGCTTTCCTTCCCCCTCTTTTGTTGGATCATTTAAATGCTTTGGGAATTGGGATTGCAATATAAACTTATCAAGAGTGCAACAGTTTATGAAAAATATGTATTGCAAATTGATTTTCTGTTATGCACTGCAGTCTTTGGAAGGGAAAGCTAAAGCAAGCAATAGAGAGACTCCTGAGCTATGCTTTCCTTCTCCCTCTTTTGTTGGATCATTTAAATGCTTTGGGAATTGGGATTGCAATATAAACTTATCAAGAGTGCAACAGTTTATGAAAAATATGTATTGCAAATGGATTTTCTGTTATGCACAGAAGTGGATAGACCAAGAGGGAGAGAGGAACAATTACCGGTATCTGAATCATGAGGACCCGGGGATGCCTCAGGATGGTACTGAAGAGACATGACATTCAGTTGAGGATAAGCAAGACCAGCACAGCTTCCATCATTGAGATTGATGTGAGTCACTTCTACACCCTCAGGAAGTGATGCAGGATCAACTGCATAGTTGTGATTCTGCCACATCAAGAATTTTAGCAAAAATGTGATAAAACAAGACGGTAACACCACGAGATGAGCTTGAATTAAAATATTGCACAATAGAGTTGTGACATATGACCACAGATTCTAGTTCCAAAAGGCTATCCTTACAACGTCTAAATTTTATGATTTCAACACCAAATTGTACATTATAGAATTTTAGCACCATGCAACTTTGAGCAACAAGCCACAGCAAAATAATCCCTCTAGGGAGGATATGCAAAACAAAAACTTTTCTTTGCTTGCCCTATTGTTATTACAGGTGCATTAGACCTAAGAGTCATTCAGCAGGTCACAAGCATAAACCTCAATAAAGTAAAGTTACAACTCCAGTAAGAAAAAGATTAGTCATGAATGGTTAGTGGCATAGCTCCTATTTTAGTGTCATCCTACTAGAATAAAGTATTTTCAAAATGAATGTACAGAAAGATACTGGAGAAGAGTGGAATATAGAAATAAAATATTTTACTAGCCCACTAAGAGTATAAAGTGATTCAGAACTTTTCGATATGTATGCAAAGGCTGTATTTTGGCATTGTTTGCCCAAACTTATATCCCAATGACCTTATTGTTACAAGTAACAAATTGAAGTTTAGTGATAATTACATGCATTAGCATCATGCATCGAAACAACAATTGAAATTTACCCGAGATTTAGTGGATCTACTAACCTGAGCACTAATCTCAACACGGCTACACTGAATGTTACGAACTGGATGATTTCCTCCATGGTGACCAAACTTCATTTTAAATGTCTTACCACCCAATGCTTGACCAAGCAATTGATGGCCCATACAAATTCCAAACACAGGAACTTTTCCCAATAGTTCTTTTACTGTTTCAACAGCATAAGGAACAGCAGATGGATCTCCTGGGCCATTGCTGAAAAGAACTCCATCCGGTTTCATCTTTAGAGTTTCTGATGCTGGCCACTTTGAAGGGACCACAGTGATTTTACAACCATAAGATGCTAAGCGCCTCAGTATGTTGTGTTTGATCCCAAAATCATATGCAACAACCTTCAATTTCATAGATATATATTAGCATAGGAGCAAAATGTAAGCAAAAAGACATGTTAAATACAACTAATGAGAGATATACTAACATGATAGATCTCTCCTCCACAGGAGTTAAATTCCCATTCTGGCTTTGTCTTATCAACCCATTCATAAGGGGCAGTGCATGAGACACCACTTATTAAATCAACACCTGCAAAATAGAAAATAAAAATAAATAAATAAAATTGAGGATTGCCAATTCTATGAAATATTCACAACAAATTGTCAATTCCATTAATTATTTTACCAACAATGTCCCATGAGCGAGACATCTCTAGAAGTTCTTCATCTGTCTTTGAATCTTCTGTGCTCAGAACACCAATAAGGCTTCCATCTTGCCTCAATCTCCGGGTGATTGCACGTGTGTCAACATCATCTTTTATATAATAGAAATGCATCAAATGCAGAGTTAAAAGTTACACAACATCAAATTCAAAGTTCACAGCTTGGCCATGATCATTCCAAATAGGCAATGCTCAGGTAAGCAACAAGGTGCAATTTAACTTACATATTCCCATGATGTTCCTTCCTGATAGATAATCACCAAGTGTTTCAGTGCATCTCCAATTTGAAGTGCTGAAATAAAGTTACTGGAGTGTTACAGAAATATAATAAGCAAAGCTCAATCGACAGAGTGAGCACACGAGCTAATATTAAGGCAATGAAAGAACAAAACCTGATGCTTAAGCTCCTAATAACCAGACCAGCAAGAAAACATTGGTTTGATTCTTCATCATCTACATGAAAGGCATAATAATTCAATTTAGAATAGCAAAAAGAGATATCATTCAGAAAATTAAATGACATTTCCACCTACCAAAATTTATGCCAGTGTTTCCAATATGTGGGTTTGTCATTAAGACGAACTGGCCAGCATAACTAGGATCTGTGAGTATTTCTTGATATCTGCATTATAAGTGAATAACCGAAATAAACTCACTCCACGAATAAGTCATACAAAATTTTCCACTAATGAAACCAAATGGCTATAATTTTTTGGGTTAACAAATAGTGCGCAAATGCTATAGGGTTAGATAAATTCAGGACAAAGGCAACATTCATTAAGAAAAGAAAACTTCATGTAGGCCTAAAAAAGTTGCAATACTGGTCCAGTATATTGCTTACGGGAAGTTTGAATTGCCCATACAAATTTCTCATGTTTAGGAACTACTTAAGATTCAAACCAACAAACCTACAGTAAACACCATCATCCCTAACGATCATTCTTTCCCAACAGAAGTATGTGGTACTTTCATTTTGAGGCTTTAATTGCCATTAAGTAAAGAATATTAACTATATTCTCTCCAAAAAAACAGTCAAGTAACATTTCTTCTATCAAATTAGCTAAATCAAGGATGAAATAAAGATCACAACTTCAGTAAGTGTCTAAGGATGATTATAACAGATAGAACCATCTTACTTATTGCCATCAAACTGTTGCTACTTTATCTTTGTAAACACAAAGAACTACATGAACATTCCGCGCCTTTCAGGAATTAGAAGTACTGCTACAGTGATGTATAATATTTTTCATTCATTGTAGAACAACTTACAGGTTGTAAAATAGATGATTTCTTCTAACAACAACTCAAATTGATGAGCTAGCATAGTCTGAGAACCAGAATGGCTAGAGGCTCCAACTAGGGAAACTTGAAAATGGCTTTCAAATGGCCAACTTATATGGCAAAAATCTGGACCTATAACTTTCCATTTAACTAAGACATTTTTACTGCATGGTACTCATGTTATGCACACGACGAAAAGCAGATTTAGAGATCATTTGAATTGATTCTTAATTATGAATTCAAAACTTTCTTTCAACTTTTTATGTTTAGGAAATTTAGGTTTACCATTAAAAAATTTTATTGTCAATAGGAACATTCAGAGAAGTTGTTTGCATCCAATTTAGTAATGGGTATAAATCTTCTTAGTGTAAGAATCACAATCCTTGAAATAGCAGTACTAATTATTATGATTATAAATTAAATAATTGTGTGAGTATCCATCATCTTAGGTTTTCTTATCCTAAAATTTGAGTGATTAGATTTGGACCAGAAAGCCTGTGTTAATTGTTTCATCTTTCCTCCTTTTTCTCTCCTTTTCATGTGCCGCTACCCCTGGCTGATACCACTGTACTTCAGATTTCAGAACGTACTGTTCAATTTCTTTTCGTCTCTTTTGTCAAGATAATAAGCTCTTGTTCATTTCCTAACTCTAGACTCCCATTCTTCATGACATTTGAACCCTACAACTCCTAAGTCGCTCAAGATTTAGCGAACACATGGGCATTAATGAGCTGGTTTAGCCTATCGTACATCATATTGTTTTAATAGCTAACACCATATATAATTAGAACTCCATATTAGCTTAAATGAAGTATGTTTTGTACAATATTAGCTAAATGCAACATATTCAATAGTTGGATTATAATTTCTCAAGAATTTAAAGTCATCTTACCCTGTCAAAGATGTATTGAACACCACTTCACCAACTTGGGTTCCTCTAGCACCAAATGACTTGGCTTTCCAAACAGAACCATCTTCAAGTACTAGTCTAGCATCCGAAATTTTCCAGGGCCTCTCAGCCACACCTAAGACCCCAATAGTAAAAATCCGTCAAAATTTATACTACTGCCTATTGAAACCACAAAATAAAAAATTTCCTTGAGTTTGATTCACCCACAAAAATAAATAAAAAAAAATCAATATTAATTAAACATAAGGGGGAAAAAACGAAATCCAACAAGCCATTCATCTAATTTCTGGATCAACTAAAAGTCGAAAAAAAATTGAACTTAGCTTCGACACCATAAATCTGAATTAGAAAATAGAAAAAATTCTTACAAAAATTATGGAAACCTGTGAAGACTTAAGCTAAACAAGATGATAGTATGTACCAGAGGCAACATCGTAAAGAGAAGCGGAGCATTTTACAGTGAAAATGCTCTTCAGAGGCTTTGCTTTCGTTGAAGGTCTTGGAGCAATTAGGCAATTCGACGGATTTGTAACCGCAAACGCCATCCTCGTTCTCCTTTTCTTCTGAACGTTGCTGCAGTTACAGGACTTTTAGGGTTTTCCATTTATATGGGGTTTATGGAGTCGCAAAAATTGTCATTTTCCGAGGTTGCCAGGAGCAGTAATGTACCTTGTGATTTTTTATTTAAAAAATAAAATAAAATAAAGAATGGATTATTCAAAATATATAGTTTAAATAAATTATTTTTACTTTTTTACAGATTTAATTAGATTATGGTAAATAAGTTTGTGACGCAATTGAAAATAAAATTGAATCGTGATTGATTAATTATAAAAGAAAAGAAGTAAAGTAGCTAGCATTTATAAGTACTCACTTTAATATTTACGTCATTAAATTGATAGAACGAGCAAATACAATAAATTATGTTTTAGCTTAAAATCAGTATGTAAAAATAAGTACTTTGATCTCTATCCACATTTACTTTTATATTGTAAAAAGATGGAGGTGGTTATCAAATCTTTTTGAAATCTGTCTACTACCGGCTAGTGGATAGAGAATCTTGCATTTATAGGTATTTCATAGATCTGCTATATTATATTTACTATCGATAACTTTCCACTAACAATAACTTTCCATTAAAACTCGACCTGCTTAGGAGAGAGCGAGTTTTAGTGAAAAACCGAGTGCTAAGGTACTTGAGTCTTCATTTCTATGAGTAGGACATCTACGATGGATTATTAGCTTACTAGACCCTTACCACATGACCCAGTCTTACGGAGACAACTCATGGCTTACTTTGAACGATTATTATGTCAAATCAGAGGTCCTCCCACTAGCCTATAATTCTTCAAATTCGCAGGTTATGGTTGTTTCCATAGTACGATACACATGGCATGCGAGCATTGGCTCTCCATACCCACGCCCTTTCGCTTGCTCTATGAATAAATGTCAATTGTCTAGTTTCTCTAGCCGCATTCATACCAGCTACCGACATAATCTGTATATAAAACCCTTCTTTTTCTCCGATTACCACTTTTGCTCACATTTGCTTTCTAATTCTCTCAAAAGACTCGACCTATTCAGTCTCAAAGCTCCCTCTTTTTCTGAAGATAATTTATGTTCCATTTTTCACTTTTCCAAAAAGAAAAATGAATGTGTCTACTTTGTCATCTTCTTCCGGTGGAAGTTCCACCTCGAGCTCTTCCTCTGATGGCCCCATTCGTGCTCTTGCTCCTGCTCCCATCGCCCCCTTAAGGGTGGCTCATGAAAATGAAGGTCTTTTAGTAAGTGACATCATGTCCGTGCTGACTAAGAAGGACATGGATCGTATGTATAATCTCTATCAGATCCCTAGAGACCTGTTTCGGGTTTATGCTCCAAACTCAAACGTTCATGTGTACGACCAGATCCCTGCCGAGGACACAATCATGGTCTACGAAGAACATCTAAATGCAGGTCTTCGGTTCCCTATGGATCCATTCTTCATCGAAGACTTGCTGTTCCACGAGCTTGTAGTCGCCCAACTACATCCAAATAGCTAGAGAATCTTGATATCCTTTCGGTTTCTCTGCTTTAAGAATAACATCAAGCCAAGTGTAGTGCTCTTCTCCCAGATGTACCAACTGGGTACTAGAAAAAATGAAGAATTCTGATTCTTTAGTGGGAAGAAGCATCAGACTCTCTTTAACTGGATACCCTCTTCCCTAAAGCACTGGAAGAACAAGTTCTTCATTTTACACTATAGGGTATCTGAGGGTTTTGGGCAGCTTCAGACTGACTGGAACCTATATGTGGAGTTAAGAAAAGATGGGGTCTAGCCCTGCCGAGATGAGGAAGAGTTTCTGGACTTCCTCCAAAGGATGGCCTCAACTCAAAGAGTGGACGTGAGTTTGGCGATGAGGAATGCTATTTTGTCCTAGTAAAGCCATTTTCATGCAGAACAGGCTCGGGCTCCTCACTTGCCCAATCTTCAAAGCCCTCGGGCCTGCACTTCCCACACTACAGAGCAGAGTAATTTTCTTTCCAACTTTCTTTGTTTTTAAAATTGCCTTACTCACTTCTTATTTTGTGCAGGTATAGCTGGAAAAAACAAATTTGCCAATGTGGCGTATGCTGCTCGCAAAGGCAAAGGCACTATTGGAACAATCGGCCCACCTCTAAACAAGCTCGTGGGGTAGAGGAGATTATTATGCTTCCTCCCTCTCCTCCCTCTACAATCGAGGAACCAGCCCCTATTCAACTCGAGTCTTCTTCAAGGGGAATTACTGCTACAGTCCTTGTTCAAGCCGAACCATCTCAGGCAGATGCTAGAGCTGAAGCCACATGGCCCCAGGGCATCAACATCTAGCTTTGGCACTAACTCGGACAACCTCCCTTCTTGAGGAACATTGTTTGTCAGTCCTCATCGCAAAGAATGTCCTGAGACTCAGGGACCGTCACCGACTAAATGAGGTCAAGACAGATAACCTCTATGACAACATCATCCACTTCGCGATGGAGAGTGCCCTTTGTGCTTACAAGGCTTTGAGGAGTGAGTTCGAGGCACAGGAGACAAATAGAAATCTCCTATAGGAGGAGTGCTCAAGGCTGAAGGCTCAGGTTGAAGAGGTAGAGAACACCATGAAAGAGAGCATGGAGTCCATGGACAAGCTCCAGGCAAACCTAGACAAAGCCAATGCTTGCAAAGCTCACTCTTGAGCATCGGGCCACAACTGTCGAGAATCAAGTGGCTACCTTGTAGCGGCAAGTGTAGGAGCTACAATCTCAAGCTCAGGAGAACCGGGCCTCTTCTTATAGGATTGCTGAATTGGAAGCCAAACTTTAAGAGACGGTACTCGGGGAGGGGAGATGTTCATTGAAGGCCAAGACTCAGTCGAGAAAGAGCTAATCAAGCGCTTTCCTACTGAGGACTTCACCTGGATTGATGACATCTTCCTAGAGGAGGAGGGTGAGGATGCGGATGGGTAGGATGAAGAGAGGCCAATCAAAGACAATTCCTCCTACCTGGCTTTTAATGTAATAACTATAAATGAAAATATAATAGAAGCTCGAGAGGAGGCGACCGATGATGTCCCTCTTGCCCTGTAATTATTTCCTATAATGAAAAACTTTTCCTTTCATCTTATCTTTATTTTACCAAGTATTATAGGATCAATACTCGAGTATAATCCTCGTCCAACTATCACCAAATAAGAAACCTGAAAAAAATAACTAAGCGGGGTTGATGCCAGACCAAATGCTTGGCAGAACTTGCATTTTAAAAAATATGCTTTCAAGTAAAATTCTGAGGGGACTTACGCTTGATAATTAGCCTCGCGGCTACTCGTTTCATGGCCTTAGCATAGAATGCCTTAAATAATTTTTATTAAACGAGACTAACACTCTGTCATAAGTTTGGCGGATACCCGCCTTGTGGTCCATTGAAGACTCGGAGTGTTGTATTCTAAAACTGCTTACTTAGACTTCCACGAAAATTACTGCCTTGGCTCCATATACAAGAGAGAATGAGGTTTCCCCTACGACTGTCCTTAGGGTGGTTCTATATGCCCATAGGATGTGGGATAACTCTTCATGCTAATTGCCCTTGCCTTTATTGAGTCCTTTTCTTTAATCCTTATAGGATCGTCCTGTTTGTCACCTCAGTCATTCCATTAGTTTGAGGATGGTATGTTGGGATGAACCTTAAGTCAATCTTCCATTTCCTACAAAAATCTTTAAACTTGAAACTCGCAAATTGAGTTCCGTTGTCAGTGATTACTACCTTTGAGATTCCAAACCGGGTGAATATGTTCTTGCTGATGAAAGAGATTGCCTGTTGGGAGGTAATGGACTAAACTGCCTCTACCTCAGCCCACTTGTTGAAATGATCCACCACCACAATCACGAACTTTCTTGACCCAAATGCTTTTGGAAAAGGGTCAAAGATGTCTACCCTCCACCGAAATAAAATCAAGGGGCTTTCGATTGCTGCACATTTCATCGGTGGTTCATGGAATGCTTGCATGTACCTGACATCGTCGGTACTTCTAGACGAGCTTCTTTGTATCTTGCATTATCGTTGGCTAGTAATATCCTTACCTGAATACTTTCTGAGCGATCGTTCAAGCTCTTTCACGGCCTCCACAGTCTCCTTCATAGATATCTTTGAGGATACCTCAACCTTCATCCTCCGTTACGCACCGTAGCTACGATTGAGTTGATGACTTCCGGTACAACCAACCATTAATCGGTGCATATTTTGTGTAACAATTTATATTCTATACATCATTATATAAATATAATTAATAGTGTAGGTACTAGAAGTAGCTTATAGGTAAGTGAGAAAAAAGGACTAAATTAAAAATAATAATAATAAGAAACTAAAAAGGAAATTTACATAATTAGTTTTAAGATAATATTATGAAAAAATTAATCTAGTTAATTAATTGAGGATTTGATTAGTTAAATAAGAGTTACAATTTGAAATAAAGGAAAAACTATGGTGTATTTGGAAGTACCCTAAAATTGGTATGAGTGGATATTTATTAACTAAAGCACAAAATAACAATTTATTCAAAAAATTGTTATGGTAAAACTATAGTGTATGTAGAGGTACCTAAAATTGATTTGAGTGGACATTTATGAGCTAATAGACAAAACAATAACTTTTCGAGGAGTTGTCATGGCAAAATTATGGTATATATTGATGTACACAAATTAGATATGAGTGGATGTTTATTAGCTTAAAGACAAGCTCTCCACCTATATAACCTCTTCATTTTGAAGATTCCATAACTGTAAAATCCTAATTTTTTCATAAAACTACCCATTTGAGACATAAGAGCCACAAGAACATAAAAGATCTCATCTTCTCCGTTCTTCAACTAAGTTGGCCGAAAACTCCATCTCCCATCTCTTCCATTTTCATCATCTTCCAATTACTAAATCCCACAAGTTTTTATATGAAACCAAGTTTTCTCTTCACATAAACATCAAAGCAAGTTTAAGATTGAAGAAAGGAACTAAGATCAAGAAGATTTTCGAGGAAAAAATTTAGGTAAATCATGACTTTAGGGTAAGAAAGAGAAAGAGTAAGGGGTAAGTTAATACTAGTTTGAGTAAACCATAATCCATCTTATTGTATGCAAAAATAAGAAGAAATTATGTCTTGATTTAATATTATTTTCTTCACTTTTGAAGGGAAAGTGTAGTTAGTTGGATCTTCTAAAAGAAAGGAGAAGGAAGTGAATTGAAAGTGGAAAAGAAAATCTTTAAATTGCTAAAAGAGTTTGTGTACACTAATTTTACTGTATTAAAACTATTAGTTCTTTGTGTGGATATGTTTTCTTGTTTATGAATATGTATATATAAAGGATTTGCATGAAATGGTATTTGTTGGATTAATAATGAATAAAAATGTTTGCAGTGTTGCTGGAATTTCTAGTGTTAGTCGGCAACCTACTGTGTTATCAAGCGACATCTTGATGTAGAAGTGTCCAAATAATGTAATATTTGAATCAAATTAATATTGAGATATAGACCTAGAACATTTTTGAAGACACATAGCCTTAATTCTGTTAGGAAGGGATCGATTTTGATGTTGCAAAATTTAAATTTAAAATTTAGGTCAATCAGATCTTATAGGTGAGCATATGGCAGTCTACAAAGAAAACAATATAAATTAAGTTATAGATATCCAATCTGCATGATTCTAGATTCTTTAGAACTCTAAGAGCATAATTTAAAACTTTTCATGAAGGAAGTAAAGCCCAGTTCTATGTCATTTAATCATAATTTATAATTATATATACTGTTTGAACATTGAAATTGTGTCCTGTGGGCACTCTATATTAATTGAGTCATAAATAGAGTTGTAGATATCTAAATTATCTGAAACTAGATTCAAATGAAACTTAAGACATAACACTAAAAATTATCATAGACAACTTTATCCAGTTTTGTCTTTAGTTTTATCTAATTAATTGTCAAAAACAGAATACGTGAATAATAAAACTCTGATACTGGTTACTTAGGTTTGTGGACGGTCTTGATAAATTAGAGCATAACTTGAGTTCTAGTGGTCCAAATGGGGTAAATCTTAGCTCGTTGAAATGCTAAGATATAGAAAAAATTTTCTTGAAGAGACCATAAGTGAATTAGACTTTTAAGATTTCAAAAATATGACTACAACATAGGATAGAAATCTGCCTTGAAGATATGGCATTGAATTTGCATGGCAAATGTGTTTAAATGTTATAAAATATATCTATTTTAGTTGAGCAATAACCTTGCAAGCTGAATTGACCATTTTTTTGCTGAATTGAGGCACAGTAAGAGAGAATATGATGTTGGCTTTATATTGAACAATTGAAATGCCTCATATTAAATTTATGTGTCTGATTATATAAGAATTTATGGATGACTGTCAATATGCAAATGAGATGAGAAATAAAATAATGATAATTGTTCTATGAGTTGGCATTATTCTAATTATATCATATGAGCAAACACAAAGTACCTAAAATACTTAACTTGGAAGCTAGTAGAAAAGAGAGAAATTGGCATGCCAATAAGGGCAATTTATGACGGTACCGTAAGATAGCATAAGACGGCGTCTGAAAGAAGGCGTCATAGTTTGAAAATATCATAAATGAAATTATATACTATATTTATATTACATAAGATGACACTTGAAAGACATTGCCACTGTCAAGATGTATAACATAAGATGACATTTGAAAGACATTGTCACAACCACCCAAAATCCCTATTTATTAATAGACTAAATGAAACTATCACTTGAAAAAAAAAATTATTAAGCAAGATGATCATTCATGCCATGATTTCTTCCTCACAGTTGATACTTGATACTTGTATGATAAGTTTATTGAGACTTATTATGTGAATAAATTTATCTATTTAATAATTGTTGTAATTTGTATTGTTTTGTTATTACTTTATTTCTTATTTTATGAAATCTTTTTTATATATGATGATGATATTAGTCGTCTAAAGGAAAGTGTACACCCCTAAGCTATGAGCTTAGCGCGTTTGGATTGTCTTTTTCCTACACGCAGATCATGAAGTAGATAAAGTCGGATTGGATTTGCAGAGCTACTAAGCATCAAGTCACCATAATGAGATCATCTTTGGTTAGATTTTGTAACGGTAACAATATTTTTATAAATGATATGATATGATGTATGATGTTAAATAGCAACTTTAGAATATTATGTTTTGTAGGAATAAGTTTAATATTTAATTAACATATTATGTGTTGTGTTATTCTCAAAGGGATCATTTTTTTTAGTAGGCATATTAAAAGTCTAAATTCGTACATATATTAAAATGAATAAAGTAAATAATAATAGGAATAGAAATTAAATGTTACATGCAATTGTATTAGGTAATGCACTCTAGTTAATTTATAGTTTAGCGATCCTACACCTAGATAAGTCTAGAAAATATAGTGACATGAAATGATAATTGATCTACAAAGATAAATGTGACTTGATGCAGATCCATGTCCAATATAGGTAACCAAATGGATAGATCCTAAGAAGCAGAGGATGAGGGGGCAGAAAGCCATCATCCTAAAAACATAGATGAACAACCTAGAGACTAGCCTCAGCCCTTAGTAGGATCATTATAGAGGGGTCAACATGAGCTCATGCAATAAATGGCAGAAATGCTCCACCAAAGCACCAATTGGAAAGCTTAGAAAGTATGCAGCTGTTGATTTTACTGTAAAGAAGGATGATGATCCGGCTGCAACAAAAGCTTGGTTAGAAAGGATAGAGAGGATTTTTCACCAAATCCATTGCCCTTTAGAAAAATAAATGGAATGTGCAGTGTCTCTTCTCTAGGCTGAAGCCTACTAATTGTGGAAATCTATTGTTGATCATCCTGAGCCATCAAAGGAAATTATTTGGGAGTATTTTTTAGAGAAATTCAAAGAAAAGTACATATCCTACAACTATATAAAAGAGATGAGAAGGAGATTTATCTATCTGAAAAAGAGAAACATGATAGTAACAGAATATAAGAGAGAATTCATTAGACTCAGTATGCTGGTGACATTATTGTCTCAAAGAGAAAAAAATGTAAAAGATTTGAGGATGGGTTGAATGATTCCATCAGACTGCATATCACAACCTTACAGATTATTGATTTTGCAAAACTAGTACCAACAACATAGAATGTGGAAAAGGTTAGAAGTGACGAGCAGTAAAAAAAGGATAAAAAAAGGAAACAATGGGGTATTGGACCCTTATTCAGCAAGAAAGGTCAAACTTCTCAAATGTGACCACCTCTCCACAATTCCTCATTCAAAAGTGGGTCTCACAATAGGTCCACAGGTTCCATTGCTAGTGCTACAACTGCTTCTATTAGAAGATTTACTCCTCCAATTTGCCAACATTATGATAAACGACACCCACGAGAATGTAGAAGACTTACAGGGGCCTGTTATTGATGTGGAGCCACAGACCATTTCTAGAGAGATTGTCCTAAGATTGAGAATATGGCACCACCTCAGACTCAAGTATCGACTCCGAGTAATGGTTGGGGAAGAAGGCAAGAAGTTAGCCAATAGGTCAAAGTCAGAGAATAATATCTGAGACTGTGGACAGACTAGAGGCACCTAGAGCCCCAGCAAGGGAAGATCAAAATGCTTCAAATATGATAACTGGTACTTTTACTTCATTTGGTACAGATATATATGCATTAATTGACCCTGGTTTCACACATTTTGTAAGGAAATCTAGAGATTACTGCAACCCAAAAATACATAGCGAAAAAATAAAAGATCTCTGTTTTTCCTTTCAGGATCTGAGTGCTTCGTTTAATTAGAAAGGAAGGATAAAGAAACTAACCTTTTAGATTTCGAAAATCCTATCAGGACTGATGGTGCTGCTTCTAAAATGAACACCCTCAATGGTATCCACACAAACGTTTCCGTCTGAAGTGGTAGCTCTCTGAACGGATGGAATAGCTATGTACTCCAAATCTACAACACAGAAAATGATCACAAAAACCCTCCTCACACTTTTTGTAAAGCTCTCAAAAAATGTATTTTCTATTCACTCGTTTTCTCTTAAAAACTTTTTGTTTTCACACTTTTCTTTTCATAAGAGTTGTGATAATCGTAACAGGCATACAATCGCAGATACCAATATATCTGTGTGATAAGTCCTTTTCAAAAAGAAAATGAAAAGACTTTTTATTTGTAACCGTTACAGATAGACTGCATATATTATTATCTTATAATAATTATAAATTATTAATATTAATAATAATATCTTTATTAATAATATTATTAATTGTACTAACGGGCTCTTAGCCCATTAATATGACATAGCATATCAATGACGTTCTATTGTGTGTGATCCAATAGACTCACATTAATTAGTAATAAGCCCAGTCTAACAAGACCCATAAATCATAAGCGGCCTCTAGCAAGACGTTATGACTATCCAATTAATATGAGGATCGATAGTCCGATAAAGTTTAATAAATAGAACATGTATTAATTTCTTTATCATACGATATATAATTTGAACATAAGTCATGGTCAATATCAAACTTATAATGTTCAAACTTATAATGTTCAAACTTATGATTTCTCGATCTCTAAGTAGACTGATAAAACTAAATTATATTGATCACACTATCAATTCATTTGAGCACGACCATGCATTTCTCAGTCTCACTTATCAAGGGGGCCAGAAGATATCTCTCTCAAAGATAGGGATAAATTCTATCTTGATTGTTCAATATCCTCTACATAATTTCTATTATACTCAATCATAACCTTTATGATTGTTTGATTAAAGATAATGTTTAGTTATGTCAAAACATAACAGTTCTTATATTGGAAACTATGACAATCTCAAGTCAAAAGATTAAAATATAACTATATTGAGATTTACTTATGACAATAATTCATGTAGTGATCTTAGTGTGGGTCCATCCAGTACTTTGTTCTCTAATAAGTATCTATGATTATTGACTTATATCAACATACACATAATCATCTTATGATTATCAATCAATAATCATACTAGTCATATTTTATTATTATCATTATAATAATAAGTAACCAGAAATGTTAATAATTATTATGTAACATGCAAACAAATAATACATATGTAACGACTCGAAAACCGGACCGCTACCGGCGCTAGGATCCAGATCGACATAAGGCCGCCGGGACACGTACCAAGCCTAACATGCATCCTGTATACCTGTTAAATCCCATACATGATCAAACATATATATAAAAATTTTAAACTTTCTCTTTCATTAACCAAGTTTAATTTGTGCATGCACGAACTCATAAACATAAAACCCCACACTGGAGCCCTCAACAAATGCTCCAATGGGGTAACATATCATACCATAAGCTTGGTTTACATAAAACATCATTAAATCACTTCATTAAGAGACTGTAATACCCGGCTAGACTCCGGTCTTGGAATTCCTACCGTCCGGTGGAATCTCGGATGTCGGAAGCCTCTAGTAGGGTAGAAACATGATTTTCATAAAATGTTTTAATGTGTTTTATGGTTTTAAACAAGATGGAAATGAGTTTTTGCATGAAAACAACCTTGGAGGAAAACCCAGGTTCGGCCGCCGAACATGCGGGCATTTCGGGTGTGCCTTAGGCCCCCGAAGGCATAAGTGAGGAAAGTCCAGGTTCGGCCGCCGAACCTCAAGTTCGACCGCCGAACATGGCATGCATGCGGAGGCACGTTCGGCCCCCGAACGTGGCCTGGCCAGCCACTATAAAAGGGTCCCTTAGCCGAAATGGGCGAGCTTTTCTCCCCATTTTCGGCCAAGGTGAGCTCTCCGCCGTTCCTCACCAATCTTTGAGTTCTTCCTTCAGATCTTTCAAGTTTTTCACTAGTTTTCACCTTATTTTGAAGATTTTCGAGTTTAAAGCAAGTTTTGGAGCTTTGAGGTTCAAGAACTCAAATCTCTCCCATCTCCGAGCTAAGGTCATTTTCCTCTCGATCTACAAGAGGTAAGGGCCGATCTTGAGCTCACTACATGTTTTTAACAAGTTTTAAGTTGATTCTTGAAGTAGAAATGCATGTGTAGGGTTTTACGAGTTTTTGGGTTTATGTTGGTTTATGGACAATTTATGTTGGATTTGTGTTGTTTGATGTGTTGTAGATGGGGTTTAAGATAGTTTGAAGCCCCTAGGAGCTTGTATGCTTGAGTATGTGTGTTGTAGAATAGGATTATGCATGTTTATAAGGTTTGAGAGGAATTGGAAGCAAGAGGAGCCAAGTTTATGGCCTTTGGCAGAAACCAGGTTCGGCAGCCGAAGGACTTTCAGCCGCCGAACATGGCTGGGGAGGCAAGCCTTTCGGCTGCCGAAGCCTGCCCCCGAAAGGAGACTTTCGTCTCTGTCTGGGAGTTTCGGCCGCCGAAAGTGCCACCGAACATGCATGAGTTTCGCCTCTGTCTGGGAGTTTCGGCCGCCGAAGGTACCGCCGAACCTGCCTGACTTTCGGCTCTGGAGGGACTTTCGACCGCCGAACCTGCCGCCGAAAGTGCCCTGTCCAGCCCTCTTTTGCATGTTTTTCTATGATTGTTTCATGATGTTCTAGGGGGTTTTTGGGGGATGTTTTTAGAGTTATGTTCTAGTTGTTTGGTCCCTCATTTGAGTCCACCTGTGTAGGTTCGGACCTTAGGAACCGAGGACCCCAGCAGTGAGTCAGCTATTTCAGTCATTGTCAGAGCTAGCCATGAGGTGAGTAGAATAAACCTTTACGATTTAAAGCAAATAAATTATAAAGTTTTCAGCATGTTCATGCATCATGAATGCCATGTGATGAATTAGGTTGTTTGCATTAGAATTCACGAATATGTTGCATTGCATTTATGATGTTGATGTGGATTGGTTATTGGATGATCCTTTAGTCCTCATATGATATGATGATGTTACGGCATGATACGGTATGGAAGTCCAGGTTGTACCCATTCTACGTCCCTAGCACGATGTAAGAGAAAGTCCAGGTTGTACCCATTCTACGTCCCTGGCACATTGGAATGCTATATTATGTTATGTTAAGAGAAAGACCGGTTGACCCATTCTACGTCCCGACACTTTGGAATGCAGAGGACTATTGGTGACAATACCATCCGAGATGTGATTTGTTGTGATGTGTTGCATTACATGATGGCATGAGAATTTAAATGTTGTTTTTCATTATTCTGCTCACTGGGCTCTTGTAGCTCACGCCTCTCCCTTAACCCCCAGGTTTGCAGGTACGGGCTAGACAAAGAAGTCAAGAAGAATAAAGTCATATGTTTGTAATAGATAGAAAGTGGACATGATAAATTGTAAGATGATGTAAAGTTGAATAGTCATGTTATGTGTAATGATATTGAGGATTAGAGGTTGTGCTTGACTTTATGTATAAGGTATCCCTTTTAATACATGATCCTAGATGTTTTATGATGATTATGTAAACCAACTCAACTTATGATGTATCGCCCATTGGGGCATTGATGAGATCCCACAGAGGGGTCATAGCTATGATCATGTTTATGTTCAGTGCATGCACAGGTTGAGTGTGGTGTATGAATGAAAGAAAAGTTTTAATTTTTATGTATGATTGTTGATCATGTATGGGATTAAACAGGTTTACAGTTTTCATGTCAGGCTTGCTACGGGTCCCGGCGGCCTTAAGCCGATCTGGATCCTAGTGCCGGTAGCGGTCCGATTTTCGGGTCGTTACAGAATGGTATCAGAGCCCTAAGTTCATATGGTCGGACCTAGAGTGTCGGGCTCATAGATGTTATAGAAGGTCAAGCACAATAGGAAGATCATGTCCACTAGAATAGGATGTAGAGTCCTGTCTTGAATGATGATGTGAAATGCCATGATTATATGCATGTGCATTAATGATATGTGATGTATGTGATGAGGGTTCATGTGTGCCCACATGAACCATATGATGTTAATGTTTGCTTGTTATGTGCTGCCTTTCAGAAAACAGGATGAGGGGAACTCGTCGATCTGCACGATTGACTGGAGTGCCACCTGAGGATGAGGGCACGAGCGCCCGTCCTCCTGCATTGCCTAGGGCAATGTCATGTAGATCAAGCAGAGAAAGAGTGTCAAGGGACCCTAAAAGGTCTTTTGATGCTAGCAGAAGGGGGACAGATAGAGGAGGAAGTTCTTCAGATGTGAGGGAGGTTATGGAAGAGGATCAGAGGAGGGATGGGAATCTGGATGTCAGCATGACGGAAGAAGGGATAGGGGAGTCTCAGGGAGGCGCTCAGGCCTCGGGGTATGGTTTTCCGCCCCATTATCCACCCTTCCCACAGGGTTCAGGGTATCCGATGGGAGGCACATCGGATTACTCCAGCTTTAGCCCCTACCCTACCTACATGCCTTATCCACCTTTCTATCCACCTCACCCCCAGTACCCAGCTTATCCACCCTCACCCTTTTATCCTCACCCAGCAAACCCCACCTCCACCACCTACAGAACCAGCAGCCCCAGTTACTCAACCTCCTAGACCTAGCTCAGCCAGTGGGAGCAAGGTCAAGATGACCGACTACATGAAACTGGGTGCTCCTCAGTATGAAAAAGGGGATGACCCATTTGTGTATCTTGAAAGGGTTAAGGTGATCACAGATGAGATTGGGGTTGATGACAGTAGAGCCATTCAGATGGTTGGGTTCACGCTTAAGTGCAAGAAAGCACGAGAGTGGTTTAAGAATTATGTGAACCCGAGAGTAGACAGCATGTCTTGGGAGGAGTTTGCAAACGAGTTTGCAGGATGGGCTTTCCCAGATAGTTCAAGGGAGCTGAAGATGATAGAGTTTGAGCAGTTGAGGCAAACTGATGAGATGGGTGTAGAGGAGTTCACAGACAGATTCTTGGAGCTGTTGCCATTTGCAGGGCAAAACCTTGACACAGACCAGAAAAGGTCAAGGAGGTATATCATGAAACTCCACTCCAGATATTCCTCCTTGATCCAGTCAGCAGATAGGGAGAGCTTCCATGCCATAGTGGATATGGCCCGAAAAATAGAGGCCAGTGCCATCGTTCAGGGAACAGTCAGACAGTCAGTGGCACAGCCTTCTGGTTCCAAGACCCCAGGCTCTTCTTCTCTGAGTGCAGTAGCTTCAGGTAGCAAAAAGTGGAGTAATACCACTAGGAAGCCCAAGAAGAACAAGTTTTGGAACAAGGTCAAATCCAGTCTGGGATTAGGGAGTGGCTCAAGCTCTGGTGTGGATAATGCAGTTTGTGCAAAGTGTAGTAGGCCACACAGGGGAGTTTGCCGAGCTGGGACAGCAACCTGTTTCAGATGCGTGCAAGAGGGACACATGGCTCGGGAGTGTCCTAGGGCAGCTTTTGGAGCACAGTTTCAGCAGACAGCTTCTGGCAGTGTGGCTCAACCAGCAGCTCCAGCCATGACTCAGGCCAGTGGCAGAGGCAGAGGAAGAGGGGCAGCCTCTTCTTCAGCGGGTTTCAGAGGTGAAGGTCCATCAGCTCCAGCACGGATCTTCACAATGACTCAGCAGGAGGCAGACGCATCTAACACCGTGCTGGCAGGTAATTTAGTCATTGGTTGTTCAGATGTGTATGCCTTGATGTACCCTGGTGCATCTCATTCTTTTATTGCTCCGAGAGCCGTCGAGAGGTTGGGTCTGATGATCTTTGGGTTAAAGTGTCCTCTCTGGGTCAGTGGACCCAAGTGTGATCCATCGGTGGCAGAGTCAGTCTGCCAGTGCAGTCCAGTATTTGTTGAGGGAAGATGCCTTTCCGCCGACCTTGTGGTTCTAGACTTGACAGATTTTGACGTCATTCTAGGGATGGACTGGTTATCTACCCATGGTGCTACCTTGGACTGCAGGGACAAGGTAGTCAGGTTCAGAGGTCAGGATGGGTCAGAGGTTGTCTTCAGGGGAGACAGGAGGGGTACACCTAGAGGTCTAATATCAGCTCTTCAGGCTCGTAGGTTGCTTAGGAAGGGATGTCAGGGGTATTTGGCTCATGTGAGAGAGCTCAGCAGTCAGGTTAGAGAGCCCGCCTCGGTGCTAGTGGTTAGAGAGTTTCTAGATGTCTTCCCAGATGAGCTGCCAGGTTTACCACCTGCTAGGGAGATAGAATTCGAGATAGAACTGATGCCTGGAACCCGACCGATCTCTATTCCTCCCTACAGGATGGCTCCAGCCGAGTTGAAAGAATTGAAGGAACAATTGCAAGAACTGGTAGAAAAGGGCTTCATCCGACCGAGCACCTCACCTTTGGGTGCACCAGTCTTGTTTGTGAGAAAGAAGGATGGATCCCTTAGACTTTGTATCGACTACAGGCAGTTGAACAAAGTCACTACCAAGAATAAATACCCATTGCCAAGGATCGACGATCTATTCGACCAGCTAGCAGGAGCGGGTTGTTTCTCCAAAATAGATCTGAGATCTGGGTATCATTAGCTGAGGATCAGAGAAGAAGATGTGCCAAAGAAAGCTTTCAGGACCAGATATGGGCATTTTGAGTTCCTTGTAATGCCGTTCGGGTTAACCAATGCCCCTGCAGCATTCATGGATCTCATGAACAGAGTGTTTAGCCAATACCTGGATCACTTTGTTATTGTCTTCATAGATGATATCTTAGTGTATTCCAGGAATGCAGAGGAGCATGCCCATCATCTGAGGTTGGTTCTGCAGACCTTGAGGGAACATGGCTTGTATGCCAAGTTCTCCAAGTGCGAGTTCTGGCTGAGGAGCATTTCATTCTTGGGGCATGTGGTGTCAGAAAGTGGGATAGAGGTGGACCCCAAGAAGGTAGAAGCTGTGGCTAATTGGCCTAGACCCACTTCAGTGTCAGAGATCAGAAGTTTCTTGGGTTTGGCAGGTTACTACAGGAGGTTCGTTCAGGACTTCTCAAAAATTGCAGCTCCTCTGACCAGACTAACCAGGAAGAATCAGAAGTTTGTGTGGACCGACCAGTGCGAAGAGAGTTTTGAAGAGCTTAAGAAGAGGTTGACTTCAGCACCAGTGTTAGCTCTGCCATCTAGTGATGAGGACTTTATAGTCTTTTGTGATGCGTTCCGTGTGGGACTGGGTTGTGTACTAATGCAGAATGAGAGGGTGATTGCTTATGCTTCTAGGCAGCTAAAGAAGCATGAGTTGAATTACCCCACACATGACCTGGAGATGGCAGCAGTAATCTTTGCACTCAAGATGTGGAGGCACTACCTCTATGGAGTTAAATGTGAGATCTTCACGGATCATAAGAGCCTGCAGTACATCCTGAGTCAAAGAGATTTGAATTTGAGACAGAGGAGATGGGTAGAGCTGCTGAGTGACTATGATTGCAAGATTCAGTATCATCCGAGTAAGGCGAATGTTGTGGCAGACGCCCTAAGCCAGAAGTCACTAGGCAGTCTATCCCACACTACGGCAGAGAGGAGACCAGTGGTGAAGGAGTTTTACAAGCTCATTGATGAAGGTCTACAGTTGGAGTTGTCTGGTACAGGTGCTTTAGTGGCCCAGATGAGAGTGACACCTTTGTTTCTGGAGCAAGTGGCTCAGAAATAGCATGAGGACCCAGAGTTAGTAAAGATTTCCAGGACTGTTCAGTCAGGCAAGGACAGTGAGTTCAGATTTGACAGTAAAGGGATCCTTCGCTATGGGAGTCGATTGTGTGTACCAGATGACATAGGGCTAAAAGGAGGAATTATGAGAGAGGCTCATAATGCAAGATACAGCGTTCACCCCGAGCCACCAAGATGTATCAAGATCTGAGGAAAGTTTATTGGTGGCCAGCAATGAAGAAAGAAGTGGCACAGTTTGTGTCAGCCTGCGAAGTGTGTCAGAGGGTGAAGCTGGAACATCAGAAGCCGGCTGGAATGCTTAACCCGCTACCTATTCCAGAGTGGAAATGGGAGAATATAGCTATGGACTTCGTAGTGGGATTACCGGCGACGTCCAACAGATTCGAATCCATATGGGTGATTGTGGACAGACTCACCAAATCTGCTCACTTCATCCCTGTCAGGAGTGGCTATTCAGTGGACAAGTTGGCGCAGGTGTATGTAGATGAAATCGTCAGGCTGCATGGGGTTCCTGTTTCAATAGTGTCTGATAGAGGGCCCAGTTCACCTCCAGGTTTTGGTGGAGTCTGCAGAATGCCATGGCTACCAGGTTGGATTTCAGTACTGCCTTCCATCCCCAGACTGATGGACAGTCAGAAAGGACCATCCAGACTATCGAGGATATGCTTAGAATGTGTGTGCTAGATTTTGGCGGTTCTTGGAGGCAGCATCTACCCTTGGTGGAGTTTGCCTACAATAACAGCCATCATGCTAGCATCGGGATGGCTCCATATGAAGCTTTATACGGAAGGAAGTGCAGGTCACCTGTTTGCTGGGAGGAAGTTGGAGAGAAGGCCTTGGCAGGGCCTGAGCTAGTAGAGATTACCAGCAGGGTGGTACCCATAATCAGAGAAAGGATCAAGACTGCTGCAAGCAGACAGAAGAGTTATGCAGATGTCCGCAGACGGCAAGTAGAGTTCTAGGAGGGGGAGCTGGTATTGCTCAGAGTGTCTCCAATGAAAGGAGTGGTTCGCTTTGGGAAGAAAGGTAAACTAGCCCCACGATACATCGGACCCTTTGAAATCTTGCAAAAGATTGGGAATGTGTCGTACAAGCTGGATTTACCTGCTTCAATGGAAAGAATCCATCCGATTTTCCATGTTTCCATGTTGAGGAAGTTCGTGTCAGATCCGAGTAAGGTTCTTAGTGAGCCTGATGTAGAGATCCAAGAAGATCTCACCTATGTTGAACAGCCAGTGCGGATCCTAGACACCCAGATCAGAAAGCTAAGGAACAAGGAAATCCCGATGGTGAAAGTCCTGTGGAACCACCACAATATGGAAGAATGCAGTTGGGAGACACGGGAGTCCATGCTCCAGCAATACCCTTATCTTTTCTGAGGTTTGTTCCTTGTGAGTTTTATGTGCTTTGTATGTATGATATGTGTATGCCATGCTATGTGCTAGTTGAGGAACATTCGGGGACGAATGTTCTTAAGGGGGGGAGAATGTAATACCCGGCTAGACTCCGGTCTCGAAATTCCTACCGTCCGGTGGAATCTCGGATGTCGAAAGCCTCTAGTAGGGTAGAAACATGATTTTCATAAAATGTTTTAATGTGTTTTATGGTTTTAAACAAGATGGAAATGAGTTTTTGCATGAAAACAACCTTGGAGGAAAACCCAGGTTCGGCCGCCGAAAATGCGGGCATTTCGGGTGTGCCTTAGGCCCCCGAAGGCATAAGTGAGGAAAGTCCAGGTTCGGCCGCCGAACCTCAAGTTCGGCCGCCGAACATGGCATGCATGCAGAGGCACGTTCGGCCCCTGAACGTGGCCTGGCCAGCCACTATAAAAGGGTCCCTTAGCCGAAATGGGCGAGCTTTTCTCCCCATTTTCGGCCAAGGTGAGCTCTCCGCCGTTCCTCACCAATCTTTGAGTTCTTCCTTTAGATCTTTCAAGTTTTTCACTAGTTTTCACCTTATTTTGAAGATTTTCGAGTTTAAAGCAAGTTTTGGAGCTTTGAGGTTCAAGAACTCAAATCTCTCCCATCTCCGAGCTAAGGTCGTTTTCCTCTCGATCTACAAGAGGTAAGGGCCAATCTTGAGCTCACTACATGTTTTTAACAAGTTTTAAGTTGATTCTTGAAGTAGAAATGCATGTGTAGGGTTTTATGAGTTTTTGGGTTTATGTTGGTTTATGGACAATGTATGTTGGATTTGTGTTGTTTGATGTGTTGTAGATGGGGTTTAAGATAGTTTGAAGCCCCTAGGAGCTTGTATGCTTGAGTATGTGTGTTGTAGAATAGGATTATGCATGTTTATAAGGTTTGAGAGGCATTGGAAGCAAGAGGAGCCAAGTTTCTGCCCTTTGGCAGAAACCAGATTCGGCAGCCGAAGGACTTTCGGCCGCCGAACATGGCTGGGGAGGCAAGCCTTTCGGCTGCCGAAGCCTGCCCCTGAAAGGAGACTTTCGTCTCTGTCTGGGAGTTTCGGCCGCCGAAAGTGCCGCCGAACATGCATAAGTTTAGCCTCTGTCTGGGAGTTTCGGCCGCCGAAGGTACCGCCGAACCTGCCTGACTTTCGACTCTGGAGGGACTTTCGGCCGTCGAACCTGCCGCCGAAAGTGCCCTGTCCAGCCCTCTTTTGCATGTTTTTCTATGATTGTTTCATGATGTTCTAGAGGGTTTTTGGGAGATGTTTTTAGAGTTATGTTCTAGTTGTTTGGTCCCTCATTTGAGTCCACCTGTGTAGGTTCGGACCTGAGGAACCGAGGACCCCAGCAGTGAGTCAGCTATTTCAGTCATTGTCAGAGCTAGCCAAGAGGTGAGTAGAATAAACCTTTATGATTTAAAGCAAATAAATTATAAAGTTTTCAGCCATTTTATGCATCATGAATGCCATGTGATGAATTAGGTTGTTTGCATTAGAATTCACGAATATGTTGCATTGCATTTATGATGTTGATGTGGATTGGTTATTGGATGATCCTTTAGTCCTCATATGATATGATGATGTTACGGCATGATACGGTATGGAAGTCCAGGTTGTACCCATTCTACGTCCCTGGCACGATGTAAGAGAAAGTCCAGGTTGTACCCATTCTACGTCCCTGGCACATTGGAATGCTATGTTATGTTATGTTAAGAGAAAGACCGGTTGACCCATTCTACGTCCCGGCACTTTGGAATGCAGAGGACTATTGGTGACAATACCATCCGAGATGTGATTTGTTGTGATGTGTTGCATTACATGATGGCATGAGAATTTAAATGTTGTTTTTCATTATTCTACTCACTGGGCTCTTGTAGATCACCCCTCTCCCTTAACCCCCAGGTTTGCAGGTACGGGCTAGACAGAGAAGTCAAGAAGAGTAAAGTCATATGTTTGTAATAGATAGAAAGTGGACATGATAAATTGTAAGATGATGTAAAGTTGAATAGTCATGTTATGTGTAATGATATTGAGGATTAGAGGTTGTGCTTGACTTTATGTATAAGGTATCCCTTTTAATACATGATCCTAGATGTTTTATGATGATTATGTAAACCAACTCAACTTATGATGTATCGCCCATTGGGGCATTGATGAGATCCCACAGAGGGGTCATAGCTATGATCATGTTTATGTTCAGTGCATGCACAGGTTGAGTTTGGTGTATGAATGAAAGAAAAGTTTTAATTTTTATGTATGATTGTTGATCATGTATGGGATTAAACAGGTTTACAGGTTTCATGTCAGGCTTGCTACGGGTCCCGGCAGCCTTAAGCCGATCTGGATCCTAGCGCCGGTAGCGGTCCGATTTTCGGGTCGTTACAGAGACCATGTACCAAAAAGGGATTAACATACTCTAGGGCCAAGCACAATTCTATCCTCAATATAATTCTTTACATTACATTATATCACTATACTTTACATTACAATGTCTTTCGCATGTCCACAGCTAACTATTACATAAAACATAACTTTACTCTTGATGACTTTCTGATCTATCCCGTACCTGCAAACCTGGGGGATTAAGGGAATGGGGTGAGCTACTAGAGCCCAGTGTGCAGAATAGTAAAAACATTCAAAACATATGCTATCATGGAATGCATCACATCACAGACAAATCACATCAAGGATGGACTTGTCATCAATAGCCCTCTACACATTCCAATAGTGTCAGGTGTAATACCCGGCTAGAGTCCAGCAACGGAATTCTACTTTCCGGTGGAATTCCAGATGTCGGAATCCTCTAGAAGGGTAATAATTTTGTTTTTCTAAAGTGTTTAAGTATGTTTTAATGTTTTAAAGTGTAAAGAAAATGAGTTTTTGAAAGAAAATAACCAAGGAAGAAATGCCAGGTTCGGCCGCCGAAGGTGATTTTCGGCCGCCGAACATGCATGAGTTTGTAATCACGTTAGGCCGCCGAAGGTGCTCAGAGAGTATAGCAGGCTTGCTACGGGTCCCGGCGACCTTATGTCGATCAGGATCCTAGCGCCGGTAGCGGTTCGGTTTCCGGGTCGTTACATCAGGGGCTTAGCATGGGCCTCACTGGTCATTCTCTTACGTAACATAACATAACATACCAATGTGCTAGGGGCGTAGCATGGGCCTCACTAGTCTTTCTCTTACATAGTACCAGGGGCGTAGAATGGGCCTCACTGGTCATACATACCATACCATATCATATCATATCATATCATCATACGAGGGCTAATGGATCATTCAACACCCATCCACATCAACATCATATTATGCAATGCAACATATTCGTGAATTCTAATGCAAACAACCTAGTATATCTCATGGCATTCATGATGCGTGAATCATGCTAAAACTTTCATTATTTGCTTTGAAACATAAAGAGTCATTCTACTCACCTCAGGCTAGCTCTGACAAAACACTGAAGTAGCTATCTCACTGCTGGAGTCCTCGGTTCCTCGAGTCCGAACCTACACAGATGGACTCAAATGAGGGACCAAACATACATGAACATGACTCTAAACTATTCCCCAAAAACCCCCTAAAACACCTTAAAACAATCATAGAAAACATGCAAAGGAAGGCTGAACAGGACACTTTCGGCGGCAGGTTCGGCGGCCGAAAGTCCCTCCAGAGCCGAAACTCAGCCACTTTCGGCGGCACCTACGGCGGCCGAAAGTGGTTCCAGAGCCGAAACTCATGCATGTTCGGCGGCACCTTCGGCGGCTGAAACTCCCTTCCAGAGCCAAAAGTCCAACTTTCAGGGGCAGAGTTCGGCAGCCGAAAGCTTGCCTCCACAGGCAGGTTCGGCGGCCGAAAGTCCTTCGGCTGCCGAACCTGAGTTCTTCCAAATGGCAGAACTCAGCCTCTTCATGCACATTTTTGCCTCCCAAACCATTCAAATATGCATTTAGCTATTCTACAACATGCATACACAAGCAAATAAGCATTTAGGGGTCTCAAACTATCCTACACAAACACATAAGGCAACTCAAACAACATACATTACCCATAAACTCAACATTTACCCTAACAACAAACAACTAACTTACACATGCATTTCTACCCCATAAACTTTCATAAAACTTGTTTAAAACATACAAGAAGGGTAGGATCTAAGCTTACTGACGGAGCAGTTGTCGAAGCCGGTCAAAATAATCAATTCAATTGCCAACAATAATAAAACTATAGATAGTGGTGAAGGGATCGTATCCACAGGGAATTGATACTTATTTACCTTCCTTGAGTAGACCAAATTAAAAAGAGCAGAAAAGAAAAGAAAGTGCAAGTGCATGTAAAGTAAAAATGGGGGGGTTTTGAGATTGATTTGATTAAACTAATGTAAAGAGCAATTAAAAAGAAAGCAGTTGGCAAATTAAGGGTAAAACAATGATGGTAAAAGCTCTAGTTGAAGATTCAGATTCACTTTAGTTGATGGGATTAATCATTGACTCATATGTTCTTTTGTTAATTCAATAAATTGGCCATAGAGATTGAAGAAGCTTCTCACATCCATTGTCTCTCTTCAAGATTAAATCAATTAGGGAAACTCCTCCAATTAATTACTAATTAACAATTGCCAAAGAACGTCTTTGAGCCTTAGGCCTTTTACAATAGTTAATTGCATAAAGACATAGAGAGAACCAATTCTAGTCACCCACATGCATGGAGACAACACTAGATTATGCAATTTCCTTGGTAGTGCACCAAGTGTTCTTATGGTTGAACAAATCAAGCAATTTCGAACTTAAAATCATTCAAACCAACAATATATTACCTTGCAATAAAAATCAATGGAGATCTTAAATAACAAAGCAATAATGTCCTTAAGTATGAAATCACAAGAATACTGAATAACCAAAAGATAAACAGTGTAGTCCAAGTCTCTCAATCCACAATACAACTAAAGCTTCACTATTTCTTCAACTAGAATGAAAGAGTTTCAGCCACTCATGGCTGAAACAAAAACCATAAAGAAAGGTAGGAGAAGAGAAGAAGAAGCCGAAGGTGGTGAGGCGCGGCCTTGCTTGATCCGGATGAGAAGGAGAAGATGAGTCTGAAAGTGTCCGAGTTCGTGGCTGCCAAAGAGAGTACCTTTTTATAGAGTTTTGGTGCTGCCTAAGTCTTCCTAATTAGTGTAGAGGCTGCCCAAACACAACTTGCTGCCCAAGTTGTTGCAGAAGAGGAAGATGGAGAGAATCAAGGCTTTCAGATGGAAGGTGGCGCGCAGATGGCCTTCAGAATAGGAAAGGAGCGTACCTTATGCCTGAAAAGGAAGGAAGAGAGATCCAAGGATGCCAATAGAGGAAGAAAAGTCGTGGCTTGCTTTGCAGGAGAGAGAGATGCGCGCGGATAGAGCTGAATAGGAAGTAGGCGCGCAGATCCGGATTGCAGAAGAGGTAAGCGCGCGGATGCTTCTGAATAGGAAGTAATTGCTGTCCAAACTTCCTATTTAGATGGAGCCTCTTTTGAATTATGAATCTGGACTGAATAAAGGCCAAGTGCGTTGAGATCTCCTTACTGAATAGGGAGTGGCGCGCAGATTGTGTTGCAAGAGGCAAGTGGTGCGCAGTCATTGAATGCAGAAGGGAAAGTGCATCTGTCTAATCTTTTCCTTTTTAGGTGGAGCCTTCGTTTGAATTTTGAATTCTGAACGCAGAAGAGGAAGAGCATCTACTTGAAATCTTGCTGCCTAAACAGGAAGATATGACTGCTGCAGTGTGTGCACATCTTTGAACAAGGAAAGAAAGATCTGCGATTTGAATTGCAAATAATTTTCTGACTGAGCTTTCCTTATTTGCTTTTGCCTCTGCACTTTCCTCATTTGAAGACTTCCCTTATTTGAAAACTTGCCTTATTTGCAAACTTTCCTTTCTTGGCATATGTTCTAAATAAGGCAGGAAAGATTCTGCAGTTCGAATTTCGGACAGTTTGCTGACTGTGCTTTCTGACACTTTCCTTATTTGGCACTTTCCATATATGAAAACTTTCCTTATTTGGAACTTTCCATATATGAAAACTTTCCTTTTCTGGAACTTTCCATATTTGGCACTTTTTGGCAGTTTTAAAAGCATTTTCTCCACATTGTCTCTTTACACCTAATATCTGCAAAACATGATTAAAACCACAAAATTAGGCAGAAAAGGTGCAAATAAACATCAAGAATATTATGATTAACTGGGCTAAAATATGCTCTGTCAAATACCCCCACACCTACCCTTTTGCTTGTCCTCAAGCAAACAAACATAGTCAAACAAACTCTCTTTACTTTGATCCTTTATGTCCACTTAAGCTCTTACTCTAGACCCCTATTTTGAAGCATTGCAATAAAGAATATATGCATCAAGGTTACTCACATTTTTCCTTGTTTCCCTTTACTTACCATGGCTAGGATTGGTTTTCCTCAAGAGAGAGATCATACATGCACATTTCATTTGTTAAATTAAAGACATGTTCTAGCTTTCAGAGTGACTTGCCCTTACCTTGAAGTACTTTATTCAGCCTTTTTGCACTTTAAACTTGCTTGAAAAAGTCACCAACCTTTTGACGTGAAGGTACATATTGGTGATACCCACCCCCAGTTACTCAGTTGGTCACCTGTCCAAGTGGCTACTAGCTCTGTTCATAGTCTTTTGACCATTGAAACAGTTTTCAATTTGTGCTCATGAAGTTTAGGCCTTTTCTGAATTTATTTTTCTCAATGATTTGGGCAAATCAACACCAATTGCTAACACAAGTCACATTAAGTTTATTCACACATCAATCAATTCATTCTCTCAAATGAGTGTCATCAATATATTTTTCACCATGGCAAGCTTAAAGATTCAATTCAAAGGCAATTTCCAAACATGAATACATCTCATTGCAATTGATTCAACATAGGTTTAAAGAGTTATCACATCAATGGGGTCATGGAAAGAAAGTTCATCCAACATAGTTCATCAGTTTGAGTAAAGCAAATCAAAAAGAAGATTGTGGATGTGTGTGTTATTGAAAACAAAAACGAAAAACTTAAAAACTGTGGCTAAATAATCTGAAAGAAACACAAAGCATGAATCTGAAAGGAAATCTGAAAGCCAAAAAACGCAATCTGAAAGCAAGCTAACGCAAACTGAAGGGAAGAACTGAAAGAAAAAACGCAACTGAAAGGGAAAAATGTGGCAAAAAAAAACGTAAAAATTAAAATTAAAATGCCGTACCCCCACACCTAAATCATGCATTGTCCTCAATGTGTAAAAAAACATAAAAGAACAAAGAAACTGATTACTTCCCTTGGGTGTGGTTGGCATGGTGCGATGAGCCTATTCAGAGTGAGTGAGGATCTAGTGGAATTTCTTCCACTAGTTGCACTGTGAATCCTTCGTAGTAAGGCTTCAGGCGATGGCCATTCACCTTGAACTGCTTTCCTGTATCCATACTGCGAATGTCTACCGCTCCATGAGGGTAAGTGTGCTCAACAATGAATGGTCCAATCCACCTAGATCGTAGCTTTCCTGGAAACAGTTTCAAATGAGAATCAAAAAGTAAGACTTTATTACCAACCTCGAAGTGCTTCCTTGAAATTCGGTTGTCATGGGAGGTCTTGATCTTGGTTTTGTAGTCCCGCGAAGTATCATATGCATCTCTTCTTATCTCTTCTAGCTCTTGCAGTTGCAACTTGCGATGGTGTCCAGCCTCCTTCAGGTTCATGTTGCAATTCTTGACAGCCCAATAGGCCTTGTGTTCTATTTCAACTGGAAGGTGACATGCTTTTCCATAGACCAATCTATAAGGAGACATACCTATGGGTGTTTTGTAGGCTGTTCTGTATGCCCACAAGGCGTCTTCTAGTTTTGTACTCCAATCTCTCCTGCTGGGGGACACAGTCTTTTCTAAAATGGCTTTGATCTCCTTGTTGGACACTTCAGCTTGTCCATTTGTCTGAGGATGATAGGCTGTGGATGTTCTGTGCACAACATTGTGCTTCTTAAGAAGGTTTCCAACTACCTTGTTGCAAAAGTGGGTGCCTCTGTCACTGATGATTGCCTTGGGAACTCCATGCCTAGCAAAAATGTTCGTTTGCACAAAATCAACTACCGCCCTTGCATCATCTGTCTTAGTTGCTTTCGCCTCCACCCATTTGGACACATAATCCACTGCAAGAATGATGTAAGTGTATCCAAAAGAAGGTGGGAAGGGGCCCATGAAGTCTATGCCCTATACATCAAATACCTCACAAACCATGATGGGGTTCTATGGCATTTGGCTTTTGTTGCCAAGGTTTCCTGTTTGTTGGCATCTACCACATGTCCTGCAAAACAGATTAGTATCTTGAAAAAGAGTGGGCCAAAAGAACCCACATTCAAGTATTTTGTGGGCTGTCTTTCGTGGTCCAAAATGGCCACCACAACTGTATGAGTGACAAAATGCGAGTACTGAGGCGATTTCATGATCTGGAATGCATCTCCTTATCATTTGATCAGAACAATGCCTCCACAGGTATGGTTCATCCCAAACATAGTACTTTGCCTCACTCTTTGTTTTGTCTCTTGTGTGTTTGGGCATGTCAGAAGGTAGATTTCCTGTAACAAGGTAGTTCACAATGTCTGCATACCATGGCTCATCATCCCGTGTAGAGTAGATCTGCTCATAGAGATCGTTCTCACTTTCTTCGAACTTCAAAAATTACTGTGAAGAGGATTCTGCTTGTTCATGGACTGTCTGCAGTGGAGCTGGAGGTGCAAGGTTTTGCGATGGAAGCTGAAGAGGTGCCGATTGAGGTGTTGAGGAGTTCGGCGGCCAAAAGCTGGTGGGGCTCGGCGGCCGAAGGATGGTGAAGTTCGGCGGCCTAAAGATGCCTCTTTGCGGAAGCTGAAACGTCTTCTGCGATTGGTTCTGCAGTCCTTTCTGAAGTGGTGCGATTTCCACCTGTTCTTCCTGCAGTGGTCTGTCAATTTCGGCTCTTCCTTTTTCAGATCAGATTCCCTACAAAAGTCATGGTTTAGCACATCATCATGATTCTCATTAAATATCTCCTGACTCAAACAATCAATCATGTCTAAACCATAAACAGGGGACAAATCATGGGGAAATTTCATAGCATCATAGACATTAAATTTAATCACTTCCCCTTCAAATTCCATGGTCAATGTGCCATCATGCACATCTATTTTGGTTCTGGCAGTGCTCAAGAAGGGACGTCCAAGAAGGATGTCTGAAGAGGTGTTGCAGTGGTCTTCCTTAGTGTCAATCACATAAAAGTCTGCTGGGAAGACAAGCTCATCTACTTGCACTAGAACATCTTCGAGCACTCCTTTTGGGTATACCACAGACCTGTCAGCTAGTTGAATCACAACTCTAGTGTCTTTCAGTGCACCTGCATTCAAAGAATTGTAAATGGAAAGGGGCATAACATTTATGGATGCACCAAGATCACACATAGCCTTCTTAATCCCAACATTCCCTATCTTACAAGAAATTGCAAACATGCCCTTATCTCTACATTTAGTTGGGAGTTCTCTCTTAATGACAGCAGTAACAACTTCTCCTACACTTACCTTTTCCCTTTCTGCGAGCTTCCTTCTGTTGGTACATAATTCTTTCAGAAATTTTGCGTACCTAGGAATTTGCTTAACAGCATCTAGCAGAGGTATGTTGATCTGTACCTTTCTAAAGGTGTCAAGGATCTCCCTTTCTTCTTTTTCTTTCTGTGCTTTTTCAAATCTCTTTGGAAAAGGAGGTGAGATCTGAAAACGTACCTGGGGATCTTCTTTTTGAGCAGATGGTGTCTCAGTTTGCGCATGAGGATGGCTAGCTGGCTCAGGTGGAGGTGGCGCAGGAATGGTTTCAGTTGAAACCTCTGATTCTTGCGCAGGAATGGTTTCTGGCTCATCAGTCTTGGAATCTTGAAGCTCTTTCCCACTTCTCAATGTAATAGCATTCACATTCTCTCTGGGATTGTCTTCTGCTTGAGAAGGTAACTTCCCTTGAGTGCCGGATCTGTTCATTGCGGATGTCAATTCCCCGATCTGCATTTGCATCATTTGCATCATTTGCATCATTTGCATCATCTTTTCCATTTCGCCAGAGGCAAGATCTGAACTTGTAGGTGCTGGTTGGGCCTGATTCCTCTGGTAGTGCTGATTGTTTGTCTTGGCATAGCTGAAATTGGGGTGGTCTCTCCAACCTGGATTATAGGTGTTAGAATAGGGATCACGCCTTACCTGGTTGTTATATCCTCCAATTGCATTGACGTCCTGGTAGTCTTCCTGAAGTGTAGGACATTGATCAATTGGGTGTCCCACATAGGCACATAAACCACATGGCCGAGGCTACTGAGGCTGTTGGGCTTGCTGAACTTGTTGAGCTTGGCTAAGGATGAATTTTTCCACAAGACAAGTTAGTTTTGAAATTTGAGAATCAGAATTGGGTGTACTTACCTCATGGATTCCTCTTTGCATTTGCCTTTCTTCCCCATATTGCCTAGATGAGGCTGCGAGAGTGGAAATCAGTTCCCTCATCTCCCTGGGCGTCTTGTCTTTAATGGATCCCCCACAGGCTACATCAATGTATCTCCTTTCTGATGATGACAATCCTCCATAGAAGAACTGCATAAGGGTCCTGTCTGACATATCATGTTGTGGGCAACCTGTACAAAGTCTTTCAAACCTTTCCCAATAATCATACAAATCTTCAGTCGGTTTCTGTTTTATGCTAGTGATTTCTCTTATTATGCCAATTGATTTAGATGTTGGGAAATATTTGTTCAAAAAAGTTTGAGCCATTTCTTCCCAAGAATTTATGGATCCAGGTGGCAAATAAAATAACCAATCTTTAGCATGATCATCAAGAGAGAAAGGAAAAGCTCTTAATCTAACCTGATCTTCAGTAATTCCTTGAGGTCTCATGGATGAGCAAATAATGGCGAATTCCTTCAAGTGCTTGTGTGGGTTTTCATTTTCTAATCCTCTAAATTTAGGGAGAATATGAATCAAACCTGTTTTTGAGCTCAAAAGGAACGGTGAGAGGTGGATAGTTGATGCACAGAGGTGCTTGGTCACCTATGGGGGCTGCCCATTCTCCCATGGTTCTTCCTCTTGGCTTTGGGGCCCTTACGACTGGATTTTCTTGAGGTATTTCCTCACGGACAGAATGTTCAGCATTGGCAGCAGGTGGTGCCACGTTTTCAGCCATTTCAGATGGTTCAGGATGTGTTCGGGTGGTTTCAGGAGGCTGATCTGCGATTGGGAGGTGTCTTTGCGCGGATCCGGATTGCGCAGTCTCCAAATGTGTACCTGTTTGCTTACCTAGTCTCCTGATTATGCGCTCAATTTCTGGATCGTAAGGTAGGATTTCCTCGCGTCCAGATCTGGTCATAAAAGAAAAATAAACAAGTCAGATCAATTCCCCGGCAACGGCGCCAATTTTGACAGAGTGGTTGTCGAAGCCGGTCAAAATAATCAATTCAATTGCCAACAATAATAAAACTGTAGACAGTGGTGAAGGGATCGTATCCACAGGGAATTGATACTTATTTACCTTCCTTGAGTAGACCAAATTAAAAAGAGCAGAAAAGAAAAGAAAGTGCAAGTGCATGTAAAGTAAAAATGGGGGGGTTTTGAGATTGATTTGATTAAACTAATGTAAAGAGCAATTAAAAAGAAAGCAGTTGGCAAATTAAGGGTAAAACAATGATGGTAAAAGCTCTAGTTGAAGATTCAGATTCACTTTAGTTGATGGGATTGATCATTGACTCATATGTTCTTTTGTTAATTCAATAAATTGGCCATGGAGATTGAAGAAGTTTCTCACATCCATTGTCTCTCTTCAAGATTAAATCAATTAGAGAAAGTCCTCCAATTAATTACTAATTAACAATTGCCAAAGAACGTCTTTGAGCCTTAGGCCTTTTACAATAGTTAATTGCATAAAGACATAGAGAGAACCAATTCTAGTCACCCACATGCATGGAGACAACACTAGATCATGCAATTTCCTTGGTAGTGCACCAAGTGTTCTTATGGTTGAACAAATCAAGCAATTTCGGACTTAAAATCATTCAAACCAACAATATATTACCTTGCAATAAAAATCAATGGAGATCTTAAATAACAAAGCAATAATGTCCTTAAGCATGAAATCACAAGAATACTGAATAACCAAAAGATAAACAGTGTAGTCCAAGTCTCTCAATCCACAATACAACTAAAGCTTCACTATTTCTTCAACTAGAATGAAAGAGTTTCAGCCACTCATGGCTGAAACAAAAACCATAAAGAAAGGTAGGAGAAGAGAAGAAGAAGCCGAAGGTGGTGAGGCGCGGCCTTGCTTGATCCGGATGAGAAGGAGAAGATGAGTCTGAAAGTGTCCGAATTCGTGGCTGCCAAAGAGAGTACCTTTTTATAGAGTTTTGGTGCTGCCTAGGTCTTCCTAATTAGTGTAGAGGCTGCTCAAGGTGCTGCCCAAACACAACTTGCTGCCCAAGTTGTTGCAGAAGAGGAAGATGGAGAGAATCAAGGCTTTCAGATGGAAGGTGGCGCGCAGATGGCCTTCAGAATAGGAAAGGAGAGTACCTTATGCCTGAAAAGGAAGGAAGAGAGATCCAAGGATGCCAATAGAGGAAGAAAAGTCGTGGCTTGCTTTGCAGGAGAGAGAGATGCGCGCGGATGGAGCTGAATAGGAAGTAGGCGCGCGAATCCGGATTGCAGAAGAGGTAGGCACGCGGATGCTTCTGAATAGGAAGTAATTGCTGTCCAAACTTCCTATTTAGATGGAGCCTCTTTTGAATTATGAATCTGGACTGAATAAAGGCCAAGTGCGTTGAGATCTCCTTCCTGAATAGGGAGTGGCGCGCAGATTGTGTTGCAAGAGGCAAGTGGTGCGTAGTCATTGAATGCAGAAGGGAAAGTGCATCTGTCTAATCTTTTCCTTTTTAGGCGGAGCCTTCGTTTGAATTTTGAATTCTGAACGCAGAAGAGGAAGAGCATCTACTTGAGATCTTGCTGCCTAAACAGGAAGATATGACTGCTGCAGTGTGTGCACATCTTTGAACAAGGAAAGAAAGATCTGCGATTTGAATTGCAAATAATTTTCTGACTGAGCTTTCCTTATTTGCTTTTGCCTCTGCACTTTCCTCATTTGAAGACTTCCCTTATTTGAAAACTTGCCTTATTTGCAAACTTTCCTTTCTTGGCATATGTTCTAAATAAGGCAGGAAAGATTCTGCAGTTCGAATTTCGGACAGTTTGCTGACTGTGCTTTCTGACACTTTCCTTATTTGGCACTTTCCATATATGAAAACTTTCCTTATTTGGAACTTTCCATATATGAAAACTTTCCTTTTCTAGAACTTTCCATATTTGGCACTTTTTGGCAGTTTTAAAAGCATTTTCTCCACATTATCTCTTTACACCTAATATCTGCAAAACATGATTAAAACCACAAAATTAGGCAGAAAAGGTGCAAATAAACATCAAGAATATCATGATTAAGTGGGCTAAAATATGCTCTGTCAGTTACCTCTTGAAGATCGAGAGGAGAAATAATCCTTAACTTGGAGGTAGGAGAAATCTAGCTCCTTAGGTCTCCAAGCTCCACAACTTGATTTTAGCTCCAAAAATCTTCAAAACCAAGTTAAATAACTCATAAAAACATGAGAGACTTGAAGGAAGAAAACAAGATCGACAAGGGAGGACGGAGACTCACCTTGGCCGGAAATAGGGAGAGAAAACTCGCCCATTTTGGACAAGGGACCCCTTTATAGGTGGCTGGCCAGGCCACTTTCGGGGGCCTAACGTGCCTCCGCATGCATCCCATGTTCGACGGCCGAACATGAGGTTCGGCGGCCAAACATGAGGTTCGGCGGCCAAACATGAGGTTCGGCGGCCAAACATGAGGTTCGGCGGCCAAACATGAGGTTCGGCGGCCGAACCTAGGCCCTTCCTTCATTCTCTTTCTTTCTTTTCTTTAAAACTTTGACTCAATTTCTTTCTGCATAAAAACCATAAAATACATGAAAACACTTTATAAAAACATGATTTTACCTGTAACGACCCGGAAACCGGACCGTTACCGGCGCTAGGATCCAGATCGGCATAAGGCCGCCGGGACCCGTAGCAAGCCTAACATACCTCCTATCACTTGGTCAAATCCCATACATGGTCAAAACATTAACATAAAAACTTAAACATCTGATGTATACACCGAGCTTGACCTGTATGCAACATAACTGGAAACATAAAACAACCCCATACTAGAGCCCTCATAAAAACTCTAGCTGGGTCAACATAACATACATCAAGCCGGAGTCACATCCAATGAACCAAAACCCAACCTGTGCATGCATCAAAAACCAAAAGCATAAAACCTCCACTAGAGTCCTCATCAAACTCTAGCGTGGTAAACAACTCATGCCACGAGTTTGGTTCAAACACAACTCAACACTAAAACATTACATACATCATGTACTAAAAAGGGACTAACCAAGCCTTAGGGCCAAGCACAGTACTAATCCATAAACATAACTCTACTTTACGTTACATTACATTACCTTATCTTACAATACATTATATCAATTTACATTACATGTCCGCACTAAAGCACTAATCTATTACATAAGCATAACCTTAACTCTTGAGACTTCCCAATCTTCCTCAAACCTGCAACACTGGGATTAGGGGAAAGGGGTGAGCTAAAAAGCCCAGTGAGCAGAACAGAAAAACAATAATAAATCATGCTATCATGGAATGAGTCATAGCACAAACAATCCACATCATGGATGGACATGACCACCAAAACTCCCTCTATCTGTAACATAACATGGTGCCCGGCCCTTTGAGCTCCTCAGGACTTCATTATGCCCGGCCCTTCGGGCTCCTCAGGACTTCATTATGCCCGGCCCTCAAAGGGGCTACTCAAGACTTCTGTAACATAACATAGTTAGGGCTATTGGGGTTGCCTTGGTCCATCCACATCAACAGCAAATTATGCAATGCAGCATATTCGTGATTTCTAATGCAAGCAACCTACTACATATACATGGTATTCATGATGCGTGAAACATGCTTAAAATATTTGAGTCAGTTCTACTCACCTCTGGCAGACGCTGGACTGACTCTGCAACAGCTAACACCGCTGGCCTCCTCGGTCCCTCGGGTCCGATCCTACACAGGTGGACTCGAATGAGGTGCCAAACACACTCTAAACAACTCATAAACAACTCCCCAAAAACCCCCTAAAACATCATAAAACAATCATAGACAACAACCATGAAAGGGCTGGACAGGGCACTTTCGGCGGCCGAATGTCCCTTCCAGAGTCGAAAGTCATGCAGGTTCGGGGGCACTTTCGGCGGCCGAACCCTCACTCCAGATCCGAAAGTCAAGCACTTTTGGCGGCCGAACATCACCTTCGGCGGCCGAAAGTCTGCTCCAGATCCGAAACACAACTTTCGGGGGCAAGGTTAGGCGGCCAATCCATGCATCCATAGGCAGGTTCGGCGGCCGAAACTACCTTCGGCGGCCGAACCTGAGTTCATTAGAACTCAGCCTCTCGTGCATACCAGCCTCCAAAACCTTACCAAACACCCTAAACTTTTAAAAACACGCATAAACCCTTAACCATGCACAAAGGAGCTTAAACAAGCTTAAACTCCAACAAAGAACATCATAAAGCATACATAAATAGCTTATGACCCACATAAGCCAAAACCATCAAAACTACTCAAAACTTCACTTGCTCTCTCCCAAACATGCATACACTCTCCCACATGCATAAAGGAGCATAAACTAACATAAACTCCTCAACTCAAACATCACATAACATACATTGGGTATAAAACCCACATAAACCTAAACATGCATATCTACCCATACTCAACCATCAAAACATCTTTAAACTTACTTAAAACTTCATTAAAACACAAGGAAAGCAAGGATCTACACTTACCTCTTGAAGATCAAGGGGTGGTGCGATCCCTAACTCGGAGGTGTAGAGGATCCAAGCTCCAAAAGCCTCCAAGCTCCCAAAACTCCTATTTAAGCTTCAAAACTTCAAAAAAAGGGTAGAACTCATGAAAACTTGAGGGATGGGTAGAGAAAGCATGAAAACGACCAAAGGAGGGTATAAACTCACCTGAGCTCGAGAATGGGGAGAAAACTCGCCCATTTCCGATCTGAGGGCACTTTATAGGTGGCCTGGTCAACCACCTTCGGCAGCCTAACGTGCCCCCTAAACTCATGCATGTTCGGCGGCCGAACTTGAGGTTCGGCGGCCAAACCTTGGTTCGTTCAAACAAAGCTTTCGGAGGCCAAAAGCGCTCCCGAAGCCTTCCCATGTTCGGCGGCCGAACTTCACTTTCGGCGGCCGAACCTGGCAAATGCCTCCTTGGTCTTTTCTTTTCAAAACTCAATTCCTTTCCATTTAAAACCATAAATTATGTGAAAGCATTTTAGAAAACACATTTTACCCCTCTAGAAGCCTCTGGCATCTTCAGAATTCCTGATTCCAACGGAGGTTCCGCCGGAAGGTAGGGATTCCGATGCCGGTATCTAGCCGGGTATTACATTACCCTTCTAGAGGGTTCCGACATCCGAGATTCCACCGGAATGTAGGAATTCCGATACCAGAGTCTAGCCTGGTATTACATTCTCCCCCCCTTAAGAACATTCATCCCCGAATGTTCACCAAACAAGCATAACATAGCATAAAACATAAACATACATACAAAACACATAACACTCACCTTAGAAGAGATGAGGATATTGCTGGAGCATGGACTCCCGTGTCTCCCAGGTACACTCCTCGATGTTGTGGTGATTCCAAAGGACTTTCACCATCGGGATTTCCTTGTTCCTCAATTTTCTGATCTGTGTGTCTAGAATCCGTACTGGTTGCTCAACATAGGTGAGATCTCCAAGGATCTCCACATCAGGCTCACTAAGAACCTTGCCCGGATCTGACATGAACTTCCGTAACATGGAAACATGGAAAACCGGATGGATTCTCTCCATTAAAGCAGGTAAGTCCAACTTGTACGATACATTCCCAATCTTTTGCAAGATTTCAAAGGGTCCGATGTACTGTGGAGCTAACTTACCTTTCTTCCCAAACCGAATCACCCCTCTCATAGGAGACACCTTGAGCAATACCAAATCCCCCTCCTGAAACTCTACTTGTCTTCTGCGGATATCTGCATAACTCTTTTGCCTGCTCACAGCAGTCTTGATCCTTTCTCTGATAATTGGTACTGCTCTGCTGGTGATCTCTACTAGTTCAGGCCCTGACAAGGCCCTTTCTCCAACTTCCTCCCAGCAGACAGGTAACCTGCACTTCCTTCCATACAAAGCTTCATATGGAGCCATCCCTATGCTAGCATGATAGCTGTTATTGTAGGCAAACTCCACCAAAGGTAGATGCTGCCTCCAAGAATCGCCAAAATCTAGCACACACATTCTGAGCATATCTTTTATTGTCTGGATGGTCCTCTCTGATTTTCCGTCCATCTAAGGATGGAAAGCAGTGCTGAAGTCTAGCCTGGTACCCATAGCACTCTGTAGACTCCGCCAAAATTTGGAGGTAAACTAGGGTCCTCTATCAGACACTATTGAAACAGGAGCCCCATGCAACCTGACAACCTCATCGACATACACCTGTGCCAACTTGTCCACAGAATAGCCACTCCTGACAGGGATGAAGTGAGCAGATTTGGTCAGTCTGTCCACAATCACCCATATGGAGTCCAATCTGTTGGACGTTGCCGATAACCCCACCATGAAATCCATAGCTATATTCTCCCATTTCCACTCTGGAATCGGCAGTGGGTTAAGCATTCCAGCTGGCTTCTAATGTTCCAGCTTCACCCTTTGACATACCTCGCAGGCGGACACAAACTGTGCCACTTCTCTCTTCATAGCTGGCCACCAATAAACTCTCTTCAGATCTTGATACATCTTGGTGGCACCAGGGTGAACACTGTATCTAGCATTATGAGATTCCCTCATAATGTCGCCTTTCAGACCCACGTCATCTGGTACACACAATCTGTTCCCATAGTGGAGGATCCCCTTGCTGTCAAATCTGAACTCTTCGTTCTTGCCTGACTGAACAGTCCTGGCAATCTTCATTAACTCTGGGTCCTCGTGCTATTTTTGAGCCACCTGCTCCAGAAACACAGGTGTCACTCTCATCTGGGCTATCAAAGCACCTGTACCAGACAACTCTAACTATAGACCTTCGTTAATAAGCTTATGAAACTCTTTCACCACCGGTCTCCTTTCTGCTGTGATATGGGATAGACTGCTAAGTGATTTCCGGCTAAGGGCGTCTGCCACAACATTCGCCTTACCCGGATGGTACTGAATCTTGCAATCATAGTCACTAAGCAGTTCTACCCATCTCCTCTGCCTCAGATTTAACTCTCTCTGACTCAAGATGTATTGCAAGCTTTTATGATCTATGAAGATCTCACATTTAACCCCATAAAGGTAATGCCTCCACATCTTGAGTGCAAAAATCACAGCCGCCATCTCTATGTCATGTGTAGGATAATTCAACTCATGCTTCTTCAGCTGTCTAGAAGCATAAGCAATTACCCTTTCATTCTGCATCAACACACAACCCAGTTCCACACGGGACGCATCACAATACACTGTGAAATCCTCATTACTGTTGGGCAGAGCTAATACCGGTGCTGACGTTAACCTCTTCTTTAGCTCTTCGAAGCTCTCTTCACACTGGTCAGTCCACACAAACCTCTGATTCTTCTTAGTTAACCTGGTCATAGGAGCTACAATCTTAGAGAAGTCCTGAACGAACCTCCTGTAGTAACCTGCCAAACCCAAAAAGCTCTTGATCTCTGTCACTGTAGTGGGTCTAGGCCAGTTGGCCACAGCTTCTACCTTCTTGGGATCCATTTCTATTCCATTTTCTGATACAACATGCCCCAAGAAAGAAATGCTCCTCAACCAGAACTCACACTTGGAGAACTTGGCATACAAGCCGTGTTCCCTCAAGGTTTGCAAGACTAACCTCAGATGATGGGCATACTCCTCTGCATTTCTGGAATACACTAGGATATCATCTATGAAGACAATAACAAAGTGATCCAGATACTGACTGAAAACTCTGTTCATGAGGTCCATGAATGCTGCAGGGGCATTGGTTAACCCGAATGACATCACAAGGAACTCATAGTGCCCATATCTGGTCCTGAACGCTGTCTTTGGCACATCTTCTTCTCTTATTCTCAGCTGATGGTACCCGAATCTCAGATCTATCTTGGAGAAACAACCTGCTCCTGCTAGCTGGTCGAATAGATCGTCGATCTTGGGCAGCGGGTACTTATTCTTGGTAGTGACTTTGTTCAACTGCCTGTAGTCGATACAAAGTCTAAAGGATCCATCCTTCTTTTTCACAAACAGCACTGGAGCATCCCAAGGCGAGGTACTCAGACGGATGAAGCCCTTATCTACTAGCTCTTGCAACTGCTCCTTAAGCTCCTTCAATTCAGCTGGTGCCATCCTGTAGGGAGGGATAGAGATCGGTCTGGTTCCAGGCATCAATTCGATTTCAAACTCTATCTCCCTAGAAGGTGGTAAACCTGACAGCTCGTCTGGGAAAACATCTAAAAACTCTCTGACCACGGGCACTGAGGCGGGCTCTCTAACATGACTATCCAGCTCTCTCACATGAGCTAGAAAACCCTGACAACCCCTCCTGAGCAACCTACGAGCCTGTAGGGCTGATATCAAACCTCTAGGTGTACCCCTCCTGTCTCCTCTGAAGACAACCTCTAACCCATCCTGACCTCTGAACCTGACTACCTTGTCTCTGCAGTCCAAGGTAGCACCATGAGCGGATAGCCAATCCATCCCTAGAATAACATCAAAATCTGTCAAGTCTAGAACCACAAGGTCGGCTGGAAGGCATATAAACACTGGACTAAACCGGCAGACTGACTCTGCCACTGATGGATCACACTTGGGTCCACTGACCCAAAGGGGACACTCTAACCTTGAGACCATCAAACCCAACCTCTCGACGACTCTCGGAGCAATGAAAGAATGAGATGCACCAGGGTCCATTAAGGCATAAATATCTGAACAACCAATGATGAGATTACCTGACACCACGGTGTTTGATGCATTTGCCTCCTGCTGTGTCATGGTGAAGATCCGTGCTGGAGCTGATGGACCTTCACCTCGGGAACCTGCTGAAGAAGAGGCTGCCCTTCTCCCTCTGCCTCTGCCACTGGCCTGAGTCACGGCTGGAGCTACTGGCTGAGCCACACTACCAGAAGCTGTCTGCTGGGACTGTGCCATAAAAGCTGCTCTAGGACACTCTCGTGCCATGTGTCCCTCCTGCCCACATCTGAAGCAGGCTGTTGTCCCATACCGACATACTCCCTTGTACGGCTTCCCACACTTCAAACATACTGCACTGTCTGGACCTGAGCTCGAGCCACCTCCTAATCCCAGACTTGATTTCAGACGGTTCCAGAACTTGTTCTTCTTTGGCTTCTTGGTGGTATTAGCCCACCTTTTACTGCCTGAAGCTGCTGTACTCAAAGAAGAAGGGTCTAACTTTCCCCCACATGGGGTCTTGGAACCCGAAGACTGTGCCACAGACTGTTTAACTTTTCCTTCGATTATTGCACTAGCCTCCATCCTCCGGGCCATATCCACTATGGCATGGAAACTCTCCCTCTCTGCTGATTGGATCAAGGAGGAATACCTGGAATGAAGCCTCATAATATACCTCCTAGCCTTCTTCTGGTCTGTGTCAAGATTTTGCCCGGCAAACGGCAACAGCTCCAAGAACCTATCTGTGTACTCATCCACACTCATCTCCTCTGTCTGCCTCAACTGCTCAAATTCAATCATCTTCAACTCCCTTGAACTGTCAGGGAAAGCCCATCCAGCAAACTCATTAGCAAACTCTTCCCATGATAGACTATCCAATCTCGAGTTCACATAGTTTTTAAACCACTCTCGGGCCTTCTTACACTTCAGTGTGAACCCAGCCATCTGAATAGCTCTACTGTCATCTGCCCCTAACTCATCTGTTATCATCTTGACCGTCCTGAGGTACTCAAACGGATCATCACCTATTTTATACTTAGGAGCATCCAACTTCAAGTAGTCAGTCATCTTGACCTTGCTCCCTCTAGATGAGCTAGGTTTAGGTGCTTGGACTTCAGGAGCTACAGGTTCTACTGGTGGTGGAGGAGGTGCAACATTCCCTGGATTAGGGTTTGTTGTACCTGGATGAAAGGATAGGGGTGGGTACATAGGGTACTGTGAGTATGGTGGGTAGAAAGGTGGGTATGGCATGTAAGAAGGATAAGGGTTAAAGCTGGGGTAATCCGATGTACCTCCCATCGAATACCCGAGATTCTATGAAAAGGGTGGGTATTGGGGTGGTTGAACAAACCCCGAGGTCTGAGTGCCTCCCTGAGACTCTCCCATGCCCTCTTCCGACATGCTCACACCAAGACTGCCATCCTTCCTCTGATCCACATCCATATCATCCCTCACGCCTTCTGACATTCCACCTTGAACTGTTCCTCTTCTGCTCATATCAAAAGACCTTCTAGGGTCCCTTGACGCTCTCTCCCTACTAGACTTGCAAGAAATTGCCCTAGGCAATGCAGGAGGACGGGCATCCGTGCCCTCGTCCTAAGGTGGTGCTCCAGTCAATCGTGCAGATCGACGAGTTCCTCTCATCCTATCACTGAAAAATGGCACACATCACGTAAAACATTAGCATCATATGGTTCATGTGGAAACACATGAACCCGCTTCACATACATCACATACACAGCATATCATCAATGCACATGCATAAAATCATGGCATTTCACATCATTATTCAAGACAGGACTCTACATCCTATCCTAGTAGACATGATTTTCCTATTGTGCTTGACCTTCTAGAATATCTATGAGCCCGACACTCTCTATAGGTCCGACCATATGAAACCTAGGGCTCTGATACCAATCTGTAACGACCCGAAAACCGGACCGCTACCGGCACTAGGATCCAGATCGGCATAAGGCTGCCGGGACCCGTAGCAAGCCTAACATGCATCCTGTATACCTGTTAAATCCCATACATGATCAAACATATATATAAAAATTTTAAACTTTCTCTTTCATTCACCAAGCTTAATTTGTGCATGCACGAACTCATAAACATAAAACCCCACACTGGAGCCCTTAACAAATGCTCCAATGGGGTAACATATCATACCATAAGCTTGGTTTACATAAAACATCTTTAAATCACTTCATTAAGAGACCATGTACCAAAAAGGAATTAACATACTCTAGGGCCAAGCACAATTCTATCCTCAATACAATTCTTTACATTACATTACATCACTATACTTTACATTACAATGTCTTTCTCATGTCCACAGCTAACTATTACATAAAACATAACTTTACTCTTGATGACTTCCTGATCTATCCCGTACCTGCAAACCTGGGGGATTAAGGGAATGGGGTGAGCTACTAGAGCCCAGTGAGCAGAATAGTAAAAACATTCAAAACATATGCTATCATGGAATGCATCACATCACAGAAAAATCACATCAAGGATGGACTTGTCACTAATAGCCCTCTACACATTCCAATAGTGTCAGGGGCGTAGCATGGGCCTCACTGGTCTTTCTCTTACGTAACATAACATAACATACCAATGTGCTAGGGGCGTAGCATAGGCCTCACTAGTCTTTCTCTTACATAGTACCAGGGGCGTAGAATGGGCCTCACTGGTCATACATACCATACCATATCATATCATATCATATCATCATACGAGGGCTAATGGATTATTCAACACCCATCCACATCAACATCATATTATGCAATGCAACATATTCGTGAATTCTAATGCAAACAACCTAGTATATCTCATGGCATTCATGATGCGTGAATCATGCTAAAACTTTCATTATTTGCTTTGAAACATAAAGAGTCATTCTACTCACCTCAGGCTAGCTCTGACAAGACACTGAAGCAGCTATCTCACTGCTAGGGTCCTCGGTTCCTCGGATCCGAACCTACATAGGTGGACTCAAATGAGGGACCAAACATACATGAACATGACTCTAAACTATTCCCCAAAACCCCCTAAAACACCTTAAAACAATCATAGAAAACATGCAAAGGAAGGCTGAACAGGGCACTTTCGGCGGCAGGTTCGGCGGCCGAAAGTCCCTCCAGAGCCGAAACTCAGCAACTTTCGGCGGCACCTTCAGCGGCCGAAAGTGGTTCTAGAGCCGAAAGTCATGCATGTTCGGTGGCACCTTCGGCGGCCGAAACTCCGTTCCAGAGCCGAAAGTCCAACTTTTGAGGGTAGGGTTCGGCAGCCGAAAGCTTGCCTCCACAGGCAGGTTCGGCGGCCGAAAGTCCTTCGGCTGCCGAACCTGAGTTCTTCCAAATGGCAGAACTCAGCCTCTTCATGCACATTTTTGCCTCCCAAACCATTCAAACATGCATTTAGCTATTCTACAACATGCATACGCAAGCAAATAAGCATTTAGGGGTCTCAAACTAACCTACACAAACACATAAGGCAACTCAAACAACATACGTTACCCATAAACTCAACATTTACCCTAACAACAAACAACTAACTTACACATGCATTTCTACCCCATAAACTTTCATAAAACTTGTTTAAAACATACAAGAAGGGTAGGATCTAAGCTTACCTCTTGAAGATCGAGAGGAGAAACGATCCTTAACTTAGAGGTAGGAGAAATCTAGCTCCTTAGGTTTCCAAGCTCCACAACTTGATTTTAGCTCCAAAAATCTTCAAAACCAAGTTAAATAACTCATAAAAACATGAGAGACTTGAAGGAAGAAAACAAGATCGACAAGGGAGGACGGAGACTCACCTTGGCTGGAAATAGGGAGAGAAAACTCGCGCATTTCGGATAGGGGACCCCTTTATAGGTGGCTGGCCAGGCCACTTTCGGGGGCCTAACGTGCCTCTGCATGCATCCCATGTTCGGCGGCCGAACATGAGGTTCGGCAGCCGAACCTGGGCCCTTGCTTCATTCTATTTCTTTCTTTTCTTTAAAACTTTGACTCAATTTCTTTCTTCATAAAAACCATAAAATACATGAAAACACTTTATAAAAACATGATTTTACCCTTCTAGAGGGTTCCGACATCCGAGATTCCATCGGACGGTAGGAATTCCGATACTGGAGTCTAGCCGGGTATTACATTATAATGATAATAAAACCTCTTTTATTAATAAGCAAAATGATATACAAAATGTTCAAGATAATGGGCTAGGACAAATACACTAACAGCAAACATAAATAACAATTTAAATATTGATATGAGATATTAATTGGTCTATTTTAAATATCAATATGAGATGTCATAAGGTCTAATTAAGAGAGAAAATTAAATGGTTTAGTCCATTACACTGAGTATTAATTAAAATGGCTTAAGAGTTGAACTTTTAAATTAATAAAAGTATAATAGACCTAATTGTTAGTGTATTTGCCCTAGACCATTATCTTGGACCTTTTTGTATGTCATTTTGGTTATTAATAAAAGAGGTTTTATTATCATTATTATTTGTTTGCATGTTACATAATAATGATTAACATTCCTGGTTACTTATTATTATGGTGATAATAATAAAATATGACTAGTATGATTATTGATTGATAATTATAAGATGATTATGTATATGTTGATATAATTCAATAATCATAGATACTTGTTAGAGAACAAAGTACTGGATGGACCCGCATTGAAATCACTACATGGGTTATTGTCATAAGTGAATCTCAAAGTAGTTATGTCTTAATCCTATGACTTGAGATTGTCATAGTTTCCAACATAAAGACTGTTATGTTTTGACATAATCAAACATTGTCTTTAATCGGATAATCATAAAGGTTATGATTGAGCATAATAGAAATTATGTAGAGTATATTGAACAATCAAGATAGAATTTGTCCCTCTCTTTGAGAGAGATATCTTCTAGTCCCCTTGATAAGTGAGACTGAAAAATGCATGGCCACGCTTAAATGAATTGATAGTATGATCAATGTTATTTGGTTTTATCAGTCTACTTAGAGATCAAGAGATCACAAGTTTGAACATTATAAGTTTGATATTGACCATGACTTATATTCAAACTAGATATCGTGTGACAAAGGAATTAATACATGTTCTATTTATTAGGTTTTATTGGACTATCGATCCTCATATTAATTGGGTAGTCATAATGTCTTGCTAGAGGCCGCTTATGATTTATGGGCCTTGTAGGGCTGGACCTGTTGCCAATTAATATGAGCCTATTGGGTCACACATAAAAGAACGTCGTTGATGTGCTATGTCATATTAATGGGCTAAAAGCCCATTAGTATAATTAATAATAATAAAGATGTTATTATTATTAATATTAATTATTTATTATTATAAGATAATAATATTTAAAAGATCTCCAGTCTATCTATAACTGTTACAGATAAAAGATTCTTCCATTATCCTTTTTGAAAAAATGACTTATCACATAAATATTTGAGTATCTACGAGATTGTGATAGTTGGTTATGAACACAGCTCTTTTATGAAAAGAATTGTGGGAAAACAAAAGACTGAAAAACGAATAAAACTTCTTCTGCGAATTGTGGGAGTAAGGTTTTGGAGAAATCGTTTTTCTGAGTTGCAGATTGGGGAGTACATAGCTTATCCATCCGTTGAGAGAGCTAGCACTCTAGAAGAATAAAAGACGTTCGTGTGGATACCATTGAGGGTGTTCGTTTCAAAAGCAGCACCATCAGTCTGAAACTATATTTTCTCGTCGAGTCTAGCGGGTTAGCCTCTTATCCTTCCTTTCGAAATAAACGAAGCACTCGAATCCTGTAAGGGAAACATAGATTATTTTTTCGCTGCGTGTTTTGGGTTGCAGTAATCTCTGGATTTCCTAACACTAATTAATTAGTTGGACTCAATTAATTAATTACAAGACCAATTCTAATATAGAGTTATAAATTACAAGACTAAATTTATTAGGATTAAACAAAGAGAAGAATAGACAAAAGAGGTTATAAATAACCTTAGCCAAATATTCTACCATCCAAAAACTTAAGAGAAATTCTTCTCCTCTCTTGGTTGAATTCCTCACTAGTTTCAAAGGAGATTTTCGGCCATTATTATATCTTTTTGAGAGTTCTTAGCTTTTTCATCCAAGCGTGTATTACTGTTAGAGGTAATCAGTTTGGATTATTGAGGTTTGCAATAATCCAGTTTTGAGAAAAGATTCAAGAGAATTAAGAAACAATAATCTCAAAAGTAAAAATTATGCACATTTAATCAAGAATTCAAAGCTTTAATGCTTTCTTGCCATGACTAGGACTTTCAAGATTTTATTTTTCCCTACTATTCTCCAAGATTTTGGAAGAATTAGAATCTCTATTCTAATTATATTTTCATGAATATTGTTCATTAAGTGGCATCACTCTAACTAGAGATTTACTTCAAGAATGATACAACTATACCTTATTATTATTTCAATATGGTGAATCTTTTATTAATCATTCAATTGTCTTCAAATATTATGTTGTATACTAAATCTCTCAGCTTTCAATACTTTCACAGTGAAGTATAAGCCTTTAAGTCAAAGTGTAGTACTTATATACTTAAGATATCATTGATTATCTCTAACAATATTTGCATATAATATGATATATTTATTTATATTAAGTCCAGGTCTCTAATGTAATTGTTTATCAAGCAAGCATCCATATGTTAACTCTAAGCATCTCATGCTTTCAGTTTGTGAGAAAAATTGCTTGACCATCGAGTATAACATATGCTAGCATGTTTTTATTAATAATGCCACATCTCATTAATACTACGACTAGGGATAATTTAGGTATTAATACATTTATATGTAATAGGAATCTCACATCATGAACTCTTTATAATTTTCTTTATATTGTGTTTTCAAATGCTAAGGATTTTATTATTAGTTTAAGATATTTAATCAAATAAATAAAATTAATTATAAGTACTAATAAATAAATACTGTCATTAATATAAATATTTTTCCCTATTTCAATCAAGCTCTAAGGTATACTACTAACAATCACAACTAAGGTTATATGAATGACTAGTTTGGTTCCAAATTAAATGACCAAAAGAAAAAAAATTTATAAACAAAATTAAACTGAAAAGAAATTCAAATTGATTGAACCATTTTTCTATTTAGTAGATGGATTTAATGGCCTTTTATAGATAATCAGACAATAATTTCCCTCTCAAATCATCGTTTAACAATAACCTTGCAAAATCTTAGGAAACATAAATCACATGAAATCCTCAATTGCGAACAACAACACTTGAAATTCTTTATGATCATGAAAAAGTTCACTTGTGTGATTGTGAATAAATAAACAAATCGTAAATCTTCAATCAGTCGAGGTTGTTTCTATTTCATTTGAATTTTTCAAGTGATAAGAGTGAAGAGACATGCCTTCTTTGGTACGGTTGCCTTCTTTGGTATTGTTGCCTTCTTGATTTTAGGCTATCTAGCACTAGTGGCTTCAGTCTTTCTTGTAGATTATTGGGACCTCATTCTTTCACTGTTGACACAACCAAGAACCAAATCTTCAATTGTAGCCATTATTATAATTAAACGAGCCCTCAATAGCGAGAAACTCTTAGAGAGAGAGAGATGTGAGCCTCAAATTCCTAAAGTGCAATACAACAATAGTATCATTTTGCTTGAAGAATGGAACTAATTCAAATAGCAAGGTTGGAGATCAGAGAGAGGGAGAGAGTCTCAGTGGGTCTATGGCATAAATATATATTGACATCCAACTCGCAAACATATAAATAAATGAGCTGTCGAGTTTTAGAGAGTCGAATATCTATAAGGGCGAGTTTGGCTAATTTTGTAAATGAGATTAAAAGTTAAGCTTGAGTTTGACTCATTTAGAAAATAAATTAAGCTAAGTTAAGCTTTTACTGAGCAAAGTCTTAAATAGTTTATGAATAGTTTCGTTCTTTTACAATCCTATATCCAACTAACCAATATTTCTAAAAATCAATAACTAAACAGAGTAAATTAAAATAACCAAATTGAAATACCATATTAAATTGGTTTGAAATTATTTTTTTATTATACTTAAAGTCTACTTAGCCCTAATCACGACAATCACATATTCCCTAAGTAGTTCACTTTAATCAAAACAAGGATTATATATTCCCTTATATGCCACTCAGCAATGTGTGGTTATGAGATTTGTGATTCAATTCTAGTAGAACCTTCTTTTCTAATTAGAGCGAAAGACATATTCCTAATCAATAGTGGAGGACTAGATAGAGTAGATCTCTTATTTATGTATTATTCCTAAACTGGATGATATTCCTAATCAGATTAGGATTGAAGGTCTAACACTATAAATAGGAGTATGGTAGAGAGATTATATGGTTTTTGCCTAATTAAGGAGAGCAACATTTGCCCTTTATAGAGAGAGGCTTTTACCCAATATGAAGAGTGACTTTTGCCTAATTAAGGAGAAGGGCTGTTGCCCCTCGTAAAGAATGGCTTTTGTCTAATTGAGGAGAATAGTTTTTTTAACCATCATGGAGAATGATTTTTGCCCAATATAATATACTCCAATTTTGCCCAGTATAATACACTCCCATAGAGTAAGAGAGAGGCTTTGGAATAAGGTAGAGAAGGGCTTTAGTCATGTAGTTGAAGACATCTTTTATGGTGCATAATATAGTTACGATAAATATATTAGATTATTCCTAGGGAGAATGAGAGGAACTAACTAATATATTTACGTGGGCAGTTTGTAGCAAAAGTAATCATTGAGTGTATTTGAATTGATTGATAGATAACTTAAACTCGTAAATTAATAATTTTATTGAAGAGTAGTGGAAGATGAATGCCCATAGAAGTAACTCTATATTGAAAGGGTAAACCACATTAAAATTTTGTGATTTGCTTTCATTAGTTGTGGATGATTGTCACAACAAATTGGTATCTGAGCCCAATTTATGATGTCAAATATGTTGAGCACAAAATTTAGGAGTTCTAAAGAAGCAAATAATTGAAAGGTTCAAGCTCAAGCACAAAGATTTGAAGGGTTAAAGATTAAGCATGAAAATTTGATGATTGAATACACTCAATAATTTGAAGTATGTTATAGTTGGTGGATTTTGAGTCAAGGTGGAGATTGTTAAATTTGTAACTCATACTCCTAATAGAACTCTCTTTGCTAATTAAGGTGGGAGGCCTATTCTTCAATAGCGGAGGATTAGATAGAGCCTATCTCTTATTTATGTATTATTCCTAAATTGGATGAGAATCTTAATTAGATTAGAACTGAAGCATCTAATATTATAAATAGGAGTATGGTAGAGAGATTTTATGCTTTTTGCCCAATTAAGGAGAGTAAGTTTTGACCATTATGGAGAGAGTTTTTACCTATTGTAGAGAGTGACTTTTGTCTAATTGGGAGAAGAGTTTTTTCCCATTATATAAAATGGCTTTTTTTCCAATTAAAGAGAATGACTTTTCTTCATCATGGAGAATGAATTTTACTCAATATAGTGCAGTCCCATAGAGGAAGAGAGATGCTTTAGCCTAAGGTGGATAAAAATTTTGTTCATATAGTTGAAGATATCCTTTGTGGTATTTAGTGTAATACCCGGCTAGACTCCAGTATCGGAATTCCTACCGTCCGGTGGAATCTCGAATGTCGGAGACCTCTAGAAGGGTAAAACCATGTTTTCATGAAATGTTTTAATGTTTTTGATGATTTTAAGTAAAGAGGAAATGAGTTTTTGGAATAAAAAAACACCCTTGGAGGAAACTCAGGTTTGGCCGCCGAAACTCAAAGTTCGGCCGCCGAACATGCATGCTTTTCGGGTGAGCCTTAGGCCCCCGAAGGCATAAGTGAGGGAAGCCCAGGTTCGGCCGCCGAACCTCATGTTCGGCCGCCGAACATGGCATGCATGCGGGGGTACATTCGGATCCCGAATGTGGCCTGGCCAGCAACTATAAAAGAGCCCCTTAGCCTAAATGGGCGAGCTTTCTCCCCATTTTCGGCCAAGGAGAGCCCTTCCGCCGTTCCTCACCATCCTTGAGTTCTTTCCTTCAAATCTTTCACGATTTTCACAAGTTTTCATCTTGTTTTGAAGATTTTCAAGTTTTGAGCAAGTTTTGGAGCTTTGAGGTTCAAGAACTCAAAATCTCCCACCTCCGAGTTTAGGACGTCTCTCCCTCGATCTTCAAGATGTAAGAGCCGATCTTAAGCCCATTTCATATTTAAAGTAAGTTTTATGCAAGATCTATGGGGTAGAATGCATGTTTAGCTCATAGTTAGGTTTTTGAGTTTATGTTGTGTTTTTGAGCAATGTGTTGTTGTTGTGTGTTGTAGTTGGGGTTTAAGTTAGTTTGAAGCCCCTAGGAGCCAATGTATGTATATTTGCATGATTTGGATGAGTTATATGCATGTTGGAATGGAAAGGAGAAGTTTTTGTGCAAAGGGAGCCAAGTTTCTGCCCTTTGGCAGAAACCAGGTTCGGCAGCCGAAGGAGTTTCGGCCGCCGAACATGGCTTGGGAGGCAGGCCTTTCGGCGGCCGAAGTTGCCCCCGAAAAGAGACTTTCGTCTCTGTCTGGGACTTTCGGCCGCCGAAGGTGCCGCCGAACCTGCCTGGGTTTCAGCTCTGGAGGGACTTTCGGCCGCCGAAGGTGCCGCCGAAGGTGCCGCCGAACTTGCCCTGTTCAGCCTTCCTTTGCATGTTTTTGCATGATTGTTTGAGGTGTTTTAGGGGGTTTTTTGGGGATGTTTTTAGAGTTATGTTCTAATTGTTTGGTTCCTCATTTGAGTCCACCTGTGTAGGTTCGGACCCGAGGAACCGATGACCCCAGCAGTGAGTTCAGCTGCTTCTGAGTCAGTAGAGCTTCAGCAAGAGGTGAGTAGAATAAACTCTTATGTTTTAAAGCAAATGAATTATACAGTTGAGCATGTTTATGCATCATGAATGCCATGTGATGAATTAGGTTGTTTGCATTAGAAATCACGAATATGTTGCATTGCATTTATGATGTTGATGTGGATTGGTTATTGGATGATCCTTTAGTCCTCATATGGTATGATGATGTTACGGCATGATATGGTATGGAAGTCCAGGTTGTACCCATTCTACATTCTTGGCACTATATAAGAGAAAGTCCAGGTTGTACCCATTCTACGTCCCTGGCACATTGGTATGCATGATATGTTATGATTAAGAGAAAGACCGGTTGTACCCATTCTACGTCCCGACACTTTGGAATGTAGAGGACTATTGGTGACAATACCATCTGAGATGTGATTTGTTGTGATGTGTTGCATTACATGATGGCATGAGATTTAAATGTTGTTTTCTATTATTCTGCTCACTGGGCTCTAGTAGCTCACCCTTTTTTCCTAATCCCCCAGGATTGCAGGTACGGGCTAGACAGAGAAGTCAAGAAGAGTAAAGTCTTATATTTGTAATAGATAGATAGTGGATATGATAAATTGTAAGATAAATGTAAAGTTGAATAGTCATGTTATGTATATTGATATTGAGGATTAGAGGTTGTGCTTGACCCTATGGATGTGTTATCCCTTTTAAATACATGATCTTAGATGTTTTATGATATAGATGCTTAGCCAACTCAACACATGTATATCGCCCATTGGGGCATTGATGAGATCCCACAGAGGGGTTAAGTTTATGATTATGGTTATGTTCAGTGCATGCACAGGTTGAGTTTGGCGTATGATAGAATGTATGAAAGAAAATTTTTAATTTTTATGTATGTTGTTGATCATGTATGGGATTAAATAGGTTTACAGGTTACATGTCAGGCTTGCTACGGGTCCCGGCGGCCTTAAGCCGATCTGGATCCTAGCGCCGATAGCGGTCTGATTTTCGGGTCGTTACAGAATGGTATCAGAGCCCTAGGTTCATATGGTCGGACCTAGAGTGTCGGGCTCATAGAGGTTATAGAAGGTCAAGCACAATAGGAAGATCATGTCCACTAGGATAGGATGTGGAGTCCTGTCTTGCATGATGATGTGAAATGCCATGATTATATACATGTGCATTAATGATATGTGATGTATGTGATGAGGGTTCATGTGTGCCCACATGAACCATATGATGCTAATGTTTGCTTGTTATGTACTGCCTTTCAGAAAACAGGATGAGAGGAACTCGTCGATCTGCACGATTGACTGGAGTGCCACCTGAGGATGAGGGCATGAGCGCCCGTCCTCCTACATTGCCTAGGGCAATGTCTAGTAGGTCTAATAGAGAAAGAGCAGTAAGAGACCCTAGAAGGTCTTTGGATTTGGGTAGAAGCAGATCAGTCAGAGGAACAGTTCAGGGAGGAATGCCAGAAGACATGGGGGATGATATGGATGTAGAGTAGAGGAGGGATGGCAGTTTGGGAGTTAGTATGTCAAAAGAGGGAATGGGAGAGTCCCAAGGAGGCACTCAGGCCTCGGGATTTGTTCAGCCACCCCACTACCCACACTTCTCACAAAATCCCGGGTATTCGATGGGAGGTACATCGGATTACCCTAGCTTCACCCCTTATCCCACATAGATGCCATACCCACCCTACTACCCACCATATTCACAATACCCAATGTATCCACCTCCACCTTACTATCCAAATCCAGCAAACCCTACCTCAGAAAATGTTGCACCACCTCCACCACCTACAGAACCAGCAGCCCCAGTTACTCAACCTCCTAGACCTAGCTCAGCCAGTGGGAGCAAGGTCAAGATGACAGACTACATGAAGTTGGGTGCTCCCCAGTATGAAAAAGGGGATGACCCATTTGTGTATCTTGAAAGGGTTAAGGTGATCACTGATGAGATTGGGGCTGATGACAGTAGAGCCATTCAGATGGCTGGGTTCACTCTTAAGTGTAAGAAGGCGCGAGAGTGGTTCAAGAATTATGTGAACCCCAGAGTAGACAGCATGTCTTGGGAGGAGTTTGCAAACGAGTTTGCAGGATGGGCTTTCCCAAATAGTTCAAGGGAGCTGAAGATGATAGAGTTTGAGCAGTTGAGGCAGACTGATGAGATGAGTGTAGAGGAGTTCACAGACAGATTCTTGGAGCTGTTGCCATTTGCAGGGCAGAATCTTGACTCAGACCAGAAAAGGTCAAGGAGGTATATCATGAAACTCCACTCCAGATATTCCTCCTTGATCCAGTCAGCAGATAGGGAGAGCTTCCATGCCATAGTGGATATGGCCCGAAAAATGGAGGCCAGTGCCATCGTTCAGGGGACAGTTAAGCAGTCAGTAGCACAGCCTTCTGGTTCTAAGACCCCAGGCTCTTCTTCTTTTAGTGCAGCAGCTTCAGGTAGCAAGAAGTGGAGTAACACCACTAGGAAGCCCAAGAAGAACAAGTTTTGGAACAAAGTCAAGTCTAGTCTGGGACTAGGGAGTGGCTCAAGCTCTGGCGCGGATAATGCAGTTTGTGCAAAGTGTGGTAGGCTACACAAGGGAGTTTGTCGGGCTGGGACAGCAGCCTGCTTCAGATGCGGGCAAGAGGGACACATGGCTCGGGAGTGTCCTAGGGCAGCTTTTGGAGCACAGTCTCAGCAGACAGCTTCAGGTAGTGTAGCTCAGCCAGCAGCTCCAGCCATGACTCAGGCCAGTGGCAGAGGCAGAGGGAGAGGGGCAGCCTCTTCTTCAGCGGGTTTCCGAGGTGAAGGTCCATCAGCTCCAGCACGGATCTTCACAGTGACTCAACAGGAGGCAGATGCATCTAACACCGTGGTGGCAGGTAATTTAGTCATTGGTTGTTCAGATGTGTATCCTTGATGGACCCTGGTGCATCTCATTCTTTTATTACTCCGAGAGCCGTCCAGAGGTTGGGGTTGATGATCTCTGAGTTAGAGTGTCCTCTTTGGGTCAGTGGACCCAAGTGTGATCCATCGGTGGCAGATTCAGTCTGCCAATGTAGTCCTGTGTTTGTTGAGGGAAGATGCTTGTCCGCCGACCTGGTGGTTCTAGATTTGACAGATTTTGACGTCATTCTAGGGATGGACTGGTTATCTACCCATGGTGCTACCTTGGACTGCAGGGACAAGGTAGTCAGGTTCAGAGGTCAGGATGGGTCAGAGGTTGTTTTCAGGGGAGATAGGAGGGGTACACCTAGAGGTCTGATATCAGCTCTTCAGGCTCGTAGGTTGCTTAGGAAGGGATGTCAGGGGTATTTGGCTCATGTGAGAGAGCTTAGCAGTCAGGTTAGAGAGCCCGCCTCGGTGCCAGTGGTTAGAGAGTTTCTAGACGTCTTCCCAGACGAGCTGCCAGGTTTACCACCTACTAGGGAGATAGAGTTCGAGATAGAATTGATGCCTGGAACCTGACCGATCTCTATCCCTCCCTACAGGATGGCTCCAGCCTAGTTGAAGGAATTGAAGGAACAGTTGCAAGAGCTGGTAGAAAAGGGCTTCATCCGACCGAGCACCTCACCTTGGGGTGCACCAGTCTTGTTTGTCAGAAAGAAGGATGGATCCCTTCGACTTTGTATCGACTACAGGCAGTTGAACAAAGTCACTACCAAGAACAAGTACCCTTTGCCAAGGATCGACGATCTATTCGACCAGCTAGCAGGAGCGGGTTGTTTCTCCAAAATAGATCTGAGATCTGGGTACCATCAGCTGAGGATCAGAGATGAGGATGTGCCAAAGACGGCTTTCAGGACCAGATATGGGCATTTTGAGTTCCTTGTAATGTCGTTCGGGTTAACCAAACGCCCCTGCAGCATTCATGGATCTCATGAATAGAGTGTTTAGTCAATACCTGGATCACTTTGTTATTGTCTTCGTAGATAATATCTTGGTGTATTCCAGGAATGCAGAGGAGCATGCCCATCATCTGCGGTTGGTTTTGCAGACCTTGAGGGAATATGGCTTGTATGCCAAGTTCTCTAAGTGTGAGTTCTGGCTGAGGAGCATTTCGTTCTTGGGGCATGTAGTGTCAGAGAATGGGATAGAGGTGGACCCCAAGAAGACAGAAACTGTGGCTAACTGGCCTAGACCCACTTCAATGACAGAGATTAGAAGTTTCTTGGGTTTAGCAGGTTACTACAGGAGGTTCGTTCAGGACTTCTCAAAAATAGCAGCTCCTCTGACCAGACTAACCAGGAAGAATCAGAAGTTTCTGTGGACCGACCAGTGCGAAGAGAGTTTTGAAGAGCTTAAGAAGAGGTTGACTTCAGCACCAGTTTTAGCTCTGCCATCTAGTGATGAGGACTTTACAGTCTTTTGTGATGCGTCCCGTGTGGGACTGGGTTATGTGCTGATGCAGAATGAGAGGGTGATTGCTTATGCTTCTAGGCAGCTGAAGAAGCATGAGTTGAATTACCCCACGCATGACCTAGAGATGGCAGCAGTAATCTTTGCACTCAAGATGTGGAGGCACTACCTCTATGGGGTAAAATGTGAGATCTTTACAGATCATAAGAGCCTGCAGTACATCCTGAGTCAAAGAGATTTGAACTTGAGACAGAGGAGATGGGTAGAGCTGCTGAGTGACTATGATTGCAAGATTCAGTATCATCCGGGAAAGGCGAATGTCGTGGCAGACGCCCTAAGCCGGAAGTCACTAGGCAGTCTATCCCACATCACGGCAGAGAGGAGACCAGTGGTGAGGGAGTTTTACAAGCTCATTGATGAAGGTCTACAGTTGGAGTTGTCTGGTACAGGTGCTTTAGTGGCCCTGATGAGAGTGGCACCCGTGTTTCTAGAGCAGGTGGCTCAGAAACAGCATGAGGACCCATAGTTAGTGAAGATTGCCAGGACTGTTCAGTCAGGCAAAGATAGTGAGTTCAGATTTGACAGTAAGGGGATCCTCCGCTATGGGAGTCGACTATGTGTACCAGATGACATAGGGCTAAAAGGAGACATTATGAGAGAGGCTCATAATGCAAGATACAACGTTCACCCCGGAGCCACCAAGATGTATCAAGATTTGAAGAAAGTTTATTGGTGGCCGGCGATGAAGAAAGAAGTGGCACAGTTTGTGTCAGCCTGCGAAGTGTGTCAGAGGGTGAAGTTGGAACATCAGAAGCCGGCTGGAATGCTTAACCCGCTACCTATTCCAAAGTGGAAATGGGAGAATATAGCTATGGACTTCGTAGTGGGGTTACCGGCGACGTCCAACAGATTGGACTCCATATGGGTGATTGTGGACAGACTCACCAAATCTGCTCACTTCATCCCTGTCAAGAGTGGCTACTCTGTGGACAAGTTGGCGCAGGTATATGTGGATGAGATCGTCAGGCTGCATGGGGTTCCTGTTTCAATAGTGTCTGATAGAGGGCCCCAGTTCACCTCCAGGTTTTGGCGGAGTCTGCAGAATGCCATGGGTACCAGGTTGGATTTCAGTACTGCCTTCCACCCCCAGACGGACGGACAGTCTGAAAGGACCATCCAGACTATCGAGGATATGCTTAGAATGTGTGTGCTGGACTTTGGCGGTTCTTGGAGGCAGCATCAACCTTTGGTGGAGTTTGCCTACAATAACAGCCATCATGCTAGCATCGGGATGGCTCCATATGAAGCTTTGTACGGAAGGAAGTGCAGGTCACCTGTTTGCTGGGAGGAAGTTGGAGAGAAGGCCTTGGCAGGGCCCGAGCTAGTAGAGATCACCAGCAGGGTGGTACCCATATTCAGAGAGAGAATCAAGACTGCTGCAAGCAGACAGAAGAATTATGCAGACATTCGCAGAAGACAAGTAGAGTTTCATGAGGGAGATCTGGTATTGCTCAAGGTGTCTCCAATGAAAGAAGTGGTTCGTTTTGGGAAGAAAGGTAAACTAGCCCCACGATACATCGGACCCTTTGAGATCTTGCAGAAGATTGGGAATGTATCGTACAAGCTAGATTTGCCTGCTTCAATGGCGAGAATCCATCCGGTTTTCCATGTTTCAATGTTGAGGAAGTTTGTGTCAGATCCGAGCAAGGTTCTTAGTGAGCCTGATGTGGAGATCCAAGAGGATCTCACCTATGTTGAGCAGCCAGTGCGGATCATAGACACCCAGATCAGAAAGCTAAGAAACAAGGAAATCCCGATGGTGAAAGTCATGTGGAACCACCACAATTTGGAAGAATGCACTTAGGAGACACGGGAGTCCATGCACCAGCAATACCCTTATCTTTTCTAAGGTTAGTTCTTGTATGTTTCATGTGTGTTATGTGTATGTTGTGATGACTCTATGCATGTGCTAGTTGAGGAACATTCGGGGACGAATGTTCTTAAGGGGGGGAGAATGTAATACCCGGTTAGACTCCGGTATCGGAATTCCTACCGTCCGGTGGAATCTCAGATGTCGGAGACCTCTAGAAGGGTAAAACCATGTTTTCATGAAATGTTTTAATGTTTTTGATGATTTTAAGTAAAGAGGAAATGAGTTTTTGGAATAAAAAACACCCTTGGAGGAAACTCAGGTTCGGCCGCCGAAACTCAAAGTTCGGCCGCCGAACATGCATGCTTTTCAGGTGAGCCTTAGGCCCCCGAAGGCATAAGTGAGGGAAGCCCAGGTTCGGCCGTCGAACCTCATGTTCGGCCGCCGAACATGGCATGCATGCGGGGGCACGTTCGGCTCCCGAATGTGGCCTGGCCAGCTACTATAAAAGAGCCCCTTAGCCGAAATAGGCGAGCTTTCTCCCCATTTTCGGCCAAGGTGAGCCCTTCCACCGTTCCTCACCATCCTTGAGTTCTTTCCTTCAAATCTTTTACGATTTTCACAAGTTTTCATCTTGTTTTGAAGATTTTCAAGTTTTGAGCAAGTTTTGGAGCTTTGAGGTTCAAGAACTCAAAATCTCCCACCTCCGAGTTTAGGACGTCTCTCCCTCGATCTTCAAGAGGTAAGAGCCGATCTTAAGCCCATTTCATGTTTAAAGTAAGTTTTATGCAAGATCTATGGGGTAGAATGCATGTTTAGCTCATAGTTAGGTTTTTGAGTTTATGTTGTGTTTTTGAGCAATGTGTTGTTGTTGTGTGTTGTAGTTGGGGTTTAAGTTAGTTTGAAGCCCTTAGGAGCCAATGTATGTATATTTGCATGATTTGGATGAGTTATATGCATGTTGGAATGGAAAGGAGAAGTTTTTGTGCAAAGGGAGCCAAGTTTCTGCCCTTTGGCAGAAACCAGGTTCGGCAGCCGAAGGAGTTTCGGCCGCCGAACATGGCTTGGGAGGCAGGCCTTTCGGCTGTCGAAGTTGCCCCCGAAAAGAGACTTTTGTCTCTGTCTGGGACTTTCGGCCGCCGAAGGTGCCGCCGAACCTGCCTGGGTTTCGACTCTTGAGGGACTTTCGGCCGCCGAAGGTGCCGCCGAACCTGCCCTGTTCAGCCTTCCTTTGCATGTTTTTGCATGATTGTTTGAGGTGTTTTAGGGGGTTTTTTGGGGATGTTTTTAGAGTTATGTTCTAGTTGTTTGGTCCCTCATTTGAGTCCACCTGTGTAGGTTCGGACCCGAGGAACCGAGGACCCCAGCAGTGAGTTCAGCTGCTTCTGAGTCAGTAGAGCTTCAGCAAGAGGTGAGTAGAATAAACTCTTATGTTTTAAAGCAAATGAATTATACAGTTGAGCATGTTCATGCATCATGAATGCCATGTGATGAATTAGGTTGTTTGCATTAGAAATCACGAATATGTTGCATTGCATTTATGATGTTGATGTGGATTGATTATTGGATGATCCTTTAGTCCTCATATGGTATGATGATGTTACGGCATGATATGGTATGGAAGTCCAGGTTGTACCCATTCTACGTCCTTGGCACTATGTAAGAGAAAGTCCAGGTTGTACCCATTCTACGTCCCTGGCACTATGTAATAGAAAGTCCAGGTTGTACCCATTCTACGTCCCTGGCACATTGGTATGCATGATATGTTATGATTAAGAGAAAGACCGGTTGTACCCATTCTACGTCCCGGCACTTTGGAATGTAGAGGACTATTGGTGACAATACCATCCGAGATGTGATTTGTTGTGATGTGTTGCATTACATGATGGCATTAGATTTAAATGTTGTTTTCTATTATTCTGCTCACTAGGCTCTAGTAGCTCACCCTTTTTCCCTAATCCCCCAGGATTGCAGGTACGGGCTAGACAGAGAAGTCAAGAAGAGTAAAGTCTTATATTTGTAATAGATAGATAGTGGACATGATAAATTGTAAGATAAATGTAAAGTTGAATAGTCATGTTATGTATATTGATATTGAGGATTAGAGGTTGTGCTTGACCCTATGGATGTGTTATCCCTTTTAAATACATGATCTTAGATGTTTTATGATATAGATGCTTAACCAACTCAACACATGTATATCGCCCATTGGGGCATTGATGAGATCCCACAGAGGGGTTAAGTTTATGATTATGGTTATGTTCAGTGCATGCACAGGTTGAGTTTGGCGTATGATAGAATGTATGAAAGAAAAGTTTTAATTTTTATGTATGTTGTTGATCATGTATGGGATTAAACAGGTTTACAGGTTACATGTCAAGCTTGGTACGGGTCCTGGCGGCCTTAAGCCGATCTGGATCCTAGCGCCGGTAGCGGTCCGATTTTCGGGTCGTTATTTAGTATAATTATAGTAAATTAGGTTATTTCTAGAAAATAAATAGAAAAACTAACTAATATTATGAATAATTTATAGTAAGGGTCATCTTGAATATAGTTGGATTGATGAATAGATAATTTAATATTGTAAATCAATGATTTTATTGAAAAATAATAAAAGATGAATGTCCATAGACATAACCCTATATTGAAAGGCTGAACCACATCAAAATTTCATGTTTTAGTTTCATCGTTTACCGGAAATTGTTACAATATTGGTAAATTTCTTGTCTTAACCTATTTGTTTTAAGACATGAGAACGTGAAGTTTCAGTTGAAATATGAAAATAATAATAATAATAATAACAAAAGATAGAGCATTTTATAGGAATGTATATCAATGAAATAGTCCTACACTTGAGTTTCTCTCAACCTAATAGAACAAACTTGTCCTTAGTGTTCATTAATTTCTTTGTGATCTCTCTAATATGAAGATGTTGCCTTTGTCATCCCTTCCTATCCTGAAGTTATCATCAACATATCTATTGTGATCAAGTCAAGTATCAAACACTTTAGCAACCATAAAATTAGCATTAAAAAAATAAAATACTTGAGAAATAGATTATGTAAGAATTTCAAATTCATTTTTAAGAAAAATTCTATTGATCATTAATCTATGTAATGCATAATTTAGAGAGAAAATATCAAATCTAAATCCATTCATTTCAAATCTCCTACCAAAACACCAAGTAAGCAAAGAAAGATTAAAAAGGATACGTGATCTCGAGCCAACCCTCCGGGTTGAAGATATCTAGGAGAAGATCATAGTTCTTCTGAAACATTTTCATCAACTGTTGATGTTTTAGCAAACAACGAAAAACATATGAACTTTTTTAGTTAGTATAAGAAGAAAACTTCCTATGATAATCCATTTAATAAGAGCACAACGACCTTTTCATCTACAGGAAATCATTGAAATGTGTTAATTGATCGAGTTGTTTCCAAATCTAGCATACCTGATTAGGAGTGATGGTTGAATTGTCATAACGTATATCAACTCTCTGTAAAAGTGGAGAAATTTTAGGATACAATTGTTGCGCCCATTAATAAACAAGAATGAAAATGATCCGTTGTATACAGTAAAAAAAAATCTGCAAAAAAGACTAAAAACAGGAAGGAAAAAGCAGGAAGTGCAGAAGTTTTAACTGATTTAGAATAGGGCTTGAAAGAAGCTTCAATTGTCAGCTGTCCATTCAAAAAACTCAATCCTCTAACGTTGAACTTGATCACATTAATCGCTTTGGCCTCGAATTATAGCATCACCAAATGTTCAAACTTAGTAAAAGACATGCAGCATCAAGCATTTCACAAATTGTCACAAATTCCCAATTGACTGAACTTGCAAAAAAGATCAGCACTTTACAAGTGGGTTGGTTAACTTTTACCACAACAGACTATGTATTTGCTTGTATAGTGAAGAAATCTAGCAAATTAAATTGGGAAATATTATTAATAAACAAACTGCCAAAAATCAAATAAAATAAAAAGGAAAAAGATCCATTTTCCATAAACAGCAGGAATTTGTACCTTGGAAACATCAATATTCTGAAAGAAGTCCCCCAAACTGATAAAATCTCTGAGTCCTAGCTTTGTTCTCTTTGAACCCAAGATGGTAATTGTACTGTACAGAAGTTTCCAGCAACCATCCACCTTTCAATTATAGAAAAAAGAAGTTTTAACTACTTGATTTTCATGTAAGCTTGCATGAGTCACATGAAACTGTATGGATTTACCTTATCTAGATTTAGAGTAGGGTCTGGGGTTGGATTGTGAGACTCTAATATCTCCACTAAACCACGAATTTCAGATTTCTTTGCAGAAGGAACTCCAAAAATCCCTCTGTTAATTCCTTGTATCAACATTTGCATGCAACCCATTTCAGTATTCATTTCAATTTGCTGATAAATTTCATTATATAATGGCAAAAAGACAATTCAAATCTATGCCGCTTAATTTTCAATCCAAACCTCTTTTCTTTATTTCAGCTTTATCAATCATAATCAAATTGATAATATATTTCATTACAATCCAAACTTTTTCTCCAAGCAATCACTCAATCAGTGCTTCCTTTAGAATAATCAGTACAGTAACAAACTAATAATACATGCCAATTCCACCAATGGGCTTTAACTCAGTTGTGTAATCTGCAATTCTATCCAGATGCATATAGCTAAGCTTTAGGGAAGAATAGATTGAGACTTCTCTCCTCTTTCCTATTTTGGTTTATTCAAAACTGAAAAAGGTGTTTATATTCCAAAACTCTAGGTTCAATGAAGCTCTGAAAATTGCATTGCTCTGACTTGAATCAAATAATTCCTCTGAAAATGTCTTTGAGCATATAACCCTCAATCAGAAAAATTATACATTTCATTTCCCAAAAACTGCAAAAATATTCACCACCTTCCTCTATTTCCATTTCACTTCAGAACTTTCAAAAACGTACATAAAATTTTTAATTGCTCTAAAAAAATATATGGAAGTTCAAAACTATGAAAAACCATAATTTAAAGAACTGAACTTTAAAAATAATTACTTCATTGTAACTCCTCATGAAACAGATAAACTAAACAAATTAACAGGAGGAATAACCCAATAGAAGCTAAGTTGTTAATGAAAGTTTTTTCTGTGATCTATCAAGAACAAATCAAGGAATCTGAAATAATAGATGCTGGCTACTCTAAGACATCAGAAACTTTGTAATGGTTCATAAATTCCAAGTTCCCAAGTAAATTAGTCATTAACTGACAACTAATATCCTCACAGTTAGCAGAAAGTAAATATGAGAAGAAGAGGAAATGAGAGATCTAATTTAAGTATCTTGCAACCAAATGGTGCAGCGCTAAATGGGTCATTATCCATTTGAGAATATTGAGTTGATGTCAAAAAATCTGGGCTTAAATTTCGAGGGGCATACCTTGTACTGCCTGGTAAAGGTGTTCTTTGATCTGTGAAACAGTGCTGCTATATTTTTCAGTTTGTTCAATCTCCTTGTTGTCCCCAACTAACCCAGAGCTTTGTTCTGCAACTTTGGTGATATGAATGGGCATGAACCCATCATCAAATCTTGGGTTCTTGATCCATGGATGAATGGGTAGGAATGATTTGTGACTTGTTATAATCTTTGAGATTCTGGGTACGGGACGAATCACATGAGGAGCTGGTTGAACAAGCTTAATAGCCATAAGATGAATGCTGCTTCTGTTTCTTTTTAGGCAGAAAGATGTAGCAGCTACAGCTCATGGCCAAGAATCTTAGGTTCCCTATATATTGGGGCTTGCATTGCTTGACTACAGCTTCTGTTTGTTGGTTTATGAAAATTTGTTCTGTTTTTTAATTTTTCCATTTTAAATGGATATGACATGTTTTGATTAACTGAGCGTAGAAACCGCACAAGAACGGTGATGGGTTAAGATAGCTATTGTGCATGATAAAACCATACATATAAGGCATGTTTAGGATAGGATAGGTTTGTGCGTCATGTGGATGGGAGTTCCCACCAAGAAGATAAGAGAAACAGAACAAGTGGGTAACTGATGAGGCAATGCTCCAGGCCTCCACCTACCTATAATAAAAAAAGGAGGCCCACAACACAATTCTCTTTTTATAGTATGTGTGTTGGTGGAATTTACTATTTAATTTTATATTTATTAAAGCTAAAAATTGTATAATAATATTTTTATTTTTACATGTATTTTTTACAATAGTAAAAAAATTTATATAAATTATATTCGTTATTAAAAATTATTAGTAATAAATTATTTATCGCTAAATATTTTAGCAACAAATTAATATAATATTTTTTAAAAAAATTTATAATTTAGTTTATAAATATTATCATTATTAATAAATTAGCCTCTATATTTTTAAAAATTTATTAAAATATTCTTATTTTTTCTTTCCATCAACAAAATAGTATTTTCATCTTCTTTTCCGTTAAAATTAGATAAAGGAAGAAAGAGCGAATTTTTAAAATCCAATTTTACCCTCAAATAAAACTCCTTATTTAGTTTTTAGATATTACAATTATTAACAAATTAGTTCTTATATTTTCAAAAATTTATTAAAATATTTTTATCTTTTTTTATATCTATTAAAACGTCCTTTTTCGTTTTTTCCGTTAATGAAATAGTACATATCTTTTCGCATATCTATTAAAACGTTCTTATCGTTTCTTTTCATCAATGAAATAGTCCCTCCTCATTATTTTTTTCCGTCAACGAAATCGTCTCTCCCTGTATTTTTAGAAATTTATTAAAACATATTTATCGTTTCTCATATCTATTAAAACGTCCTTATCATTTTTTTTTTGTCAACGAAATAGTCCTTATCTTTATTTTTTCTCACATCTATTAAAACGTTCTTATCGTTTCTTTTCGTCAATAAAATAATCCCTCCTCCTCCTCCTCCTCCTCCTCCTCCTCCTCCTCAAAAAAGAAGAAGAAGAAGAAGAAGAAGGAGGAGGAGGAGGAAGAATTGATGAAGAAGAAAAAGGAGGAGGAGGAGGAGGAAAAAAGGGGGTAATTTGATCTTTTACTATATTTTTAACCGCAAAAATAGACGAAAGGACTATTTCTTTGACGGAGAGAAAATATAAAAACGTTTTAATAGATTTCTAAAAATACAAATACTAACTTGTTAATAATAGCAATATTCAAGGGCTAAATTATAAATTTTCCTATTTTTTATTTGAACTGAAACTAATATAGTATTAAAACTTATTTTTAGCAACCGAAAAATTAATTAATAAATTTTTTATATTATAGAATTAAATAGTAAAATATTGAATAATTAAAATTAATAAAAATATTAATTAATATATGTGAATCAATTTACTTTAGTTCAAATCAAATTGAATGAATTTAATTAACATCGATTTAAGAAAAATTTACTGTTTAGTCTCTATTTTGTGGAAAAACACTTAGTTGATTTTTTTATTTTAAAAAATATATTGAAATGCTCTGACATTTTAAAAAATTATTAATTTGGCTCTCAGTTAATTTCAATCACTAAGTATTACAATAAAAAGTTTAAAATACTCTTGACATAGAGAAATTAGTGATAGACTTTTTAAAATTTTGATAAACTAAATAGTGAATTTTTTAAAATTATAGAAATTAAATAGTCAAATATTTAACGATTAGAATTTATGGATAGACTAATTAGTATATTTTTTAAAACGTCAGAAATATTTTAATATATTTTTTAAAACTGAAAAACCAATTAATAAGTTTTCTTCGTAACATAGGACTAAATAGCAATTTTTTATTTAAATTGAGATTAATTGTGTCCAAAATATATATATACAATCAATTTAATACTTTTCCATCCTATAATCTTTATTCATTTTATTTTTTCATACATATTAAAAAAGATATTAACTTTTTAATTATACTCAAATTAAAAATATTAAATTTTATTAAATATTAAAAAATATTTTGAGAGATTTTTTAAAAATAAAATAAAATAAAATTATAATAATAATTTAAAAATAAATAAATAAAAATTATAGAATAAAGGAATATATATTAGAATTCAATTAAATTGAATCCATTATATAGAATTTAATTTAATTAAATTTGAATTAAATAGATTTCACTATTATATAAAAATTATCTGTGTAAAATATATTTTAATTCGAATCAAATGATAAATTGATATTAATTGATCGGATCAGATCATAAGTTTGTAATTTGTATATGAATTAAGCAATAATACAACATGACGCGATTTTATATTTGAAATTAAATGCACATACATTTTCAAAATAAAAAGTAAATATGACAAGAAGAAGAAATAATGGAGCAATCTTTTGAAACTCAATCCACCGTTCAACTACACCTCTCTTTTTATCTGTTCCATAATTTTTATTTATTTTATTTTTTTATATATTAAAAATATAATTTTATTTTATTAACTTTTCAATTATATTTATTTTAAATACATTAAATGTTATTAAATATTAAAAAATATTTTTAAAAAAATTTTAAAAATAAAATGAAATGAAATGAAATTAAATTATAATAATCAATTTATATGTTATTATAATTTTTTTAAAAAATGGACAATAATTTTATGAGAGTAAAAAGAATAAAAATTATGAAAATGAAAGGTCATTGGAGAGTTAAAAATTTACATTTAATTAAGGATTAACTAGAGTTCAACCGGTATATTATTAATAAATATTATAATATTAATAATAATATCTTTATTATATTAATATTTTATATACTTATATATAATTATTAAAATCTATTCATTAATTTAAAATTTAAAAGATAATGCTTAATTATATTTAGAAAGATTTACTATTTAGTTTTTGGGTATTGCCATTATTAATAAGTCAGTCTCCCAGTTTTGAAAAATCTATTAAAATGTTCTTATTTTTTTTATCTCCGTCAATAAATAGTCCTTTTATCTAATTTCGTCTACTTTTATCGTTAAAAATATAGCAAAATATCAAATTACACCCTTCTTATTCTTCTTCTTTTGTTTTTTTCTTCTTCTCCTCCTTCTTCTTCAGGAAGAAGAGAAGAAGGAGGAAGGAATATTTCGTTGACGAAGAGAAAAAATAAGAATATTTTAATATATTTTTAAAAATGCATGGATTGACTTGTTAATAGTGACATTACTCAAGGACTAAATAAGGGGGTTTATTGAGGGTAAAATTGAATTTTAAAATATATACTCTCTCATTCTTCATCTATTTTTCAAAAAAGAAAAATGAAAGATTATTTTATAGACAGAGAGAAAAAATAAGGACATTTTAATATATTTTTAAAAATATAAGGACTAACTTATTAATAATAACAATATCCATAAACTAAATATTAAATCTCTCTAATTGATAAACACTTATAATTATTAGTGTTATCTAATGTGCGTGGTATGTTTTTGTACTAATTACCTTACTTTCAAATATAATATAAAATTATATTATAAAAATATTTCAATGTTTATATTTTATTATAAATATCATAATATATATATTTTATAATTTAATTTTATAATTTAATTTTATAGTATGGTATTAAAATTATAATATTATAATATTATATATGAAAAATTTAAAGGTTATTAGAAAAAAAAAATTCAAACGTTTATAGTAATTCACATCTCTATCCAATACTTTAAATTTTGAATGATAAAACCAAATCTTTTCGATTAGCTACAATTATAGACAAAAGGACTAAATCGAATTTAGAAAAGTTAATAGTAATTGATATTGCAGAAATTAAATAGATGATGCAGTCATAATTAAATTATACTGTGATTGGTTAAGTCTGGAAGAAATAGAATATGAAGTGGTAGGTGCCTATGTGATAGAGCATATTTTAGCCCATATTTTCATGATCTTATTGATGTTTGTTTGCACCTATTCTACCTAATTTTGTGGTTTTAATCATGTTTTGCAAGTATTAGGTGTGAAGAAACAATTTGGAGAAAATGCTCTTAAAAATGCCAAAAGAAGCCAAAACTAGAGAAGCAACCTTCGAAGGCAACTTTCGGAAGCCAAAAATCAGTCACCTTCGGCGGCCGAAAAAGGACTCCAGAGACGAAAGTCGACCACCTTCGGCGGCCGAAAGAGGACTCCAGAGATGAAAGTCGACCACCTTCGGCAGCACCTTCGGCCGCCGAACCTTGTGTCCAGAGCCGAAAGTCCAGCCTCCGAAACTCACTTTAGGCAGCCGAAAATGCACTCTAATGCACACTTTCCTTATTCAAGATGTAATACCCGGCTAGACTCCGGTATCGGAATTCCTACCGTCCGGTGGAATTTCAGATGTCGGAGACCTCTAGAGGGGTAAAACCATGTTTTCATAAAGTGTTTTAATGTTTTTGATGATTTTAAGTAAAGAGGAAATGAGTTTTTGAATAAAAACACCCTTGGAGGAAACTCAGGTTCGGCCGCTGAAACTCAAAGTTCGGCCGCCGAACATGCATGCTTTTCGGGTGCGCCTTAGGCCCCCGAAGGCATAAGTGAGGGAAGCCCAGGTTCGGCCGCCGAACCTCAAGTTCGGCCGCCGAACATGGCATGCATGCGGAGGCACTTTCGGCCCCCGAACGTGGCCTGGCCAGCCACTATAAAAGGGTCCCTTAGACTAAAATGGGCGAGCTTTTTCCCCATTTTCGGCCAAGGTGAGTCCTTCCGCCATTCCTCACCATCCTTGAGTTCTTTCCTTCAAATCTTTCAAGTTTTTCACAAGCTTTTGCTTTGTTTTGAAGATTTTCGAGTTTAAAGCAAGTTTTGGAGTTTTGAGGTCCAAGAACTCAAAATCTCCCACCTTCGAGTTTAGGACGTCTCTCTCTCGATCTTCAAGAGGTAAGAGCCGATCTTAAGCTCATTTCATGTTTAAAGTAAGTTTTATGCAAGATCTATGGGGTAGAATGCATGTTTAGCTCATAGTTAGGTTTTTGAGTTAATGTTATGTTTTGAGCATGTATGTTGGATTTGTGTTATTGTTGTGTGTTGTAGTTGGGGTTTAAGTTAGTTTGAAGCCCCTAGGAGCCAATGTATGTATATTTGCATGATTTGGATGAGTTATATGCATGTTGAAGGTTTTGGGAGGCAAATGTGCATAAAGGAGCCAAGTTTCTGCCCTTTGGCAGAAACCAGGTTCGGCAGCCGAAGGAACTTTCGGCCGCCGAACATGGCTGGGGAGGCAGGCCTTTCGGCTGCCGAAGTTGCCCCCGAAAAGAGACTTTTGTCTCTGTCTGGGACTTTCGGCCGCCGAAGGTGTCGCCGAACCTGCCTGGGTTTCGGCTCTGGAGGGACTTTCGGCTGCCGAAGGTGCCGCCGAACCTGCCCTGTTCAGCCTTCCTTTGCATGTTTTTGCATGATTGTTTGAGGTGTTTTAGGGGGTTTTTGGGGGATGTTTTTAGAGTTATGTTCTAGTTGTTTGGTCCCTCATTTGAGTCCACCTGTGTAGGTTCGGACCCGAGGAACCGAAGACCCCAGCAGTGAGTTCAGCTGCTTCTGAGTTAGTAGAGCTTCAGCAAGAGGTGAGTAGAATAAACCTTTATATTTTTTTTTTAAAGCAAATGAATTATAAAGTTGAGCATGTTCATGCATCATGAATGCCATGTGATGAATTAGGTTGCCTGCATTAGAATTCACAAATATGTTGCATTGCATTTATGATGTTGATGTGGATTGGTCATTGAATGATCCTTTAGTCCTCATATGGTATGATGATGCTACGGCATGAGATGGTATGGAAGTCCAGGTTGTACCCATTCTACGTCCCTGGCACGATGTAAGAGAAAGTCCAGGTTGTACCCATTCTACGTCCCTGGCACAGTTGGACTGTATGATATGTTATGTTAAGAGAAAGACCGGTTGTACCCATTCTACGTCCCGGCACAGTTGGATTATGTAGAGGACTATTGGTGACAATACCATCCGAGATGTGATTTGCTGTGATGTGTTGCATTACATGATGACATGAGATTTTTAAATATTATTTTCTATTATTCTGCTCACTGGGCTCTTGTAGCTCACCCCTTTTCCCTAATCCCCCAGGATTGCAGGTACGGGCTAGATAGAGAAGTCAAGAAGAGTAAAAGTCATATGTATGTAATAGTTAGAATGTGGACATGACAAACTGTATAATGATGTATAGATGTGTAATGTAATGATATTTATGATTAGAAGTTGTGCTTGACCCTATGGATGTTGTAATCCCTTTTTATTACATGATCCTAGATGTTTATTGATGACTATGTTAGCCAACTCAACATATGTTATGCCACCCATTGGGGGCATTGATGAGATCCCACAGAGGGGTCAAGATATGATTATGTATATGTTCAGTACATGCACAGGTTGAGTTTGGCGTATGATAGAATGTATGAAAGAAAAGTTTTAATTTTTATGTATTTTTTTTCTTGATCATGTATGGGATTAAACAGGTTTCCAGGATGTATGTTTGGCTTGCTACGGGTCCCGGCGGCCTTAAGTCGACCTGGATCCTAGCGCCGGTAGCGGTCCGATTTTCGGGTCGTTACACAAGAAGCCATATCCCAAGTTGCCATATTTGAGGAGCCAAAAAAGGGAAGTATTTTGAGATCCAAATCTCCAAGATTCACATTCAAATATTGGATTTCAAGATCAAGCTTATTAAGGAAGCCAAATCCCAAGATCACATGTTTCCCACTTAGTATCATGCACATTCAAAATTCAAAAGGAGGCTCCACCTTTCTCATTAGTGCATGGGCAATCTCTTGGACTTAATGTACAACATCTTGAGGATCTTGGACAGCTATGAAAAGACCAAAGTGCCCCCACTTGCCTTCTATCACATGTGACTCGTTTTTGCCTTCACTCATGCACAAACAAGGCACATGCAACACTAAGGGCACTTTGGACAGCCTCTAAAAGTCTCCTGGACTTCCATGAAACCCTAGGCAACCTCTCAAGACATATTTAAAGGCTTCAAGAAGACAAGAAAGGAGATTTTGATCCACCTCTTCTCTCCCAATTTCGGCAAGGCCTCTCCAAGGCTCTTCCCCACTTTAGTTCTTCATCTCTTGCTTTCTTTTCTTTTATTTTCTGTTTGGTTCAGCCATGAGTGGCTGAAACCCTTTTTTCTAGTTGAAGTTTGGTTGAAACTAAGGTTGTTTAAAGGGTTGTGAGATCTGAACAGAAACTATTGTCTTTGATTTTATTCAATATTCATGCAATTGTGCTTTGATTCCAAGATTGCTTTGTTGTTTTGATCAAATTGGCCACTTGATTCTTGATTGCAAAGTTAATTGATTGTTGATTAGGATATTTATTAGTCCGTAATTGCTGGAAATATTCTGATCTTAGAACACTTGGTGTAAAAACCCAAGGAATTGCATGATCTAACATCATCTCATGCGTTTGAGTAGTTAGGGTTTGGATCTTTCTTGTTCTTCATGCAATTGGCAATTGTTTTGATGCCTATGGCCCAAGGACGTTCCTTGGCAATTTGTTGATTAGTAATTGGTTAGAGGACGTTCCTGTAACGACCCGAAAATCGGACCGCTACCAGCGCTAGGATCCGTGTAATACCCGGCTCGTTCAGGCATCGAAATTCCTACCGTCCGGTGGAATCTCAGATGTCGGATTCGTTTTAAGGGGTATTGCAAGGGTAAACTGAAGTTTTCTACAAGGTTTAAGCTAGGCTTAACATATGATGTGTTTATAAAACTCCAGTGATCAGGGAAGAAAGGGTATAAAACCCCTTGACCCATCTGAGAGGGAAGAAAGGGTATAAAACCCCTTGACCCATAATGGAAAGTAAGGCTAGCCTGTATTATGCTGACCCTAAGAGAGAGGGTTCTATATTTTCAGCTTAGTAGTAGATCACTGGTGTAGGCCTTGACGGCTGTGGTTTTAAGGTTAAGCCTGGTAGTGTTACAGAAAATGTTTTAACAGCTAGTGTTCTAGTTGGATCATGTCTGGGATTGATCAGGTACACAGAGTTCAGTTTAGGCTTGCTACGGGTCCCGGCGGCCTTAAGCCGATCTGGATCCTAGCACCGAGCAGTTTGGAGCCGTTATAGAGGGGTATCGGTTTCCGGGCTGTTACAGATGGTATCAAAGCATAGGGCCTCTTGAGTACGGTGTAATGAGCAAAGATGCTCAGGGATTAGAGAGATCTCACATCGGAAAGAGGTTTGTGTCTTTAGGAGGGCAAGCACACTAAGAAAGATCGAGAGAAAGATCATGTCCACTAGGATAGGATGCAGAGTCATGTCTTGCTTGATGATGTGTAATGCCATGGTTGATGCATGTGCATTTCTGTTGGTATGATGGATGTTGACTGATCCCTTAGTCCTCAATATGCTATGTTATGATATAAGATGAGTTGAGAGACCAGGTATGGCCTTTGGCACAGTTGGTCATGGCATGTTATGCTAGATTGAGGGCTTTTGGTGACAGAATCATCCATGATATATATGTTTTCGCGTGCATGTGTTTGCTACATGGACCCTATGTTCGGCTGCTTTTCATGTGCTTTGGGTGTTTTCCATGGATCACATGATGTGAAGCTGATGTATGCTTGTGTGCCTGTTGTGTTTCAGAAGAGGGATGATGCACGGTGCTAGTCGTTCTGTGGAGTCAGATCCTTTTGAGTGGGAAGGTACGGACACCTTTTCTCCCGTTCTGCCAAGAGTGCCGTCAGGAGGAGTTGGCAGTAAGGAATCATCAAGGAACCCTGAAAGGTCGCTAGAGCTAGAGCAAAGCAAAGAAGGAATGGAGCAAGGAAGACTGTCCGGAGACATCATGAGAGTAGAGAGGATGGATGTGCCAAGGAGGGATGTAGGTGTGCAAGTGAATATGGATGCAGAAAGTATGGGAAAGTCGGAAGATGATGCGCAGACGAAGGATTTTAAGATCTCAAGTTCAGGAGAAGTTGAGCCCTCTCTTCTGAGTACAGCTGCTAAAAGAGAGAAAAAGAAGGTTAGAGGCCTTTGAAAGGCGAAGAAAGGCAAGTTTTGGCAGAGACGAAAGGCTAGTCGAGGTACTGGTGGTGGCTCGAATTCTGACTCAGGTCCTAGAAGATGTCTGAGGTGCGGAAGGCTGCATCGCGGACCTTGTTGGATTGGTACTACGGCATGTTTCAAGTGTGGACAGGAAGGGCACTTTGCGTGTGAGTGTCCTACTGCGCCCAGAGTGGTACACTCCCAGCGGTTAACTACCAGGAATGTGGCTCAGGCCAGGCACCAAGGAGGAGGAGCAGACACAATGGACACAGTGATGCCAGGTATGCTCACTTGTTCCTGTTCTGTTGTTTTGTGAGCTCTCGTGTTTCTTTTTCGTTAGTTGCTCTAGGAGCTTTGAGCAGTTGAGTTGATAGCTTCTCGGCTTAGCGGGTCCTCTTTGGGTTAGGTAGACCCGGGTAGGATTCATCTCTGGCAAAGGTTCAGTCCAGTGTCCTTGAGAGTCGATGCATTCTACTCGACGTGACGGTCCGAGACTTGAGGTTTGGATGTCATTCAGGGATGGCTTGGTTTTCTCTTTATGATGTTGGGGTTACCTGCGTCTGCAGTGCATGGTAGTCAGGAGCGGAGTTCAGGATGGATCTAAGATAGGTGTTAGAGGGGACCCAGTAGAATGCCTCGAAGGTTGCTGTCAGCTATCAGGCTCATAGGGTGTATAGGAGTGGTTAGAAGAGGGAGTTCTTGTTCAGGTTTGAGCGGTTAGCAGGCAAGTCTGGGAACCAGCTTTTATATCGTAGTGTTGTGAGAGTGATAATCCGTGAGCCTAGGAGGGTACAGAGGCAAGAAGAGAGCAAAGAAGAGTAAGAGCAGAGAAGGAGGAAGAGAAGGATCAGAGTAGCGCAGCAGAAGCCTGTTGCGAGTGAAAGACGACACCAATGTCGTACAGATGAAGAAAGAAGGACAAGGATCAGAGTGCGCAGTGGAAGCATGGGCAGTTCGAGAGCGACGTTAAGTTTCGTTTGCTTGTTTGCTTGTTTGTTTGTTGTTTTAACATTCGGGGACGAATGTTTTTATAAGGGGGGTAGATTGTAATACCCGGCTTATTCAGGCATCGGAATTCCTACCGTCCGATGGAATCTCGGATGTCGGATTCGTTTTAAGGGGTATTGCAAGGGTAAACTGAAGTTTTCTACAAGGTTTTCTACAAGGTTTTCTAACATGTGTTTAAGTGTTTTATGGTTTTGAAAGGAAAGGAAATGAGTTTTGAAGAGAAAAGGTCAAGGAGGGAAATCAGAGGTTTGGCCGCCGAAGGTATGTTCGGCCGCCGAAGGTATGTTCGGCCGCCGAAGGTGGTAAAGTTTGTGCCCCCGAAAGCTAGGTTCGGCCGCCGAAGTTGGCTGAGTTGCGGGTGCAAGTTTGGCTGCCGAAGATGGTTGACCAAGCCACCTATATAAGCCCTTAGGTCGGTTCAAGAGGTAAGTTTTCTTCCTCTTCCCACCCAAGGTGAGCTTATGTCCTCCTTGAGATGATTTCATGGTTTTTGCAAGTTCTTTCATGGTTGTAATGAGTTTTATCCTTGTTTTGAAGAGTTATGAGCTTTGAGCAAGGTTTTGGAGTTTGAAGCTCTTGAAGCTTGGTTTCTCCAGCTTTTGATGTTAGGATCACACCAACTCTAGGTCTTGAAGAGGTAAGTGTTGATCCTTATGTTTTATGGTGTTTTAAGCAAGTTTTATGGAGGGATAAAGGGTAGGTTTGCATGGTTTGCATGAGTTGTGCATGAAGGGGTTTATGCATCCTTTATGCCTTTGTTTGCTATATGTGGTTATGTGATATTGTGTGTGGGAGTTTAAGGTTGTTTTAAGCTCCTATATGTGTGTGTAAGGGTTTGTGCATGGTTTTAAGAGGTTATATGCATGTTAAGCGGGTTAGGAAGGTTTAGGGAGGCTTGTTGGTGCATGGATCTGGGTTTTGGAGGAACTCAGGTTCGGCCGCCGAAAGGAGTTTCGGCCGCCGAACCCTTGAGGAGGTGGGATAGGCCGCCTAAACTCGCCCCCGAAGGTTTGGACTTTCGGCTCTAGAGTGGAGATTCGGCCGCCGAACCTGCCGCCGAACATGCCTGACTTTCGTCTCTGGAGAGGACTTTCGGCCGCCGAAAGTGCCGCCGAAGGTGCCCTGGTTTGCCTTCCTTTGCATGTTTTTCCATGCATGTCTATGATGTTTTAGGGGGATTTTTGGGGAGATGTTTTAGAGTTATGTTAGAGTTGTTTGGCACCTCATGTGAGTCCACCTGTGTAGGATCGGATCTGAGGCGAGGTGTTTAGCTCCAGTGTGAGAGTTGGCCCAAAGTTAGCCATAGCTTGGCTTCAGGTGAGTAGAACTAACTATGCATGTTTTAAAGCTAGTGATTAAGATAGTGACAGTATGAGCATGAGACACGCATCATGGATGCCATATGATACTAGGTTGTACTGCATTAGAGATCACGAATATGCTGCATTGCATTGTTCTTGTTGAGGGGATGGACCAAGGCGATCACAGTAGCCCGCTACCTGTTATGTCTAGATAAGACCTTTGGGAGCACCTAAGAGAGAGGGTTCTATATTTTTAGCTTAGTAGTAGATCACTGGTGTAGGCCTTGACGGCTGTGGTTTTAAGGTTAAGCCTGGTAGTGTTACAGAAAATGTTTTAACAGCTAGTGTTCTAGTTGGATCATGTCTGGGATTGATCAGGTACACAGAGTTCAGTTTAGGCTTGCTACGGGTCCCGGCGGCCTTAAGCCGATCTGGATCCTAGCGCCGAGCAGTTTGGAGCAGTTACAGAGGGGTATCGGTTTTCGGACTGTTACAATCCGGGTCGGCTTAAGGCCGCCAAGACCCGTAGCAAGCCTGACATACATCCTGAAAACTTGTTTAATCCCATACATGATCAATAATATACATAAAAATTTAAAACTTTTCTTTCATACACCCAACTCAACCTGAGCATGCACTGTACATAGCCATAATCATAATCATGACCCCTCTGTGGGATCCCATCAATGCCCCAATGGGCAATACATCATAAGATGAGTTGGCTTACATGAACATTATAAAACATCTTTGATCATGTATTAAAAGGGATACCTCATACATAAAGTCAAGCACAATCTCTAATCCTCAATATCATTACATGACTGAAAATATACTTTTACATAACATTAATACATTTATCATGTCCACACTATCTATTACATATACCAGACTTCATTACTCTTGTAAACCTCCTGGTCTACCCTGTACCTGCAATCCTGGGGAAATTTGGGAGAGGGGTGAGCTACTAGAGCCCAGTGACCAGAATAATAAAACATTTAAAAACATATGATAATATGGAATGCATCACATCACAGCTAATCACATCAAGGATGAACCTGTCACCAATAGCCCTCTACATGGTCCAACTGTGCCAGAACGTAGAATGGGTCTTGGTCTTTCCCTTACATATCATAACATAACAGTGTCCAACTGTGCCAGAACGTAGAATGGGTCCTGGTCTTTCCCTTACATAGTGCCAGCGAACGTAGAATGGGTCCCACTGGTCTTACATTCCGTACCGTACATATCACATCGTCATATCATAGATCGAGGGCTATGGATCATCCAACATTCATCCACATCAACATTTAAAATATGCAATGCAACATATTCGTGAATTCTAATGCAAGCAACCTAATTCATCACATGGCATTCATGATGCATGATCATGCTCAATCCTTGCAATTGATTTGCTTAAAAACATAAAGGGTTATTCCACTCACCTCTGGATAGCTCTGACCAGACACTGGGGCAGCATACTCACTGCTGGGGTCCTCGGTTCCTCGGGTCCGAACCTACACAGGTGGACTCAAATGAGGGACCAAACATACATGAACATAACTCTAAACTATTCCCCAAAAACCCCCTAAAACATCATGGAATAATCATAGAAAAACATGCAAGAAAGGGCTGGACAGGGCACTTTCGGAGGCAGGTTCGGCGGCCGAAAGTCCCTCCAGAGCCGAAAGTCAGGCAGGTTCGGCGGCACCTTCGGCGGCCGAAACTCCCAGACAGAGGCGAAACTCATGCATGTTCGGCGGCACTTTCGGCGGCCAAAACTCCCAGACAGAGACGAAAGTCTCCTTTCGGGGGCAAGCTTCGGCAGCCGAAGGCTGCCTCCACAAGCACGTTCGGCGGCCGAAAGTTCCTTCGGCTGCCGAACCTGGTTTCTCCCAGAATGGCAGAAACTCAGCTCCCTTATGCACATTTGCCTCCAAAACTACCCAAACATGCATAAACCCATTCCATAACATTCCCAAACATACACAAACAAGCATACAAGTTCTTAGGGGCATCAAACCATCAAAAACCCCAACTACAACACACAAGCAACTCACATTGTTCATAAACACATATAAAACCCATAAACCTAACTATGAGCTAAACATGCATTCTACCCCATAGATCCACTTAAAACTTACTTAAAACATGAAATGAGCTTAAGATAGGCTCTTACCTCGTGGAGATCGAGAGAGAGACGACCTAACTCGGAGATGGGAGGGGTTGAGTTCCCTTGAACCTCAAAGCTCCAAAACTTTGCTCAAAGCTTGAAAATCTTCAAAACAAAGTAAGAACTCATGAAAATCGAGTAGGATTGGAAGGAAAGAACTCAAGATCGGTGAGGGACGGCGGAGAGCTCACCTTGGCCGGAAATGGGGAAAAAGCTCGCCCGTTTTCGGCTAAGGGACCCTTTTATAGTGGCTGGCCAGGCCACGTTCGGGGGCCGAACGTGCCTCCGCATGCATGCCATGTTTGGCGGCCGAACTTGAGGTTCAGTGGCCGAAGCTGGACTTTCCTCACTTATGCTTTCGGGGGCCTAAAGGCGCTCCCGAAGGCATGCATGTTCGGCGGCCGAACCTGAGTTTTCCTTCAAGGTTGTTTTTATGCAAAAACTCATTTCCATTTTACTTAAAACCATGAAATACCTTAAAACATTTTATGAAAACATAATTCTACCCTACTAGAGGCTTCCGACATCCGAGATTCCACCGGACGGTAGGAATTCCGATATTGGAGTCTAGCCGGGTATTACAGTTCCCTAATCAGTTTGTTCATAAGGAAAGACATGGTGGTGAGAAGCATCTTCCACCCCCATAACCAACCTATTAAATCAATCAAGATAACCTTGTTTTAATGATCAACCCAAACAACCAAAGTGGATCCACATCTTCAACTAGACTTTTCTCATATTGATTTCTCTCTTATTTTAGATTACTTGCTGTTTTAATTGCTTTCAATAGTTGTTAATCAAATCATCTCAAAACCCCCCTTTTTACTTTCCTTGCACTTGTTTCTATTTCTCTTTGATTACTTGCTTTCACTTGTGCTTTCAATTAGTCCTATTGGTCTTGATTGAGATAAATAAATAGGTAATCAATTCTCTGTGGATACGATCCTTCACCACTGTCTACAGTTGTAAATTGTAGGTAACCAAGAAGGTTATTTTTTACCGGCTTCGACAACCGCTCCTGTCACCATGGCAGCCACTCCAATACTTAAGTCAGTAAGATGAAGAGAAGGCGAGTATAATGTTTAGAACACAAGAGTAGTAGTGTGAGAGAACAACGTACCTTTATCTCTGTGATCCTTCTCCTCTTATACTATAAGAAAATAGAGATAAATATAGCATTTTCTGATAATCCAACAATGATTTGGCCGACTGTCTGACAAGGGAAATTGCTAGCGGATAGATCAGTGATCCTGCGATTGTAGGCATAACGGGGAAACGCTGGACTATACTTAATAATGGTTACTTTGTGCTGAGACTCGCTCTGTCCAGGAGAGGGCAAGTCTTGGTGCTGAATCGGGTGTTGTGGTGTCCGAGTCTTCCTTTCTTTGGGCTGAACCATGTCTCCCACTTATTATATTCTTGTCATATGACCATGTCTTGTGGTAACAGTTTATTGTCTACTTTGGATGAGCCTTATATAGCATCAGAGATCCCCTTGTTAGTTTTCGATTCTTCAGATTCGAAAGAGATAGCTGTTCTCGAGATTTGGCATACGTGACCCACTAAGATTAGTCCTTCGCTGTTCACGCCGTTTTGCCTATCTAGCTCTATAATGATGACTTATCGTGTTGTATTTAAAGTCTGCCACCAAAACCATTTTATAAGAATCCATCTTCTTCCCTAAATATCACTTTTGCTTTCAGCTGCGATCTTCGGCTTTTAGAAAAACTCGGTCGCAACCTCTTTTTTATTTATACTTCCTACAATATTTTTTGTTTTCTTCTTCATCTTCAGAATAAATAGGAATACTTCCTCTTCTCTTACCTTTACTGGAGGTTCTGCTTCAATCTCCTACTCTGATAGCCCTATCCGAGCCCTAGCCCCTATCATTTCATTAAGGAAGGCCCCAACAAGCGAGGGTAGCTCTATTAGTGACATCTCGTCCATCCTCTCAGAGCGAGATGTAAAGCATTTCTATGATATATACTAAATTCCTCGAGAGTCCTTTCGCGTCTTTGCTTTTTCTCCATGCATTCGTGTAAACAACCTGATACCTGCGGAGAACACTAGTATGGTCTTCAAGGAATAGCTGAAGGCGAGTCTTCGGCTTTCTATAAACCCATTCTTTGTTGACATTCTTCTGTTTCACAAGCTTTCTATTGCTCAACTGCATCCCAATAGTTGGAGAATTTGATGGCTTTTCAATTAATTTGACTTAATAACCATATTGAACTAAGTGTAGCCCTCTTCTCCCGGCTTTACTAGTTGGGTACCCAAAAAAAATAAAGAATTTTGGTATTTTAGCAGGCGAAAACACCTAACCATGTTCAACCGGATGTCTTCTTCACTGAAGCGGTGGAAAAATAAGTTTTTTTTTCCTTCGCCATTGGACGTCTAGGGATTTTAGGTGCCTTTAAACAAACTGGTATTTTTTGGTGGAACTAAGGAAGGATGGGATCTCCCCACGAAAGGAGGAGGATGAGGCTTTAGCCTCTATATTAACAATGGTTAAGTATCTATTTTAACAATGGTTAAGTCTCTAAAGAAAATTAATATCACCCAGGCGATGAGAAATGTCATTTTGTCTTAGCGGAGTCATCTTTAAGGCGAGCCAGACTCAGGGTCCTCATCTGCCCAGCCTTTCCAACTTTGGGGCGCCTCCCTAGCTAGAGATCAAGGTACTTTTCTTTCTGCCTTTTTTAGATTTTCAGTTGCCTTGCTTACTTACTTTTTTGCTTTTTGCAGATATGGCTGGGTCAAAAAGCAGGTTTGCTGAGGCAGCGTGTGCGGTGCGTAGAGGCAAAGCTGTTGCTAAGGCAATTAGTCCCTCCTTCAAACGCGCTCGTCAGGTGGAAGAAATGGTCATGCTTCCTCCTTCTCCCTAACCTACAGGAGAAGAGTTTGCTCTCTCACAGTCTAGGTCTCCTGCATTGGGTGCCTCTGCTTCTGCCCCAGCACCAGAGCTACCCGCTACTATCTCTACTCCTTCTGAACCTGCTCCTGCCAACATGGGGGTTGAATCCTCATGGCCTTAAAGCATCCAGTGCCTAGCATTAGTGCTAAACCAAGCATCCTCTCTCCTTGATGATCCAACTCTTGTTATTCTGTTAATCAAGAATGCCCTTAGGCCCGCTGATTCCCGCCACTTGAATGGTATCGAGACAAATGAGCTTTTTGATAATGTTATGCACTCTGCCTTGGAGAGTGCCCTCTGCGCTTATGTACCCAAGGAGCATCATAAAGCCTTAAGGCGAGAGTTTAGCACTCAAGAGACAGATAGGAGGCTCTTGATCGAGGAGTGCTCGAGGTTGAAGACTCGGGTCAATGAAGTGGAGGGTACCATGAAGGAGACCTTGGAATTAGTAGACCTTGGAATCAATAGATAAGCTGCTAAGCTGAATGAGGCCAATGCTTCCAAACTAGTTCTTAAGAATTAGGCAAAGACTGCTAAGGATCAGGTGAAGACTACTGAGGATCAGGTGGTCATGTTGCATTTTCAAGTCCTGGAGCTATAGGCTCAGGCTAAGGAGGCTCGGGCCACCTCTGCCAGGGTTGCTAAGCTCGAGACAGAGTTGCAAGAAAAAATGGCCCAAGGTGGGGAGATGTTTGTTCAAGGCCAAGACTCGGTAAAGAAAGAGCTGGTGAAACTGTTTCCTTCAGAAAAAATTTTTCGGATAGACGACATCTTCCTTGAGGAGGAGGGAGATGAGATTGAAGAGGGGAAGGACGAGCTGAGGGCAGCCTTCACGATCGAGTCTCTACAGACAATGTAATAGATGTAGAAAATGTTGATGTAATAGAGACTCGGGTGGAGGGACCTAATAATACTCCTCCTATGTAATTTTTTTATGACTTCAATATATATATTGTCTCATATCTTGTTATTATTTTCACTGAGTATTTATATGCCCTATACTCGTTCACAGCCCTTATCCGAGACTTAACAAATTTCTTAAACATTGTTGGGGATTAACACCCGTCCACCATTGTGGTAATAGCTTGAAAACCTTTGATCGGTGGGAATAACACCCGAATATGTGGCCTGGCGAATGCCTGGTGAATACCTACCTTGGGTTTGAAATACCTTATGGAATTTCTTATAATCTTGAGGTCAGTACTCATCCATGAACACTCGTCCTGTGCTTGGTCTTTGAATGCCTCAAAAGTCTTGTATAGGGCTATTACCCGATAATTGAGTTGGGCAAAGTCAGCCTCATGGCCTAGCACGAAGGTCTTGATTGGTGGGACCATCATCTGATCTTTTTGACTGGCTTATACTCGCTATGGTCTTGTTTTGTGGGATCGATGCCCGATTGGTTTGGTGAAACCCGCCTTATGACTTGGCTGGCAGAACCCTCTTTATAGCCTTGTTTAGTGGGACTAACGCCCGGATGGTCAGGCAGAACCCGCCTTGTGACCTTACCTGGCAGAACCTGCCTTGTGGCCTTGTTTAGTGGGACTGACGCTCGGATGGTCTGGCAGAACTCGCCTGACCTAGCCTGGCGGAACCCGCCTTGTAGTCTTGTTTAGTGGGGTCAATGCTTGAATGGTCTGGCGAAACTCGCTTTGTGACTTGGCCTAGCAAAACCTGCCTTGTGGCATCTTCTTATCTTCTTAATCTTTTTGGAGGAAGGCAATTCCATCGTTCCTTGTGATTGTGCGGTTGTCAAAGCCGGTCAATAATAACCTTTTTGGTTATTAACAATTTTACAACTGCAGATAGTGGCAAAAGGATTGAATCCACCAGGAATTGATACTTGCCTATTTTCCTTATCAAGACCAAGAAAATAAACTGAAAGTAAATAAATTGAAAGTAAAATAAAAAAGGGGGATTTTGAGATTGATTGAGTTAAATTAATACTGAAAGTAATAAAATAAGGCAAATAATTAAAGTAAAGGAATTCAAATATGAGAAAAGCTCTAGTTGAAGAATTGGATCCACTTCAGTTGTTGGGATTGATCATTGATACTTAGGTTTCTTTGTTTGATTCAATGAATTAGTTATGGAGATGGAAGACGCTTCTCACCACCATATCCCTTCTTAAGCATAAATCAATTAGGGAACGTCCTCTAATTAATTCCTAATCAACAAGTTGCCAAGGAACGTCCTTGGGCCTTTAGAATCTAACAACTGTCAATTGCATTAAGAGATACAGAGACCTAATTCTAGCTACCCAAACGTATGGTGATATCGCAAGATCATGCAATTTCCTTAGTTTTTACACCAAGAGTTACTTATGTTTGAATAATCCAAGCAATTACGGACTCAAAACTATCCAAACCAACAAATTATTACTTTGCAATCAAGAATCAACGTAGATCTAAACAACAAAGCAACAATGGAATTAAGCATGAAATTGCATAAATACTGAAAAATAAAAGGTAAACAGTGTATGTTCAGATCTCCCAATCCATAAAACAACTAAAGTTTCACCTAATCTTCAACTAGAAAAAAGGGTTTCAGCCACTCATGGCTGAAACAAAACCAAAAATAAAAAGAAAAAGGAGAAGAGAAGAAGAACCGAAGGCTTGGAAAAGCTTGGAGGCGTGTGGCCGAATCTGAATTGAGAGAGAGCCAGAGAAGCTTGTGCCGAATGGAGAAGAGAGGCACATATAGGGTGTACGGCACTTGAAGATAGGATGGAGTGTTGCCCTAAGTTTCCTTGTGAGGTGGAGCCTTCTTTTGAATTTCAAATTTTGAGTCTTGATTGCTTGAGAGGCAAGTGCATCTTTTTGAGATTTGGCTTCCTGAATAGGCAGAACTGAATGCTGAGGTGTCTTCACATTTTAAATAAGGGAAGGAAGATTTGAAATTTAAATTTCAAATTAATCTGCTGACTGCGCTTTCCTTATTTGGCACTTTCCTTATTTGGCTTAACTTCAGCTGCAACTTGACTTGGGCAACAAGTTTGTTCTCCTTTATCCTATTTTAGGCAGTTTTAAGAGCATTTTCTCCAAATTACCCTTTTACATCATTTTCTGCAAAATAAGATCAAAATCACAAAATTAGACAGAAAAAGTGTAAATTAACATTAATAACAACATAATAAAATGGTCTAAATTTAGACTGATCACCTTGTCACTGAAGAACACAACATATGAAAAATATCTCATTAACTTGTTATTAATAAAATTTCTATAAAAATCTCGGGAGTGAGGAATCACTCGACTATCTAATTTAGCCGATTTACAAGACTTTCAAGCGAATGACCTTTGAGATTTTACATAGTCTTCTTTAATTCTTTGCTCAACTTACCGGACCGATAATTATATCTGTATTCTGCTTATTTTCCCTAATCATCTCTAGATCCTTCTGTTATTACATGTATAACCCTATAGACTCTCGATTAGGGGTGATTCCGAGTGTTGTTGCCTCAGGCTCAACTCTCCTTTCTTCCTTGCCCTTCTTGGTGAATTTTCGAAGAGTGTCGTCCCTTATCTGCATCTCGATCTCATCTTTTAATTGTCGACACTCTTCTATCGTATGACCATGATCTTCGTGAAAATGACAATATTTGGTCCTATCTCGTCTCTCTACCTTCTTGAGATTGAGCTTGGGCAGCCACCTAATTTCTTTGTCATTTTTCCTGATCCATATTAAGATACGAGTTCATGAGTCATTCAATGGAGTATAATTTTTATACTTACTTTGATCATCCCTCCTTCGGAATATGGAATAACTCTTATGATTTTCTTCATGCACTCGTCTCTCGGGCTTTTGATTTTGCTTTTGTTTCACTCTCTTGTCCTCTTTTAATGCTTGGACTTCGTCATCTAACCTGATGTACTTCTAAGCTTTATCCATCAACTACTGATACGTCGCAGCTGGATTTTTAATCAAGAAATTTATGAATTTGACGTTTCGCGTTCCTTTATTTAATGCTTCACACGTTATCTCGTGATTTAATTCTTTCACATATATGGCTTCAGCATTGAACTATAGGATAAAACTCCTTAAAGACTCGCCCTCTCCTTGGTGGATCTTCCACAAGTTAGAGAAAAGTTTTTAGGAGGTATACACATAATAAATCTAGATTTAAATAACGTAACAAACTGTGTAAAGTTCAAATTAAATCTGGACTCAGATGTTGGTACCATTTCTTAGTCAAACCTGTGAGTGTTAACGAAAACACTTGGCATAACACGAAGTCATTGACATCCTAAAACTGTATAGTCATCCTAAAGATTGCCAAGTGGCTTCTAGGATCTGTCGTTCCATCGTGCTTGTCCAAGCTAGGCAATTTGAACTTGGTTGGGAAGGTTTCTGCTAAAATTTCTTTCGGAAGAGGTGAGACACCATCTAAGCCGAACTCTTCCTTTTACTCTTTTTGGTGCATTTGCATGGTCCGTACTAGCTTTCAATCGATGCCTTTCGAAGCGTCGTCTTATTCATCTTTGGATTCAAACTTTCTCTTAGTTCACCTTTGGACCGCTTCTGTTCGAGCCTTTATAGTGTCTACAGATGCTTCCTCCTTTTTTCAGGAGCCATGTGAGATGTCTCCTCTCGAGCATTGTACTATCCGAGAATAGCCTGCAACCTTTGATTGTATTGGAGCATTTGTTTATTATTTAAATTATTGAGGTCCATTTCATTGACCATTGGGAGCGTGTTTTGTCCACTGTCAGGGGTGAAAGAAACGATGACACCCTCATTGGTGGCGATATTAGCAGCAACTCGCGAACTACCAGCCATTTTGAAAGTGGAAAGAGAGAAAGATATTCTTCTGTGGGAAAAAGAGCAAGAGACTGATCGTAATCCAAATGAATAGAGAGGACTTAAAGGATTTTTTTGGCAACGAAATCAAATGATATTGCAGAAATGAAATAAATGATGTGGCCGGAATTGAGCTGTGTTGTGATTGGCTAAACCTGCAAGAAAGAGAATGTAAGGTGGTGGGTACTCACGGCAGCCACTATAATACTCAAGTCAGTAAGATGAAGAGAAGGACAAGTATAATATTTAGAACACAAGAGTAGTAGTGTGAGAGAATAACGTACCTTTGTCTATGTGATATTTATCCTCTTATACTGTAAGAAGATAGAGATAAATATAGCATTTCTTGATAATCTGATGATGATTCAACCGGGTGCCTGATAAAGGATATTGCCAGCGGATAGGTCAATGATCTCGCGATTATAGACGTAACGGGAATATGCTGGACTGTACTTGATAACGGTTACTTTGTGTCAAGACTCGTTCTGTCCAGAGGAGGACGGATCTCGGTGCTGAACCAGATGTTGTAGTGTCTGGGTTTTCATTTCCTTAGATTGGACCATATCTCCCACTTATCATATTCTTGCCACATGATCATATCTTATGATAACAGTTCACTGTCTATTTTGAACGAGTCTCATGTAGTATCAGTAATTACAATATCATCTCTAAAATTCTATTTGACTAATAAAATAATCCTTAAATACATATTTTTATTATAATAATGTCATTTTTTATTAATTATTCTCTATTTTCACTTTTATATATTAGCATAAATTATTAATAAAAACTTAAAATACGAAAAAAAAATCTTTACCATTTAAAATATATAATATTTTATTTTATTTAAAACATTATTAATAGAAAGTAAAGTTTTTAAATGTAAAAAATATATACATAACTTATATGATTGAATATAAATATTTAATGATATATTTTAATATATATTACTTATATATGATATTTTATATAATAAAAATTTATTTGTAATAAATATTTATAATATATTTAATATTATATAAAATAAATATAAGATATATTTAACTTTAATATAAAATTTAAATTAAATGATAATATATTTTGTTAATAATATAAAATTTTAAATATTATATTATATTTTGTCATTAACTTTTTCAAATTTAATTTAACTGTCTTGACGCAAATTAAAAAGGTATTTTACCATCCAATATTTAAAATATTATATATAAATGTAAATTATCATGAATATTTAGGTTTTTTAATATTGTAAATTTTAAATATATAATTAACTCAATTAATTTTTAATTTATTATTTATATATATATAAACTAATTTATAGTAATAAAAATTTTAAAAATATAAATTAAAATGGATAAAAATATTTCTTATATAATATAAAATTATAATATATTATATATGAAAATTTTAATTATATAATTAATTAAATTAATCTCTAATTTATTAATGTTACATATATAAAACAACTTATAACAATGGAATTCAACCTATTCAAAAAAAAAAAAAAAACGATGGAATTCAAAAAAATACAAACTAAAAGAAAGAAAAATAATCATATTTTTTCTCAACTTCCTAATGAAAAATAAACGAACAAACATTTTTCTTGATTATGCCGTGATATATAATTTTCTTTTAACTATTTTTAATGATGAAAACTATTTTTCTAAATTCTTTTTCTATAAAAGTATTATAATATGTTCATTCAGTATAACTCATTTTCGTTTAGCGGTATTTATGTATGAGTTGTATAAAGATAAAATCTAAAAATCTAATCAGTATAAGAATAATGATAGAGTTATTTGATCTTAAAATTGAATTATCTAATCTAATATACATATTATAAATATTGCATTGATAAATTTTATCATATTTTATAATTAATTTTAAACTAAAATATTTAAATAATAGTAAATTTATTTATTATTTTTAATTAATCAAAATAAAAATCATTAATAATAAATATAAATATGAGTGTTTTAAACAATTTTAGTATTTACTACTCCTCTCACTTTAATATACAGTATAAATTATATGTAAATTAAAAAATAATAAAAAATTATATAATAATAATTCAATTAAATTAATATTTAATTAAATTATTTTTATTTTAATTCTAAATATGATATATTATAAAATTTTAATTTTCTCTTCAAAGTTACTTTTTACTAGTATTATTATAAATATTTTAATAATTATTATAAATATTTTAATATTTTTTATAACAAAATAATCGAACAATTTCTATATATTTTTCTCCGTGTATTTATATACAAATTACAAATTCTTGTTAAAATAATTCTTAAAAATTCTCTATTAATCAATTAGTATCAATTAGCTTATAATTATATAATCTTTTTTAATTATGTACAAATTATGTTCACACTCTAACACTCCCCTTTAAATTGGAGTATAGATATTTATCATGTCCAACTTATTAGAAAAATATTCTATTTGAGTCACATCTAAAGTTTTGGTAAGTAGATTATTCAGTTGCTCTCCTATCTCCACATAACTGATAGAGATTAAAATTTCTTGAATCTTCTTACGGATGAAATGACAATCAACTTTGATATGCTTAATCCGCTCGTAGTATATTGGATTGGAAGTAATGTGAAAAGCAACTTGATTATTGTACTAAAATTTCGCGGATGATGCATGTAACGACCCCAAAATGGACCGTCATCGGCGCTAGGATTCAAGTCGGCTTAAGGCCGCCAGAACCCGTAGCAAGCCTGCTATATTCTCTGTGTACCTGTAAATCTCAGACATGATCATACATTTTCTGTGAAAATAAAAAAACTCTTTTTTCTGTACCAAGGCTTAACCTGTGCATGCATTATCTCTGTACTCTGTACTCTGTACTTTGTACCCCTGACTAGAGCTTGCTCTAGATGGGTTAACTCATACCTGTTAATCCTGGTTTTTCACATACTCTATACAACATATATATATACAGATCATGTACATAACAAAAGATTTACAACACAAACATCACTAAGTCAAGCACATTTCAAACTTTATACATATAGCCCAGTGAGTAGAACAGTAAAACAAGTCATTAACACATGAACTTAGGGAATGCATCATATCACAGACAATCCACATCAATGGTAAACCTGTCACCACATAGTCCCGGTAACTCTGCCGTGCCAAGGCATAGAATCGAGCACCTGGTCTTCCTGTCATATATGTATATGTGTATATAACACCTCTGTACTTACCATTGCCAGGGCGTAGTCAAAGGCTCCTGGACTTTACTATATACCTGCCAGGGCGTAGTCAAAGGCTCCTGGACTTCTCTATACCTGCCAGGGCGTAGTCAAAGGCTCCTGGACTTCTCTCAGAGACTATTGGATCATTCAGCATTCACCCACATCAACAAATAACTATGCAATGCAGCATATTCGTGAATTCTAATGCAATCAACCTACTATATACTTATGATGCATGAATGATGCTAAAAACATTTCATTTCTCAATTTAAAAGCATTAAGTTTAGTTCCACTCACCTCTGGCTATCTGGACTGACTCTGCAGGCTCTGAATACTCTGGAGCAGTACTCACTGCTGCTCTCTCTGATTCCTCTGGTCTGTGTAAGCACAGATAAACTCAAATGAGGGACCAAACTAGCTTATGAACAACTCTATTAAACTCCCCAAGAATCCCCTTAAACTCACTCTAACATCCATGCAAAGCATGCAAAGGAAAGCTGGACAGAGCACTTTCGGCGGCAGGTTCGGCGGCCGAAAGTCCTCTCCATAGACGAAACTCAAGCACCTTCGGCGGCCGAATCTCTACTTTCGGCAGCCGAACCCTTTCGGGGGCAAGTTTTGGAGGCTGAAAGGCACTCCAGAGACGAAAGTCTCTAACCTTCGGCGGCACTTTCGGCGGCCGAACTCCCCTCCAGAGCCGAAAGTCCAAAAGCTCGGGGGCAAGCTTGGGCAGCCGAAGCCACCTCCTCATGGGTTCGACGGCCGAATGTACCTTAGGTGGCCGAACTTGAGTTCATCCGCAAGGCAGAAACTTGCTCTGCCTCTCACCAAAAGCACAAAACTCTCCCAATCTCAAACACCTCGATTCCTCAACTTGCATACACCCAAGTATATGCTCAAAGGGGTCAAAAACTACCTGAAAACCCCAAACACACAAGACATACAACACATATACCAGCTTCTCTCATAAAAATCACCAAAACCTCAAAACTAACCCTATTCATGCAACTCTCTCCCATAACCTCATAAAACCTTCAGAAAACATAAAAACAAGCTCAGGATCTTCACATACCTCTTGAAACCAAGAAGCTGATCGATCTTAACGTGGAGTTTTGGAGCAACTCTCCTTCAAACTTTTCAAACTTCAAAATTCAAGTTTCTAACTCAAAACCTTCAAATAAACATAAAAATCAATCAAATCTTTGCATGATTTAATGAAAACATGAAGAAAACTCTCAAAAGGACAGGGTCTCACCTCAGCAGGTCAAAGAAACGGTGATCTTATCATTTCAACCGACTGAGGGCCTTTTATAGGTGGCTGGCCAAACCACCTTCGGCGGCCACACGTGAAACCGAAAGCCATGCATGTTCGGCGGCCGAACCTCAACTTCGGCGGCCGAACCTGGCTTTTCTGCCTTGGTTCATTTCACTCAACAACTCATTTCCTTATGCTTTAAAACTATGAAACATATCAAAACATGGTAGAAAAACACAAATCTATCCCGTCTAAAGACTTTCGGCAACCGGAACTCCATCAGAAAGTAGAATTCTGATGCCGGACTCTAGCCGGGTATTACATTCTCCTCCCCTTAAGAACATTCATCCTCGAATGTTCCGAAAACAAACAACTAACATATAAAAAGGAGGAAACTAACCTCAAAACAAATATGGATACTGTTGGAGCATAGACTCCCGCGTCTCCCAGGTACATTCTTCTAGATTATGGTGGTTCCACAGAACTTTCACCATTGGGATCTCTTTGTTCCTTAGCTGTCTGATCTATGTGTCCAGAATCCGCACTGGCTGCTCTATATAGGTGAGATCTGTCAGAATCTCCACCTCAGGTTCATTCAGAACCTGATTCGGATCTGACACAAACTGCCGTAGCATAGAAATATGAAATACCGGGTGAATTCTCTCCATAGAAGCAGGTAAATCCAGCTTATACGACACATTTCCGATCCTCTGCAAGATCTCAAAGGGTCCAATGTATCGTGGAGCTAACTTACCTTTTCTTCCAAAGCGAACCACTCCCTTCATTGGAGACACCTTCAGCAATACCATATTACCCTCCTGAAACTCTAACTGTTTTCTGCGAACGTCTGCATAACTTTTCTGTCTGCTCTGAGCTGTTCTGATTCTCTCTCTAATCATGGGCACCACTCTACTGGTAATCTCTACTAACTCTGGCCCTGCAAGAGTCTTCTCTCCTACTTCTTCCCAGCAAACAGGGGATCTGCACTTCCTCCCATCCAAAGCTTCATAAGGAGCCATCCCTATGCTAGCATGATGGCTGTTATTGTAGGCAAACTCCACTAAAGGTAGATGCTGCCTCCAAGAACCGCCAAAATCTAACACACACAATCGAAGCATATCCTCTATGGTCTGGATAGTCCTCTCTGACTGTCCATCAGTCTGTGGATGGAAAACAGTGCTAAAATCCAACCTCGTGCCCATCGCACTCTGCAGACAGACTTCGCCAAAATCTGGAGGTAAACTGAGGTCCTCTGTCGGAAACTATAGATACTGGAACTCCATGTAATCTCACTATCTCATTCAGATAGACCTGTGCCAACTTATCCACAGAATAGTTACTCCGAACTGGAAGAAAATGAGCAGATTTCGTGAGTCTGTCCACAATCACCCATATAGAGTCTATCCTGTTGGACGCTGCTGGTAAACCCACTACAAAATCCATAGCGATGTTCTCCCATTTTCATTCTGGAATCGGCAGTGGATTAAGCATTCCAGCTGGTTTCTGATGCTCTAGTTTCACCCTCTGGCAAACCGCACAGGCTGTCACAAACTGCGCCACTTCTTTTTTCATGGCTGGCCACCAATAGACCCTTTTCAGATCCTGGTACATCTTGGTGGCTCTTGGGTGAACACTATACCTCGCATTATGAGCTTCCCTCATAATGTCTTCTTTCACACTGCTCTTATCTGGTACACAAAGTCGACTCCCATAACGGAGGATCCCTTTGCTATCAAATCTGAACTCTGCACTATTGCCTGACTGAACAGTCCTGGCAATTTTCATCAACTCTGGGTCCTCATGCTGTTTCTGAGCTATCTGCTCCAGAAACACAGGTGTCACTCTCATCTGTGCTATCAATGCACCTGTACCAGACAACTCTAGCTGTAACCCCTCTGCTAAGAGCTTGTACAGCTCCATCACGACTGGTCTCCGCTCTGCTGCTATATGGGATAAACTGCCGAGTGACTTCCGGCTTAGGGTGTCTGCGACAACATTTGCCTTACCCGGATGATACTGGATCTTACAATCATAATCACTGAGCAATTCTACCCATCTTCTTTGCCTCAAATTCAGCTCTCTCTGACTCAAGATGTACTGTAAACTTTTATGATCGGTGAAGATCTCGCATTTAACCCCATAGAAGTAATGCCGCCACATCTTGAGTGCAAAAATAACCGCTGCCATCTCAAGGTCATGGGTGGGGTAATTCAACTCGTGCTTCTTTAACTGTCTAGAAGCATAAGCAATCACCCGATCACTCTGCATCAAAACACAACTCAATCCCACTCGAGACGCATCATAGAACACTGCGAAATCCTCATTACTGACAGGCAAAGCTAACACTAGTGTTGTTGTCAATCTCCTCTTGAGCTCCTCAAAGCTCTCTTCGCACTGGTCTGACCAGACAAACTTCTGGTTCTTCTGAGTCAATTTGGTCATAGGAGCTGCTATCTTTGAGAAGTCCTGAACGAACCTCCTGTAGTAACCTGCCAGTCCCAGAAAGCTTTTAATCTCAGTCACTGTAGTGGGTCTAGGCCAGTTAGCTACAGCCTCTATCTTCTTGGGGTCTACCTCAATACCCTCTGCTGATACCACATGTCCCAAGAAGGAAATGCTCCTCAACCAAAACTCACACTTCGAGAACTTGGCATACAAACCATGCTCTCTCAGTGTCTGCAGAACTATCCTCAGATGCTGGGCATGCTCCTCTGCATCTCTGGAATACACTAAAATATCATCGATAAAATCAATGACAAAGTGATCCAGAAACTCACTGAAAACTCTGTTCATGAGATCCATGAATGCTGCAGGGGCGTTAGTCAACCCGAACGGCATCACTAAGAACTCATAATGCCCATATCTGGTCCTGAACGCTGTCTTTGGCACATCTGCCTCTCTGACTCTCAACTGATGATATCCGTATCTCAGATCTATTTTCGAGAAATAACCTGCTCCAGCTAGCTGGTCAAATAGATCATCAATCCTAGGTAGCGGATACCTATTCTTGGTAGTGACTTTGTTTAACTGTCTATAGTCAATACAAAGTCTGAGGGATCCATCCTTCTTTCTGACGAAAAGCACTGGAGCACCCCAATGTGAGGTACTAGGGCGGATGAAACCCTTATCCACCAAGTCCTGCAACTGTTCTTTCAACTCTTTTAACTCTGCTGGCGCCATCCTGTAGGGAGGAATAGAGATAGGTCTGGTACCAGGCAGCAATTCTATTTCAAACTCTATCTCCCTACCAGGTGGTAGTCCTGGAAGTTCGTTTGGGAAAACATCTGGAAACTCTCGGACTACTGGTATCGAAGCTGGTTCCCTAACCTGGCTGTCTAGCTCTCTCACATGAGCTAGAAACCCCTGACAACCCCTACTAAGCAAACGACGAGCCTGAAGGGCTAAAATCAAACCTCTAGGTGTACCTCTCCTGTCTCCTCTGAAGACACACTCTGACCCATCCTGGTCTCTGAGATGAACTATCTTCTCTCTACAGTCCAAAGTAGCACTATATGTAGATAGCCAATCCATCCCTAGAATGACATCAAAATCTGTCAAGTCTAGAACCACAAGGTCAGCTGGAAGGCATCTACCCTCTATGAACACTGGACTAAAACGACAGACTGACGCTGTGTCACAGTGAAAATCTGTGCTGGGGCTACCGGATTTCTACCTCGGGAACCTGCTGCTGCAGTAGAGGCTGCCCCTCTCCCTCTACCTCTGCCACTACTCTGAGGCATGACTGGAGCTGCTGGCTGTACAACTGGCTGTACCACACTGCCTGAACTCATCTGCTGGGATGGTGCAAAAGTCACCTGAGGACAATCCCGAGCAATATGCCCTTCCTGTCCACATCTAAAACAAGCTGTAGATCCCAACCGACAAGCTCCTCCATGTGGTCTTCTGCATCTCCTGCATACGGGATAAGCTGTGCCAGAGCTTGAGCCACTACCTATTCCCAGACTAGACTTGGCTTTACTCCAGAACTTATTCTTTAACCCTTTTGCTCTATCCCATCTCTTGCTGCCTGAGGTTGCTGAACTGGGGGCTTTAGAACCCGAAGCCTGTGCCTTTGACTGTTTCTGAATATTGGCACTAGCTTCCATTTTCCTGGCTGCGTCCACTATAGTGTGGAAACTCTCCTTCTCTGCTGGAAGAATCAAGGAAGCATACCTGGGATGCAGTCTCATAGTATATCTCCTTGCCTTCTTCTGATCAGTATCATAGGCTTGACCCACATACTAAAGCAAATCCAGGAACTTATCTGTGAATTCATCAACACTCATTTCATCCGTCTGTCTCAACTGCTCAAATTCAATTACTTTCATCTCCCTGGAGCTATCAGGAAAAGCCCACCCTGCAAACTCATTGGCGAACTCTCCCCACGACATGTTGTCGATCCTAGGCTCCATATAGTTCTTGAACCAGTCTCTGGCCTTCTTGCATTTAAGTGTAAACCCTGCCATCTCAATGGCTCTACTATCATCAGCTCCCAATTCACTGGTTATCATCCTAATTGATCTGAGGTATTCAAATGGATCATCTCCCGTGTTGTATTTAGGAGCATCCAATTTCAGGTACTCCGTCATTTGCACCTTACCTCCAGATGAGCTAGGTTGATGTCTGTCAACAACAGGAGCTACTGGTTCTGGTTGTGGTGGTGGAGGTACTGGTTCATTTAGCTCTGGGTGTGCTGCATTTGGATGGGTAGGGGAAGGTGGATACATAGGATATGGTGGGTAATAAGGAGGATAAGGCATATATGGCATGTAAGTAGGATATGGGACAAAACTAGAGTACTCCGACATACCTCCCATCGGATACTCTGGGTCGTACGGAAAGGCTGGATAGCCAAAACCTGAGGTCTGCACACCTCCCTGCGACTCTCCCATACCTTCCTCAAATCTGCCTATACCCATGCTATCATCTCTAGACTGGTCAATCTCCATAGCCTCCCTCCTTTCCTCTGATCTTCCTCCCCTAGCTGTTCCCCTTCTGCTCTCGTCGACAGACCTTCTAGGGTCTATTGACGTACCTTCCCTGCTAGATCTCTGAGACCTTACCCTTGGCAATGCAGGAGGACGAGCAGCTAGTCTCTCACTATCTGGTGGGACTCCAGTCAATCAAGCTGATCGACGAGTTCCTCTCATCTTACCTCTGGAAAACAACACATAACATAGCACTTTAGCACATAAACATCACATATCAATAATGCACATGCATAAATCATGGCATTTCACAGCATTAAACAGATAGGACTCCATACCCTATCCTAGTGGACATGATTTCCTATTGTGCTTGACCACTTTTAACCTCTATGAGCCCGACACTCTCTCTCTATAGGTCCGATCATGTGAACCTAGGGCTCTGATACCAATTTGTAACGACCCCAAAATGGACCGTCACCAGCGCTAGGATTCAGGTCGGCTTAAGGCCGCCAGAACCCGTAGCAAGCCTGCTATATTCTCTGTGTACCTATAAATCTCAGACATGATCATACATTTTCTGTGAAAATAAAAAAAAACACTTTTCTCTGTACCAAGGCTTAACCTATGCATGCACTATCTCTGTACTCTGTACTCTGTACTCTGTACTCTGTACTCTGTACCCCTGACTAGAGCTTGCTCTAGATGGGTTAACTCATACCTGTTAAGCCTGGTTTTTCACATACTCTATACAATATATATATATACAGATCATGTACATAACAAAAGATTTACAACACAAACATCACTAAGTCAAGCACATTTCAAACTTTATACATATAGCCCAGTGAGTAGAACAGTAAAACAAGTCATTAACACATGAACTTATGGAATGCATCATATCACAGACAATCCACATCAAGGGTAAACCTGTCACCACATAGTCCCGGTAACTCTGCTGTGCCAAGGCGTAGAATCGAGCACCTGGTCTTCCTGTCATATATGTATATGTGTATATAACACCTCTGTACTTACCATTGCCAGGGCGTAGTCAAAGGCTCCTGGACTTTACTATATACCTGCCAGGGCGTAGTCAAAGGCTCCTGGACTTCTCTATACCTGCCAGGGCGTAGTCAAAGGCTCCTGGACTTCTCTCAGAGACTATTGGATCATTCAGCATTCACCCACATCAACAAATAACTATGCAATGCAGCATATTCGTAAATTCTAATGCAATCAACCTACTATATACTTATGATGCATGAATGATGCTAAAAACATTTCATTTCTCAATTTAAAAGCATTAAGTTTAGTTCCACTCACCTCTGGCTATCTGGACTGACTCTGCAGGCTCTGAATACTCTGGAGCAGTACTCACTGCTGCTCTCTCTGATTCCTCTGGTCTGTGTAAGCACAGATAAACTCAAATGAGGGACCAAACTAGCTTATGAACAACTCTATTAAACTCCCCAAGAATCCCCTTAAACTCACTCTAACATCCATGCAAAGCATGCAAAGGAAAGCTGGACAGAGCACTTTCGGCGGCAGGTTCGGCGGCTGAAAGTCCTCTCCAGAGACGAAACTCAAGCACCTTCGGCGGCCGAATCTCTACTTTCGGCAGCCGAACCCTTTCGGGGGCAAGTTTCGGAGGCTGAAAGGCACCCCAGAGATGAAAGTCTCTAACCTTCGGCGGCACTTTCGGCGGCCGAACTCCCCTCCAGAGCCGAAAGTCCAAAAGCTCGGGGGCAAGCTTGGGCAGCCGAAGCCACCTCCTCATGGGTTCGGCGGCCGAATGTACCTTCGGCGGCCGAACCTGAGTTCACCCGCAAGGCAGAAACTTGCTCTGCCTCTCACCAAAAGCACAAAACTCTCCCAATCTCAAACACCCAACAACTCATTTCCTTATGCTTTATAACTATGAAACATATCAAAACATGGTAGAAAAACACAAATCTATCCCGTCTAAAGACTTTCGGCAACCGGAACTCCATCGGAAAGTAGAATTCCGATTTCGGACTCTAGCCGGGTATTACAATGCAACATTCATACCAATTTCTTTCAGCAAATGATTTATTTACAGAATCTCACAAGTGGATTGAGCCATGAACTTATATTCTGATTCGACACTGAATTTGAATACCACATTTTGCTTCTTACTTTTTCAAGACACTAGATTTTCTCTAACAAACACACAGTAGCCTGTAGTCGGCCTTCTATCACTTTTGGATATCGCCCAATCAATATAAAAAAAACACTCAAGTGCAGTACGCTCATGATCACTGCAGAGCATACCAAGTCTAAGGGTCCCTTTTAGATAACATAGAATTTATTCTAAAGCGGCCCAATATTTCACTATAGGTGCAGACATGAACTGACTTACAACGCTTACTGCAAAAATAATATCTGACTGAGTCATTACTATAAGGTAGTTTAGCTTTCCAAGCAACCTCTTGTACCTCTCTGAATCATCACAAGGGTCTTCATCATCCTTTGTGAGATATATATTAAGAATCATTAGTGTACTACAAGGTTTAACTCTCATCTTTCCAGTTTCTGTAAGTCAAGGATATACTTCTTTAGAGACAGAGAAATTCTCTTTTTACTTCTCAAGACTTTGACTTCCAAGAAATACTTAAGTTTACCCAAGTTTTTGGTATGAAAACTCGCATGTAAGTAATTTTTTAGAGAAGAGATTCCTGCATGATAAGGCTTAGGATTGTGATAAGGTTTAGAGTCATGATAAGGTTAGAGTTGTGATAAGATTTAGAGTTATGATAAGGTTTAGAGTTGGTTGAGATAATATTTATTATTCATACAATTTGTATCCAACTCAACCGCTGATATATACTATATAAATGTATTCTATACAGAAATACAAAGAACACATAGAATTCTCAATACCATAAATCTTTTATATGGTATCAGAGCCATAAAGGCTTTACAGCAAATTCTTCTCTTTTCTTTTTTCTCATCTTATTCTTCCTTCTGTTCGTACCAGCAATGGCTAACACTGAGCAATCTCTTGTTTCAACCACTATTGGATCCACATTATCTATTCCCAACACTGAGTAATCTCTTGTTTCAACCACTATCGACTCCACATCATCTATTCCCAATATTCAGATTCCAAACATCACTCAATTTCTCACCATTAAACTCACTTCGGCTAATTATTGGCTATGGCATGCACAAATCATGCCTCTTCTTTATGGATACAGATTGGCTTCTCATGTCGATGGTACTGTTATTGCACCAGATCGGTTTTTATCCACTGACGAACCAAATTCCGCATTTATGGATTGGTTCTATCACGATCAGATCGTTCGTAGCTGGATCAATTATTCTGTTTCTAAATCTATTCTTCATCAGACCACTCGTTGCACTAGTGCCAAGGATGCTTGGGACAAGCTCACTGTAATCTATTCCGCCCGTGCTAAAACATGGATTCAGTAGCTGCGTAAACAACTCAAGCATTTGCAGCGAGGTAATGATTCGATTGACAATTACATGCGCAAAACGAAATCGTATTATGATCAGCTTTGTGCATTGGAAGGATATGTTACTGAGGAAAATCTTGTGTGCGATGTTTTGGAAGGATTGGATTTGGATTATCGTCCTTTTACGCGTACTATAGAAGCACGAAATACTCAGATTACTTTTGATGAGTTGTATGCATTACTAGTCAGTGAAGAATCCCAATTGAAGTTTGATTCTCTTACTCTTAATTCTGTCGTTCCTGCTACTGCTCACTATGCAAATTCTGGGCGAGGCAGCAGAGGGCATTGCCGTGGTTACCGTGGGCGTGGTGGACAGTCATCATACCAAGGACGCGGTTTTGGGCAGTCTAGTTATGCTTCTGGTCGTGGCACTTCTACTTTAACATGTTTTAATTGCAATGGAACATGACATGTTTCAAGACAATATCCCTCACCTCGCACCAATCCTCAAGCCAATGTAGCCAAAACTCAAACTGAATCTCTTCAGGCTTGGACTGTGGACTCCGGTGCAAATTATCATCTAGTAGCTAATCAGGAAACTATAGCTCATCCTATTCCTGTCAATGATGCCACCGCTCTCACAATTGCCAATGGTAAAACACTTCCTGTCTTATCTCGTGGTTCTTCAATTACTTCTATTAATGGTCATAATTTTCGTTTGAATGATGTCCTTTATTCACCTGCTATCACTAACAATTTAATGTCAGTTTCTGCTTTTACCTCGCAAAATAACACTTCAATTGAATTTTTCCTTGACAAATATTTTGTGAAGGATATCCCCACGAAGCAGGTATTATACCAAGGCCCGAGTGACAATGGCCTTTATCTCTTTCCTTTGCTGCAAGTTCGGTCATTCTCTCCAAAAGCTTTCCCAGCAACAGTTTCATTATAGCATGAGCGGCTAGAACATGCAAATTTTTGAGTTGCTCATGATGTTCTTAGATCTAACAATATTTCTTTTATTTCTAGTAATAAATTTCATCATTGTCATGCTTGTAATGTGAGTAAATCACATAAATTACCATTTGTTGATTCTCTTTATCGTGCTAAACAGCCTCTTGAACTCATTTGTTCTGACGTTTGGGGTCCTGCCCCTGTTGTTTCTGTTGATGGTTTTTGTTATTATGTGATTTTCTATGATCATTTTAGTAAGTATTGCTGGTTATATTTTCTTAAATAAAAATATGATGTCTTATCTGTCTTTGTTCAATTTCGGTGTTTAGTGGAAAAATATTTTGGACTACCTATAAAAAACTTTCAATTGGATTGGGGGGAGAATTTTGATCTTTGTCCAATTACTTGAAACAACATGGGATTTCACAAAGGGTTTCTTGTCCTCACACTCCTGAATAAAATGGATGTGCAGAACGAAAGTATAGGCATATTGTTGAGTTAGGCCGATCTCTATTACATCATGCTTCAGTTCCTTACAATTACTGGACCTATGCTTTCAATACAGCAACCTACACAATAAATAGATTGCCCTCTTCATCCAATAACAAACACACTCCCTATGAAGTTTTATTTCATGAGAAACCTACTTATGATGAATTGCGTGTGTTTGGTTCATTGTGTTATCCTTGGTTGAAACCTTATTCATCTCACAAACTTGCTCCTAAGTCTTCTCGTTGTATTTTTCTTGGCTATAGTAAACTTCATAAAGGGTATACTTGTCTTGAAATTTCTTCTGGTCGTCTTTTTATCTCATGCCATGTCTTGTTTTTTGAGCAGGAGTTTCCTTTTAAAAAGTTGGATGATAATGGCACTACCTCAGTGGCTGAAGTGAGTCCTACGTCCATTCCATTACCACCCATTCCACCTTTGTCAAATACACAACCTGGTATCCTAGGAGCAGCTCCAAAACGCAACTTACAAACCTCTCCTAGACATCAAAATGACGCTGCTTCCATTACTCCAGCCCTTACCCAAAACGATGCCACACCTGACACAAGTCAGGCCCACATACCAAGCCCATCACCTGAGCGCACCATATCACTAAATACTAACCAAATAAATTTTCATCCTGTTCCTTTGCACGTTAAGACACATTCCATGGTGACTAGACAGCAAACGGGCAAGCTCAAACCGCAAACTCTATGGTCTCCAAAGTTAAATAATGTGACTGCTTCTTTCTCAATACCTAGTTGCTATACTCAAGCTGTCAAAGATCCAAATAGGCGTGATGCCATGATTCAAGAGCTTAATGCTTTAATTCAAGCCAGAACTTGGGAATTCGTCCCTTGGGACAAGGCACAGAATATAGTTGGTTGTAAATGGGTGTTCAGGGTTAAACAGAAATCTGATGGCAGTATTGATAGATATAAGGCTCGCCTTGTTGCTAAAGGATATCATCAACGTCCTGGCATTGATTACTTTGAAACCTTTTTACCAGTTGTCAAACCAACTACTATTCGAATAATTTTGTCCTTAGCCGTCTCAAATGGTTAGTTAGTGAAATAATTAGATGTTTCTAATTCTTTTCTGCATGGAGATTTGGATGATAAAGTTTACATGGAACAGCTGTAACGACCCGGAAACCGATACCCCTCTGTAACGGCCCGAACCGCCACCGGCGCTAGGATCCAGATCGGCTTAAGGCCGCCGGGACCCGTAGCAAGCCAAACATACCTCCTATCACCTGGTCAAATCCCATACATGAGCAAAACTTAAACATAAAAACTGAAAATATATGATGTAAATACCGAGCCTGACCTGTATGCGACATAACTGAAAACATAAAGAAACCCCCCTACTAGAGCCCTCATCAAAACTCTAGCTGGGTCAACATAACATACATCAAGCTGGGATTACATCCAAGAAACTAGAACCTAACCTGTGCATGCATCAAACCACAATACAAGACCTCCACTAGGGTCCTCATCCATAACATAACGTGGTAAACAACACATGCCACAAGATTAGTTCAGACATAACTCAACATCTAGCATAACATACATCATGTATTAAACAGGGACTAACCAAGTCTCAGGGCCAAGCACAGTACTAATCCATAAACATAACTCCACTTAACTTAACATTACATAACCTTATCTCAAATTACATTACATGTCCACACTAAAAGTACTAAGCTAATACTATTACAAGAGCAAAGCCTTAACTCTTCAGACTTCCCGAACGACTTCAGACCTGCAACACTGGGGTTAGGGGAGAGGGGTGAGCTAAAAAGCCCAGTGAGTAGAAACATAGAAAACAGTTCATTAATTACATGCTCTCATGAAATGCGTCATAACACAAAGAAATCACATAACTGTAGCTTGTCCGTCTCGGGGTTCATGCAAATAAATATTCCCCACGGACTGTTTTTGAGAGTTCCTTTTTGCTAGCATCCTTTACTCTCAAGGATCGGACATGACCTCAAAAATCCCTCTGTCGGTGCCCGGCTCCCCCAAAGGAGCTCACACAGGACTTTCACATACATGACGGGGTACCTAGTCCACAGAGAGCTCACAGTGACTTTCCTATGTGTACTTGTCCGGCTCTCAAAGGACTTACCCAAGACTCAATGACAGAAATGGGCTATTGAAGTCGCCTTGGTCCAAACCTCCTGAATCAACATCAAATAATGCAATGCGCCATATTCGTGAAACTAGTGCAATCAACCTATTACATATAAACATGATGCATGGACATGCTTTAGGCATTTGATTTCATAAAATAAAGGATTAAGTTTAGTTCTACTCACCTCCTGGCAGACGCTGACTGACTCTGTAACTGCTAGCACTACTGGCCTCCTCGGTCCCTCGGGTCCGATCCTACACAGGTGGACTCGAATGAGGTGCCAAATATACTCTAAACAACTCATAAACATACCCCCAAAAACCCCTCTAACCATCACTAAAACATGCATAGAAAACAACCTTGAAAAGGCTGGACAGGGCACTTTCGGCGGCACCTTCGGCGGCCGAAAGTCCCACTCCAGAGATGAAAGTAAGGCACTTTCGGCGGCCGAATCCTTCCTTCGGCGGCCGAAAGTCTGCTTTCAAGCCAAAACTCAGCTTTCGGGGGCAAGGTTAGGCGGCCAAACCATGCATCCAAAGGCAGGTTCGGCGGCCGAAACCACCTTCGGCGGCCGAAACCACCTTCGGCGGCCGAACCTGAGTTCTTCCCAGAAGGGCAGAACTCAGCTTCACATGCATTGAAGCCTCCCAAACCTTCCAAACACCCCAAAACAAGCACCCAACCTAACCAAAACATGCATAAACCCTTAACCATGCACAAAGGAGCTTAACAACTAGATTAAACTCCAAAACACACATCAAAACATACATAGATAGCTTATGACCCACATAGGCCAAAACCATCAAAACAACCCAAATCCTCACATACTCTTTCCCAATCATGCATACACTCTCCCACATGCATAACCTAGCCTAAACATTCAACATAGCATCATATAAACATACATTGGGCATAAAAACCCACATAAATCCTAACATGCATATCTACCCATATTCTACCATTAAAACCTCATAGAACCTCATTAAAACACAAGGAAAGCAAAGATCTACACTTAACTCTTGAAGATCGAGGGTTGGTGTGACCCGAACCTTGGAGATGTGGAGGAAACTAGCTCCGGGGTCTCCAAGCTCCAAATCCTTGATCCAAGCTTAAAACTCTTTAAAACCAAGAATAAAACTCATGAAAACCATAGAAGATTGAAGGAAAACCTGAAATCGACCAAGGGAGGACATGAACTCACCTTAGCCCGAGAATGGGGAGAAACTCGCCCACTTTCGGTCTGAGAGCCTTTTATAGGCGGCCAGCTAAACCTCCTTCGGCGGCCTAACGTGCCTCCTAAACTCATGCAAGTTCGGCGGCCGAACCTGACTTTCGGCGGCCGAACCTTGGCTCGTTGAAACAAGACTTTCGGAGGCCAAAAGCACTCCCGAAGCCTTTCCATGTTCGGCGGCCGAACTTCACTTTCGGCGGCCGAACCTGGCAATCGCCTCCTTGGTCTTTTCCTTTCAAAACTCAATTCTTTTTCATTTAAAACCATGAAATCATGTGAAAACATTTTAGAAAACACATTTTACCCCTCTAGAAGCCTCTGGCATCTTCAGAAATTCTAGATTCCAACGGAGATTCCGCCGGAAGGTAGGGATTCCGATGCCGGAATCTAGCCGGGTATTACAACAGCCTCCAGGTTTCACTGATACATTTAAACCAGATCATGTTTGTCGTCTACGCCATTCACTATACGGTCTTTGTCAAGCTCCACGTCAGTGGTATAAACGTCTGTTCTCAGCCTTAATCAATCAAGGGTTTTGAGTCTCTCCTGTCGATTCCTCTCTATTTTGCTATGACAAGAACAATATCAAGTTGTTTATCCTTGTGTATGTGGACGATATTATCATGACCGGTACATGCAGTCATACTTTAAATCATATTATTTCCTCTCTCAAATCTGAGTTCATGTTGAAAGATTTGGGCACATTGGAGTATTTCCTTGGTATGGAGGCAACTTGGACCGCTGATGGACTTTTGTTAACTCAACAAAAGTATATCCTTGACTTACTTCACAAATCACAGATGGGAGACTGCAAGGGAATCTCCACACCAGCAACTCCAAAAGATAAGATGTCTGCTATACAAAGCCGCCCAATGAGTGATCCCACATTATATCGGAGTATAGTAAGTGGATTGCAATACTTGAGTTTAACCCGACCCGAGATCTGTTATTCAGTTCACAAGGTTTCTCAGTTTCTTCATGCACCTACTGAGGATAATTGGTGTTCGGTTAAGTGTATATTGAGGTATCTCAAGCACACTGTTGGTCATGGTCTTTATATCTCCAAATCGGCAAATACAGATTTGAATATATATACTGATGCTGATTGGGTGAGTGACATTGATGATCGCAAGTCTACCACAGGTTATGCTATTTTCATGGGCACAAATCTCATATCTTGGAATTCCAAGAAACAACAAACAGTTGCTCGTTCATCAACAGAGGCTGAATATCAAGCTATTGGTCTTGCTGTCACTGAATTAACTTGGATTCAGTCAATGTTGTGTGACATTACTTTCCATTCCACCAAAACTCCCAACTTGTGGTATGATAATATTGGCGCAACATATCTTTCTATCAATCCTATTTTCTATGCTCGGACGAAGCACTTGGAAGTCAATTTTCATTTCGTTCGTGATAAGGTGCAAAAGAATGAAGTCAAAGTACAGTTTATTTGTTCTAAAGATCAATTAGCTGACATTCTGACTAAACCATTATCCAAAATGCGGCATCAAACTCTAATGCAACATTTAACAATTCGTCATGTCCCTACAATGCACGAATTGAGGGGGCGTGATAAGGCTTAGGGTTGTGATAAGGTTTAGAGTCATGATAAGGTTAGAGTTGTGATAAGATTTAGAGTTATGATAAGGTTTAGAGTTGGTTGAGATAATATTTGTTATTCATACAATTTGTATCCAACTCAACCACTGATATATACTATATAAATGTATTCTATACATAAATACAAAGAACACATAAAATTCTCAATACCATAAATCTTCTATACTACACTGTTATTCTCTATAATGACAATGTCATTAACATACACAACAAATAGAATAATATCAGTATCTGAATTTCTATAAAAGACTGAGTGGTCACTTTTTTTTCAACCCAAATTCTTGAAAAACTTTACTGAACTTACCAAACCATGCATGCTGATTTTGCTTCGAACTATACAAAGATTTCTTCAAATGGTAGACTTTTTCATATTCTCTCTGAGCAACAAACCCTGGTGGTTGCTCCATATACACATCCTCTTAGAGGTCACCATGTAAAAATACATTCTTGATATATAACTGATATAAAGGCCAATGAGAAGCAGCTAGGGAGATAAACAAGCGAACCGAGGTTATTTTTGCTAGTCAACGCCACATGTTTGTGTATAACCTTTGGCAATAAGACGAGCCTTTAGCCTTGCTACCGAAACATTTGAATTTACTTTGATGGCAAAAACTCATTTAGAGCCCATATCCTTCTTGTTAAAGGGTAAATCAACTAGTTCTCTAGTATAATTTTCATCTAAAGCCTTAATCATCTCTAACATTGCATTATATTGTTCAAAATTTTAAGTAAATTTTCATTCAAATTATTAAATAATTTTAATAAAATTTAAATTTATTATGTGATATCTTAAATTTAATTAACTAATATTTTGATGTCATTTTAAAAAAAAATAAATTTATTATTAAAATTATTTAATATTTTATTATTATATTTAATAAAATAGATGATATTCTAATTTGTTTTAATAAAGAGTTTATGATTCTAATATTTATAAATTTTATTTAAATTTATTAAAATTAATTGAGAGGTAAAATGAATCATTTATGTATAAATTTTATTATTTTTTAAATTAAATATTATCTAATAATTGAGTATTATCAAAATTAAAATTTATTATTATAGTGAAATTTAAAATTAATGATATAAGAAAATTATAGATATTCTTTAAATATTATTCACTTTTACATCAATTACTCGTTGAAAATATTATTTTTTATTATTTTTATATAATATATTAATTTGATAAATATTAAAATTTAATATTTTATTATTATTAATTATTTTTAAAAACCCATAAAAACAATAAAATATTAATAAATTTAATTTAATTTATTAGATAATATTTAAATTTACTTAAAAACATTATTTATTGACTTTATCTTAAATTTGCAAATAAAGTGACTAACAGAATGCCAAAGAAAATTATTCACTTTTAAATGAATTACCCATTGAAAAGATTATTTTTTATTATTTTTATATAATATATTAAGTTGAAAAATATTAAAATTTAATATTTTAGCATTGTAATAAATTATTATCAATTATTTTAATCCATAAAAATAATAAAATATTAATAAATTTAATTTAATTTATTAGATAATATTTATCTTAAATAAAGCAACCAGTAGAATATCAAAGAAAATTATTCATAATATCGTTAAAAAAATAAAATTCTAATAATAATAATTATAATATCAAGTATTACAATACTATTAATATATTAGACATTAAACAACAAACAATATTTATTTATGAATACAATGTAGGTTGTGCTACTATCAACTGCCTTCCAAATACAAACCAAACCATATGTAACGACTAGAAATCACTTCAAAATAACCTAAGAGTCTCTAAACAATTAAAAAACCCTATAAAAAGCAATATACAAGCAATTTAGCATATTAAGTATTCAAGATTCAAATACATTGGAGAAAAACCATAATTTTATATGCAACTAATTTAACTACTCAAAACATATTAAAAATAGATTGCAACTTAATCAAAATAATATGATTTTGAAAATACAACTTATATCTTAGGTAAACAATGACCACAACAATAAGAAATTTGGAGAAGAAGGAGAAATGAGCTCCCAAAAATCCTAATTGCTAAAATTTCAAAAATCTAGGCTTAATTTTTTAAACAAGTTAAAAATTTAATGAGAAGAACTACTTAAAATATAAATTTGTGAAGAAAAGAGATAGTAGATCTCTGTTTCAAATGGAAAAATTCTTTCTTCCTTTCGAGCTGATACCCTTTTATAGGTGGATCTGTCAGCCAACGTTTGGCGATCAAATCTGGAAAATTGAGCGGCTGAACTCTAGTTTTTTTTTTAAAAAATATTCTTCCAAAACACTTAAAATTTATTTTACCCTTCTCAATTTTTCGATTCTAAAATTCTGGATTTCAATAAAAATTTTATCGAAAATTTGAAATTCTGATACTAGAGTTTAGCCAGATTTTACATAGACAGTGATATTTTAGCAATGATTGTAAAATTATTATTTTAATATTACTGATACAGTTGTTTCACAGCATTTAAAATTATTATAAAAAATTTTACTTTTTTAGTATGTATAATAATATGGGCTTTTGCAAAATAAGGTTTTTAAAAATATATATTTCTTAAATTCTGATCCGCAAAAAAAATTTCTCAGATCAAAGTGAATTAGCGTTCTACCACACTTTATAAGTGTGATAGACTCTTATAAAGTGTGGTAGTAGGAAAGAATAAAATTTTTTTAAGGTAGAAAATTATTTTAAATAAAAAATAGATATCATCATATGTAAAACTGGAATACTGCTGCTCCGATGTGTATTGTACAAAATTGTTAGAAAATGGTTGTGCTCCTAGGCTAGATGAAGGAATATCCACACAATGTCTAGCCGAAAATGCATTAACGGAGCTGGCATGTTGTGCAAAAGTATCAAAAGTACTACTTATTGTGGTCTGCATCTGAAATGGATTATCTTGAATACCAACCTGCTGGAGGACCACTGTGTTGGGGTTATATGAGGTGGTGGCATATAACTACCATGTGTCCATGTAGTATATTGTGATCCACGTTCTTGTGGAACATTAGTCCTGCTGAAGGCTGCCCAACCTCACCAAATGATCGATAAGTGTGGAATGAAATGAGTGCCGGAATGATGACATTTGCCGGGATAGTGGTATGTACATCACCATCAGCTTCTTGGCGAAAGCTACGTCTATGCTTAGGCCTCCTCGGCGGATCAACAGGCTCGTCAGGGTCATCTGGCATAAGTTGCGTCCGAGGTGCCGGCTATGGTGGAGGTACCTCTGTTATTCTTTTTTTCTTTCTCCATGGCATAGAACATGGCTGTTATTTGTCTTTCAATAAGATCTGTGCCCATATTGAAAAACTGTCGATTAGTCAAATGTATATTCTGTTAGGAAATTCAGAGATTACTGTAACCCAAACACGCAGCGAAAAAATTAAAAATCTCTGGTTTTCTTTTCGGGATCCGTGTGCTTCGTTTAATTTGAAAGGAAGGATAAGCTACTAATCTGTTAGACTCAACGAGAAAATACAATCCCGGACTCAAGGTGCTGCTTTTTCAACGAACACCCGCTATGGTATCCACACGAACGTCTCTTATCCTTCTGGAGTGCTAGCTCACTCTGATGGATAAGCTATGTGCTTTTTCCAATCTACAGATCAAAACGTCTCCCCCCACAATTCGCAGTAGAAGTTATATACGTTTTAAGTCTTTCAGTTTTTCCACACTTCTTTTCGCAAAAGAGTTGTGTGCATAACCCACTATCACAATCTCACAGATACACTAATATCTTACGTGATAGTTTATTTTAATAAGGAAAACCGAAGAATCTTTTATCTGTAACAGTTACAGATAGACTGCAGATCTTTTAAATATTATTATCTCATAATAATAATTAATATTAATAATAATAACATCTTTATTATTATTAATTATACTAATGGGCTTTTAGCCCATTAATATAACATATCAACAATGTTCTTTTGTGTGTGACCCAATAGGCTCACATTAATTGGCAATAGGCCTAGTCTCATAAGGCCCATAAATCATAAGTGGCCTCTAGCAAGACATTATGACTATCCAATTAATATGAGGATCGATAGTCCGATAAAGCCTAATAAATAGAACATGTATTAATTCCTTTGTCACACAATATCTAGTTTGAATATAAGTCATGGTCAATGTCAAACTTATAATGTTCAAACTTATGATTTCTCGATCTCTAAGTAAACTGATAAATTCAAATAATATTGATCACACTATCAATTCATTTGAGCACGACCATGCATTTCTCAGTCTCACTTATCGAGGGGCCCAGAAGATATCTCTCTTAAAGAGAGGGACAAATTCTATCTTGATTGTTCAATATTCTCTACATAATTTCTATTATGCTCAATCATAACTTTTATGATTGTCCGATTAAAGACAATATTTGGTTATGTCAAAACATAATAGTCCTTATGTTGGAAACTATGACAATCTCAAGTCAAAGGATTAAGACATAATTATTTTGAGATTCAATTATGACAATAACCCATGTAGTGATCTCAGTGCGGGTCCATCCAATACTTTGTTCTCTAACAAGTATCTATGATTATTGAATTATATCAATATATACATCATCATCTCATGATTATCAATCAATAACCATACTAGTTATATTTTATTATTATCAACATAATAATAAGTAACCAGAGATGTTAATCATTATTATATAACATGCAAACAAATAATAATGATAGTAAAAACCTCTTTTATTAATAACAAAAATGACATACAAAAAGGTCCAAGATAATGACTTAGAGCAAATACACTAACATATTCTCGATACCATTCTCCCATTGGTATAACAATAATTAAACATTGATATGTTTTTTAAAAAAATAAACTTATGAAAATGTAATGAATAATAAAATATTACCACAGTGCTAATAGCTGCACCACGATGTGATATCCATCGACGAGAAACTCGTCTATACCATTCTAGGTACTCTGAATGATAATGTAGTGGCCCATCTAATGGTGCTGCTTCAACCCACCTTTGCTATCCATCTTTCCAAATGGCAATCCAACGTGTATGAATTGTAATCCAATTACTGTCGGATGATAATAGAGATGTGTTGTAAAGATCAACTGGCTGGCGTGGTGGATGTGGTATTAGTTGTTGCATCCCAAATTAGCGCAATACTCTATCAAGTTGATGCCATTCTACCACGTGGAAGCAGATCAAGGGAACCACTGCTCTCCAAATGTCACGTCCTTGTGTGAAATATAATGGTAATTATAACGATCCGGAAACTGGACCGCTACCGGCGCTAGGATTCAGATCGACTTAAGGTCGCCGGAACCTGTAGCAAGCCTACTATGCATCCTGTGTACCTGATAAAATCCCATACATGAACATACATTTTCATTAAAATTTCAAACTTTTCATATTCCAAGCTCGACCTGTACATTCTTCATAAACTGTAAACATAAAACCCACACTAGAGCCCTCATCAAATGCTCTAGTATGGTTAACATCATATACATCAAGCTTGGATCAACATAAATCATTATAAAAAAAACTTTTACATAACAACATGTTCAATGGGATTTATAAAACATAAACTAGGGCAAGGCACAAATCTAAACCATTACATAGTACATGTCCACTAATATTCTATTGCATTAATATATACCAGCCTCTAGCCGACCTCCCGAGCTATTCTTGACCCTGTGATAGAGCATATTTTAGTCCTTTTTATCTTGATATTATTGATGATTATTTATATGATTTCTGCTTAATTTAGTACTCTTGACATTATTTTGCAGAAAATGGTGAAAAAGGACATTTTGGAGAAAATACCCTTAAAACTGCCTTAAATGGAGCAAAGGAGTGCAAGCCTGCCAAGTTGAATTCAAGTGAAGCTAAATAAGGAAAGTTCTAAATAAGGAAAGTGGCAAAGAAGGAAAGAACATTCAGCCAAAGCAATTTGAAATTCAAATTTCAAATCTCCAAGTAGCCTTTTCCTTATTCAAGAAGCCAAGTCTTAAGTTGCCATAAATGAAGAGCCAAATAAGGAAAGTATTTTGAATTTCAAATCTTCAAGATTCATATTCAAATTTTGAATTTCAAAATCTATCTTATCAAGGAAGCCAAATCCAAAGATCACATGCTTGCCACCTCATGCCTTGCACATTCAAAATTCAAATTGCAAAGGAGGCTCCACCTTCCTTAATTGTGTATGGGCGGCAAGGAGAGTGTGAAGGCAAGTCTTGGGCACCTTGGGCAGAATCTTGAAGACATTTGGGCAGCAAACAAAGACCAAAAGACCCACTCTTGCACAAGCTACACATGCCCCACGTTTTTCCCTTCACACATGTGCATGGATGGCACATCTTGGACCAAGGGCATTTTGGGCAGCCTCTAAAAACGTGGACAGCCTCTTGAAACCCTAAGACAGCACCTTAGAACATATTTAAAGATCTCAAAGAGGCCATCCAAGGCAGATTGGACAGCAACTCCTTCTCCCCCATCCGGCCAAGCAAGGCGCACCATCTCCAATTCGGTTCATCTTCCTTTGTGTTCTCCTTTTCTTTTCTGTTTTGTTTCAGTCATGAGTGGCTGAAATCTTTTATTCTAGTTGAAGATTGGTTGAAACTAAGGTTGTTTTATGGATTGTGAGATCTGAACATAAACTATTTGTCTTTGATTTGTTTAATTTTCATACAATTTGGTGCTTGAATATTTGATTACTTTGTTGTTTTGATCAAATTGGCACTTGATTCTTGATTGCAAGGTAATTGATTGTTAGTTGGGATAATTTTTAGTCCGTAATTGCTGAAATTATTCTAACATAAGAACACTTGGTGTAATAACTAAGGAATTGTATAATCTAGCAACATCTCCATGCGTTTGGGTAGCTAGGATTGGATCTCTCTATTTCTTCATGCAATTGACAATTGTTTTGATGCCTAAGGCCCAAGGACGTTCCTTGGCAATTTGTTAATTAGTAATTGATTAGAGGACATTCCCTAATTGATTTAATCATAAGGAGGGACATGGTGGTGAGAAGCGTCTTCCACCTCCATAACTAATCTATTGAATCAATCAAGAGAACATAAGTTTCAATGATCAATCCAAACAACCAAAGTGGATCCATCTCTTCAACTAGACTTTTCTCATATTGAATTTCTCTTTTATTTTAATTACTTGCTCATTTAATTGCTTTCAGTAGTTTGCTAATCAAATCAATCTCAAACCCCCCTTTTTACTTTTATTACACTTTACTTTTGTTTCGCTTTCAGTTACTTGCTTTCAGTTTCTCATTCAGTTTAATCTCTTGGTCTTGTTGAGAAAAATAGATAAGTTTTCAATTCTCTATGGATTCGATCCTTTACCACTATCTGCAGTTGTAAAATTATTGATAACCGGAAAGGTATTTTTGATCGACTTCGACAACCGCGAGTCACCCTGCAAACCTGGGGTTAGGGGAAGGGATAAGCTACAAGAGCCTAGTGAGTAGAACCATAAAAACAATTTAATAAACTATGCTCTCATGAAATGCATCACAACACAAACAATTCACATCAAGGATGGACTTGTCACCAGTAACCCTCTACATATCCAATGTGCCCGGCCCTCGACGGAGCTCCTCAGGACTTTCGCTTAAACATAACATAACATATCCAACTGTGCCAGGGGCATAGAATGGGCCTCGACCTAGACTTTCTCTTACATCGTACCAGGGGCGTAGAATGGGCCTCGACCTGGACTTCCGTATCATATCATATCATATCATATCGAGGGCTAGTGGGTCATCTAATATCCATCCACATTAACAGTAAATTATGCAATGCGTCATATTCGTGAATTCTAATGCAAACAACCTATTACATAACATGGCATTCATGATGCATGAACATGCTTAAAAGTTTGATTACTTTTAAAAACAATAGATTAGTTTACTTCTACTCACCTCTGGCTGATGCTTTACTGACAATGGAGCAGTTGACTCACTGCTGGCTTCTACGGTCTCTCGGGTCCAAACCTACACAGGTGGACTCAAATGAGGAACCAAACATAACTCTAACAAGACTCTAAACAACTCCCTAAAAATCCCCTAAAACATCATAAAATATGCACACAAAATAAGCAAAGGAAGGTTGGGCAGGGGATTTTCGGCGGCAGGTTCGGCGGCCGAAGGTCCCTACAGATCCGAAAGTCAGGCACTTTCAGGGGCAGGTTCGGCAGCCGAAAGTCTCCACAGATCCGAAAGTCTCCACAGATCCGAAAGTCACCAACCTTTGGGGGCAGGTTCGGCGGCCAAAACTCCCTTCCAAATCCGAAAGTCCATTCTTTCGGGGGCAGGTTAGGCAGCCAAAGACTGCCTCCACAAGCAGGTTCGGCGGCCGAACCTTGCTTCGGCTGCCGAACCTAGGTTCTCCAGAATGGCAAAACCCGATTCCGCCCTAAGCATTTCAGCCCCAAAACTCTCAAATCGTCACGCCCAACTTCCTACAACATGCATACTCACTCCCACATGCATAGGGGGTATAAAACTAGTCTAAACCCCAACAAACAATAACAAAACATATAAGGGAGCATACATTCATCAACAATCTAACTAAAAGCCTATAACCTTAGATCTAGCTATATCATGCATTTTTAACCCTTATCCCTTATTAAAACTTACTTAGAACATAGGAAGAAACAAGGATCTACACTTACCTCTTGAAGATCAATGGTAGATGCAACCCAAACTTGGAGATGGGGAGAAACGGTCTCCAACTCTAAAATCTTGGATTAAGCTTCAAATCTTCAGAAACAAGATAAAAACTCATAAAAATCTTGAGAGATTTGAAGGAAAAACACAAGATCATCAAGGGGTGGCGGAGACTCACCTTGCCCGAAAATGGAGAGAGAAAACTCTCTCATTTTCGGGCTGAGGGCCTCTTATAGGTGGCTGGCTAGACCACCTTTGGGGGCTGAAAGGAGAGCTTCCGCGGCAGCACCACTTTCGGCGGCCGAACCTGGTGTTTTCCCTCAAACTCCTTTTCTTTTATTTTTAAAACTTTAACTCAAAACCAAATAATAAAATCATTTTGTAAAAATATATTTTACCCTTCTAGAGGTTCCGGTATCCGAGATTCCAGATTTTAACGGATATTCCATCGAAAAGTTGAAATTCTGACGCCGGAGTCTAGCCGGGTATTACAGTAATGATACAAGGAGTTCATCGGAATATGGCTCCCATACCATCTGAAATAAAAAAAAACATATATATTTATTAGAATTTTTTACGAAATATCATATTAATCCAAGTACATTTCATAATTCATATAATACCTCTGGGTCACCCATTTTGTCAAATTTATAGCGTATTTCTGTTAAGACATGTGTCACGACTTGAGTGATATGTCGTGCATTACTCCACCTGAAATTATTATAAAAAAACACAAGAATTTAATATAAATGCGTAACATGCAAATCATAAAAATGTCATAATAAGCATAAAATACTAACCGACTTCCAGTGGAGCATCATTATGTGGGTCTTGTATATTTATAGATGGTGATATTAAAATAAATCGATCACATGCCTATATCTGCAGGATGTGTAGGGCTCCACCTAATTGAGACACTCTCGGATCAGTGGCCCGACAAAGTTCCCGATATAACCAGGCAAGACAAGCTGAACCCCAACTATACATGGCTGCTCTATGTAAATTAGCAATTAGAGGCAGAAGCATTAGGTTCACCCTACTAGGATTCTTATCAGTAAATAGGGAACCCCCAATGATCCGCAGAATGTAAGCACGGGCATATCTCTGGACCACTTCTTTATCAATATCATCTGGTAGCTCATTAAAATTTTTGACTAACTAACTTAATGGCAACGAGCTACCCTGCATTATATTAGCGGGAGGTACGAGTCCTAAAGTATCTTAACAGTACATCATCTAATTGATAACAGAATTACCTACAAAAGCATCTCCATCAATAGGTAGGCCCGAAATAACACCGATGTCCTGGAGAGTAATTGTACACTCTCCCACTGCCATTATAAATGTGTGCGTTTCTGGACCCCATCTTTCAACCAGTGATATAATTAAATGATGATCCAGCAAAAAGAAGCCTAATCTGACAGCAACATAAAATTTAAAAATTCTGAGATAGGCCTCAATACAGGGGTGAAAATCCTGCTTCAAAACACTCGTAGATCGTAGTGGCTCATTTTCAATTTCCTCATTCCAAACCGATTGTGATCTATGAGACTGCTGTTGTGTCAATAAAGACTAATCAAGAGGGCCCGAACTCGTATAATCACGGTAATTTTGTTTGCCCGTCATATCTGTAAAATAAAATGTGAACAAATATGTCATAAATTGATAATAATTATCATTAAAAACATAAGTACGAGTAACATGCAATTTTATTAGATACTTCCACAGACGATAGTTGCGTAATATCATGTAAGTAATTTGTACATTTATGAGTCACATTCAGAGAAGTAGTATTTGTAAGAAAATTCACAAGCAATGCTGATGTACATACCATACTTTTGGTATTATGTTTCAGAACTAGTCACTTACAAAGTCATATTACATGTCATAAATTTGCAGTATGTATCAGAAAAGTCACATGCAAGATAATAGTACATGTTCCAAGATGTAATATGTATCAGAAAAGTCACATGCAATGTAATAGTACATGTTATAATTTCATTCAGAGAAGTAGTATTTGTAAGAAAATTCACAAGCAATGCTGATGTACATATCATACTTTTGGTATTATGTTTCAGAACTAGTCACTTACAAAGTCATATTACATGTCATAAATTTGCAGTATGTATTAAAAAAGTCACATGCAAGATAATAGTACATGTTCCAAGGTGTAATATTTATCAGAAAAGTCACATGCAATGTAATAGTACATGTCATAATTTTGTATTATGTATCAGAAAAGTCATATGCAAGGTAATAGTACATGTCATAATTTTATAGTATGTATCAAAAAAGTCACATGTAAGGTAATATTACATGTCATAATTTTGTAGTACGTATCAGAGAAGTCACATGCAAGATAATAGTACATGTCATAATTTTTTAGTATGTATCAGATAGTCACATGCAACATGTCATAATTTTGTATTATATATGAGAATAGGTGACATGCATGGACATAGTACAATGTCATTATTGTAATAGTGTAGTACAGGTGACATGTAATACTTGTGATCCATATTGTATATAAATACAAAAATTCAGCAAGTGATCATAGAAGAATGGCTGGAAGTTCATTATTCAATAAAAAGGGTCGAGTGTGGTTGCTTCCAAATTTCAATGACGACTATAAGAAAGAGAGGGTCAGTGTTTTTTGTCACAAATACCCTATTTTTTCATACATTTCTTTTCTATTTATCACATTACTATAAATCGGGAAAATTTTTTTACTTTTTATAATTTTAAATAAACACAACCATGCATTTTTTACTACTAATTTACATACAAACTACATTTTTTTCAATAACATAAATATCTTATTAATTAATTACAAAAAATAATAAAATATAGCATACTTTTATAAATAATATCTAATGACTTACTTGTATGAAAGACGACTATAAATTTCACGCGTCCACGAATACCGTATGGGGAATAGAGAAAACTACAAAACACAAATTTTTTTATTAATAAATTTTCATTTATCTAAATTTCATAAAAAAAATTAATATAAAACATACCCTTTTAGTTGAAAATTTCAACTCCGCTAATAATATGAAATAAATATAGCAGATTAATTTGAGAGGGTTTGAGAGGAATATTTAAAGGTGAGAAAATTTGGTTGATAGGGTTGGGTAGAGAGAAAATACAGATTAATTTTAAAGAGTTTGAGAGTGGACAAAAGACTTTGAAGACAGGAAATTTAGAAAAGAAATATTAAGTTGAGAAATTTTTGTTGAGATGGGTTAGGAAGAGAGGAGAAATATTAAGGAGAGAAAATTTTGTTGAAATAGGTTGGGAGGGAGAGAGGAGAAATATTGAGAGAAATCTCGAAAGAAAGAGAAAGGGAAGGGAAGGGGTGGAGAGAAAAGGGATGGGGCAGGGAAGGGCCAAGTTTTTATAGTGGGGGATACTCTAATACCGAGCTTCAAAATGAGATAGAGAAGGGCAGACTCTCTGCCAGGTGCAGGAATCCAGAGATTTTACTGCTCTTTTTAACTGCGGTAGAAGGCGTGCCTACCTCCTGTTGACGGAGCAAAGACGAGTCTTGTCTCTGCCCTCTCTGCTGACGGGGTAGAGACAAGGCCCATCTCTGCCCTCTCTACTAGGTGCAGGATTTCCTGCACTTGGCCGATTCTACTGCACTTTAAAAATGCGTGAAGTGCGGTAGAATTTTTTTATTTAAAAAAAACTTCTTTTTGAGTCAACGGCTCTCTTTCTTTTGAAAGGGAAGAGAAGGGGTGGAGAGAAAAGGGATGCGGCAGGGAAGGGCCAAGTTTTTATAGTGGGGAATATTCTAATACCGAGCTTCAAAATGCGGTAGAGGAGGGCAGACTCTCTGCCAGGTGCAGGAATCTCTGTACCGCCAGAGATTCTACTGCAGTAGAAGGCGTGCCTACCTCCTATTGACGGAGCAAAGACGAGTCTTGTCTCTGCCTTCTCTGCTGACGGGGTAGAGACAAGGCCCATCTCTGCGCTCTCTACTAGGTGCAGGATTTTCTGCACTTAGCCGATTCTACTGCACTTCAAAAATGCGTGAAGTGCGGTATAATTTTTTTATTTAAAAAAAACTTCTTTTTGAGTCAACGGCTTTCTAAATGTGGTAATCTATCCTGATCCAACAAATTTTTTTTTTTCAGATCAGAGTTTCAAAATTTTTTTTTTTAATATGAAATTACAAAAAGTCCTAATAATATATTTTAATAAAAAATTATTTTATATTTAATAAAATTATAATTATAATTATATTTTTTATTTATTGTCAAAAAATAAATAAATCGTTGATTTATATTGGTAGAAAAAATATATATAATAAATTGTAAACTATTATTATTGATTGATTTATAAGTATAATTAAAATATATAAAATAATAATTTATTATAGTACCAATATAATCTATATATGAAATTTTTTAAATTTGTACTATTCAACTTTTTTTACTAAATAATTCTTTAATATATTTATTAAAATTATATTATTATTAAATGAATATTGATTATTGTTTTAATAAAAGTACATCTCATATTTTTTAATTAATTATAATAATTATTTAATCATTCAAATTTCAGCCACTTAATAGTTAATTATGCGTCTGCTCTGCTATTAGATTTTTTATGTTCTGAAATAAAAGTTTTTGTTTATTTTATGAAAAATATTTTTTAGAAATATTTTATATTTTTTAATATTTAAAATATTAAAAATAATTAATTAATAAAATATATTTTTCTGATAAAGTAAAAAATTAAGTTATTTAATAAAAAGAATTGTTTTTTTAATTGAGAAAAATTATTTTCTATAATTTAAGAATTTTATTATAATTTTTATATATAAATTTATTAATATATTTTATTTTTAAAATAAAAATTAAATAATAAAAAATAAATTATTTTATTAAAAATAATTTTAATAAAAAATATGTTTCAATTACAAATTATTTCCTGTTAGACAAACTAAACAGAATCTTAACATGATAAGGCTTTCCTCAAAACCTAATAATGTGAAAATTTATTTGTATATCACCATGCAGAGGTCAAACTTGAAACATTTTGGATTTTTCTTCCTACGAGAGTTTTCCTTCCTGGATTAATTTTCATATATTATAAATAATATTCTGAAATTCAGAAAATAAAATTTTCTGTGATGGTGTGAGGTTAGGTGGAGAGAAAATATATGTGCGCTAATGACGTCTAATCGATTTTTTGCTATAGTATCACTTGTCTCTGTCACGCAGATTTGTATGTATAAATGTGTCAAAATCTCTCTATGCCAGATGGCCATTTAATTCATCTGATGCATACGCAGATAGGGATGTGAAAGTGACCGGAACAACTATTTTCCCTCACGTCACATCAATGAACTGGATTATTTTCTGTTGGACTTGGGTTTGCAATGAATTTGGTCTGTCCACACGTCCGAATCAGAACTTGAAATACTGGGTTAGTATGCTTAAAAGAGTTTAATGGATTTTAGACCAGCATTCTTCTCTTAGACCCGATCTCGCCTTAAAAATCTGACCATCATCAATAAATAAATAAATTAAGTAATTTATAAAAAGAGAAATAATATTTTTTTATAATTTATCCCAATTTTAATAAGAAATAAAATACTACAGTACTTCTTTACCCTGCCTGCATTATTTATATACGTTGCCCTTGTTTTATGATTTCCTTTTTTTTAAATACTTAATCATGTTCTATGAATTTTTTAAAGATAATTAAAATTATTCTCTCTAATTTCTCAAATTGAAATAACTAATGAAAAATAAATGCTAAATTATAAAAAGAAAATCTCAATTTTGCATTTGTTTTTAGTTTCAGTTAATTATTTTACTTTTATCTAAAATATTCACATTTATTTCAACTTTACTAATTAATTTAATTTTGTAATCAGTGTTTACATCATAATTAACTCTAGGGTCTAGAGATAAATATAGGTTAAAGGAGCTCAAACTTCTGTTTATTTATAAAAAATAATTTATATTTAAAAAATATTTTTTTCATTTATTTCACATTATTTAATTTAATTTTTTTAAAAAAAAGTATATTAACAAAGGTAAATGTATATATAAAAGTTATAATAAAATATTTAAAATGTAAAAAAAATTCTTTTAGAAATTTTTTTAAAAAAATAATTTAAAGTTTTTTTAATTAATTAAAATTTTTAAATATTTTAAATATCAAAAAATATAAAAAAATATTTTTATATTTTTCATACAACAAAACAGAGGCTAAAAGTAAAATTGATTATTAAGAGCCCGTGAATTAAGCCTGCCCATAACCCAAGTCATGACCCACGTCTGAGAAAAGGGAAAATTTGTCCCTGTATAGTAAAATTAAAAATATAAAATTTTATTTTTTTATTTAAATTTATCTTTAAATTATTTTTAAAAGATTAAATAAGATCATAATTTATTAAAATTTTTAAGTATGAAATACATTTTTTCTGTTTATTCAGATTTATTTGATATAATTTAAAAATAAATTTGGACTGAAAATCTGATATTTCTATTGTATAATCCAGAAGTAAATTTAACATTTTTGCTCAGTAATTAAGCATTAAAAGAAAAATTGATTATAAGAGCCCATGAATAGAGCCTAGTCCATATGACCCATGTCCGAGATCCACAGTTGGGGCCTATTCCTTGTCACGCTGAAAGGCAGAGAAATTAATGGCAAGAAATTAGGAGTAATAAATTTTTATGAAAATCTCATCAAGGAATATATTTGTAATTATGTGAAGCAAATATAAAATATTCATTGGTTAAATTAAAAAAAATATTCTAACTATACTTTAACTTAAATAAAGGAAAATATTAAGTTTTATAATTTTTATATGAATTTCATTATAAATGTTTTTCTTAGCATCACATGAATTCGATCTAAAATTTTTTTATAAAGAAAAGCAACAGCAAAACTTGATAACTATAACTAGAAAATTTATGCCAACTCAAAGTTCAAGTACCAGGAAAAAAAAACAAAACAAAATACCATAGTTGGCTGATTTGCCAACTCAATGTACTTTGGATGAACTACAACTAGACAGCCACACTTACCTTAAAAAAAAAAAAAAGTGTTTGAATTAAAAATTTTTAAATTTTCAAAAATTATAAATTGTGTTTATTTAATTATTTTTTTAATTTTTTACTTAAAACAACATATGTTGTATTCAAAATTAAAATTTCAATTCCCAAGCATAAGTTTTAAAAGTTGATTTATTTTATTTTATCTAATTATCTTATTAAATTTTATATAAATTAAAATGGATTGTCGTAATTTACTAATACATGCTATATATTAGAGTTTAAATATCAATATTTTAATTGTTATGAAATTATTAAAACAATTTGATAATAACTTAAATGTATTGCAAAAGAAATAGTTTAAAATTATTATAAAAACTTATTTTTTTACTATACTGTAACATATATTAATAAATAATTTATTTATATTTAATAAAATTATAATTCTAATTTTTTAAATTTATTTTAAAATAAATAAATTATTGTTTTATATTATGAGAGTAAAATAGATATAATGATTCTCAAATTATTGTAATTTTTTGTAGAATAATGTTTCTAAGATTTTATTGTAATTTTTTGCTAGGCAGTGATGACCTCGGCTTGTCCTCTTCATTTAAGCATAGTATAGTTTTATGTTGTTTGGGATCTAAGTTCAGTTTACATTTTAGCAAATTCATCTCTTTGGATCTGGAATTGAATGTGTGTATGTAGGGTGCTTGTGGAGCAAATGGACTTTCGGTTACCATGGTCAATTCTCATTAGGCAGCTTTGCGGTAGTTGCCTGGTGATTTCCATGTCTAGGATATTGCTGGTGGCAATGGGATGTGGATGTTTTAGCTTTCTAGTTCTTGTGTATCGGCTGCTATTGGCTCAAAAGCTTTAGGTTTATGGGCTTGTTTTGTTGATTGCTATTTTGTATTTTCTGGACTTATCCTGTTTATTCTGTTGGACTTTAAATGTAATATAATTTGCAATGTTTTAAAAAAATTAATATATATATATATATAATGTCTTGATTTGCATGATAATTATTATACTATACATAGATATACTACAAAAATGTAGATTTAATGTCCTTAAGGCTAACCCTAGTAAAAAGACTTGAGATTGGAGCATCTTGAAATCCGAATACATGTACGTAAGATGTGCTTGCTTATTCGTCCATTAAAATAATATTTTATTTTTTTTATAAATATATTTAATGTTGCTTAAATAAAATTGATAATACTGTTGAAATAAGGTTGTATTGTGATTGGTCAATCCTATAAAAAAGAATATGAAGTGATAAACGTATATAATAATCGGACACAATTCAATAAATTAAAAAATAGGATAAATATCGAATATTCAATAATTACAAATATAAAGGATATCCGCGTAATCATAACAATTAATATTAACTTTTTAAGGAGTCTGATTTTATAGTTGAGAGTATAAATTTTAATGAACTAAATCGATCTTAGACAAATTTAAAATATTTGAATTTTTTTTTTCTCGATAAATCGAATATCATTTAATCAGACTCTTATTATATTTGAGTTTAATCAGACTCTTATAATATTTATTTTTTTTTAATAAAATCGAGTATTATCTGATTACTTTTTTTTAAAGTGATTAATCACTTTTATTATATAATTTTTTTTAATGTCAAAACATAATTTTCGATTATTGTGTAATATTAATATTTTAATCTAACACACTTGAAATAATTGACATTATATTATATGTATATATATAGTTTAATAATCTGATTGTGTCCCCAAATTCAGAAACATTATTTCAGAACACCTCAACCTTATCGCCAAAGGTTTTGTCTGAAGATGTTCAAGACTATAAGCAAGTTTAATTTTGTCTAAAAATTCAAATTTTGAATTTAATTATCTTTTTTATCTATAATTTATTATAAGTAAGTTTAGATAAACTAATTAATTAAATTCCATAATTTCATTTTTTCTAATTGATTCAAATCTTCTACAAACAGTATCTAATTTTACTTAACTTGGACCAAAATTTAATTTCTAAAATTTCATTAACTATATTTAATTATTTGAATTATTAAGAATTAATTTAGTTTTCAAGTGCTAATTATTCAAAGATAAGAAAAGAAACATGTTTTCTTTGTGAAACTAATTAAATATAACTAATAATTATTTTTCATAAAAAAATGAAAAAAGAAAGCATCTTAGTATAAGCAATAAGTGTATCCCAATTCAAAAACATAAGCAAAAAAAGATGTGCTTACATTGGAGAATTAATTAATTTTAATTTAATTGTCTGCCTTGATTTCTCCTTCCTGCATGTGCTTCCAAAAACCTCATACCAAAACTATATATTCTCTTTTGATTTTTCCAATAATTAAATTATACATGAATTGCATATTTTTATTAAATTTTTTGTTTCATTGAAATTCTCACTAATATATTTAAAATAAACGAATTTAAACGATAAATAATTTAAAAGAATTGAATTTCGATATTTTAAATTATAATTTTTAACTATAAAATCAAGTTAAATTAAACTCAATTTATATCTAAATTATTTAAAATATTTAAATATCTTTCGCAGGATAAAATAGGTTAATTTTTATTTTTATATTATTTAAAATTTTTATTTAATATTTTAATATGTTCATATTGTTTTGTTAAATATAGAACAAAATAATTTACTAATTGTTTTCAAAAAATTAATAAATTTATTTTTTTAATTTATATTAAATAAAAGTATATGCAGTCTTATTTTATGGACATAGTTTCGAAGAAAAACACGTAAATTAAAGACAAGTATAATTTATTTATTTTTTTAAATAAGTATAAATTAATTAAGAATTAAATTACAAGGAATTAAAAAAAGAAAAAGAAATAATTAAATTATAAGGGAAGCATAAAACGGAAGGTCCACCTCGTGAAGTGGCCAAGACCCAAGAGTATGCATAGTTAAAGAGTAGAAGTCGTTGAATGCAGAGTCCGGGGCCACCGGCGACTACCACGTGCTTCCTCGTGAACTTCACGTTCAAACCCTAATTTCAAGGACCTTGCTTCTTTTTATTAACTTCTATAATTAATTAATACCATTATATATAATATCAATTCACATTAAAAGAATGATTTCCAAACATTATCTTCATTTTATATATCAAGGCACGAGTATTGAGTTTTAGTTGCTACATATATAATATAATATGATTTTAAATTAAGAAAAATATTTTCATTTTCCACATCTATTTATTTAATTATATACATATATTATTAATTAAATTCATGCATAATTTAATTTTATATTCATTCTCTTTGTCCCTTTAACTTTAAACAATAAAATAATTTTTTACCGCTAGTTTATATCATACTGTTACATTATATATAAAAATTAAATTATTTTATAATTAAAATTTTACTTCCAACTGAAAATTACTTTTAAATTTTTTAAACTTCGACAAAGAAGTGTAATTTTTAAATTAACTTAGAGTCAAATTTAATTTTATATACAATTACTTTATTAGAACTTAAGAAAAATAGAAGATAATATTACTTTATTAGAACTTAGAGTCAAATCATAATCTAACTATAACACAAATAAAAATCTACTTCTTTTTATAATTATTACTTTTGAAAAGATAAGGAAATATCAAAAGTTTTTTACTTAATTTAGAACTACAAAATTCGTTCATTCGTTTAGCAAATCAAAATCTTTGTTTATATAAAAAAATTTTATTAGTCAATATGTCAAGTTGATTTCCACCTATAAATTTATTATTCTGCTTCTCATCCTGACTTTTAAGAATCTCATTACTTCTCAAATTATTGCATTATAGTACTCTCTTGGATTTTCAAGTTGACTTGGTATCTTTTCTGGCGCTTTACTAGATGAACTAGCTTGTTAAGCTATCTAGTTCTCAAGCATCATATTATGTGTAGCTAGCTGATTCACCAGTCAATGTTCTAATAATTTCATCATGCTTTTATTGAGGAATCAAGAAATTCTTCATAATGATTCTAGTTTTGATTTTTATTCTGAATTAGGTTGCTAATGATATGATTGAATGGAGTTCTTCTGCTGGAATCCATGTGATGGCTAGTTATTCTATTAAGGAATTGGTATCTAATTCTATTGATTAGACCATATGAAATCGGGATGATTACTCCACCCAAGATTGTAGGTATTGGAATAAGGATCCCTTATAGGCTTATGATGGTTTGAATTGTTGACATAAGTTGCTTCTTCCATAGTAGAACATTACAAGAAAAACGGACTGTTAGAATTAATATGGCCTTCTCTATAGAACTCACAATAAACATTATTGTTGGCACTTTTGTTCCCTGCAACATAAACACTCAAATTGTTTAGTTCATTTGTCAGAGTATCAAACTTGGCATTTATCAAGCTAAGTATATCAACTTCAAGAATTCCAATTACCTTTCTAGAATCATCGCTTCACTAATAGTGTTGATTAGCAAACTTATCTAAATGAGCATAAGCTTCATCTGGTGCAAATTTTAAGAAATCTCTTTCGGCTAATGCTTCAATAACACTCTAGAAAGCATGTAATAACCTATTGTAGAATTGTTAAATGATCAACCACTTGGGGATGTTATGCTATGGAAATCTTCTTTAAATAGATTTATTTCTCTCCCATGCCTCATATAAAAACTGATATAGGTGTAGCGGAAAGGTAGTAAGCTCTTCTCTCAACTTAGCTAGCTTTACTAGTAGAAAGAACTGAATGAAGAAGGCTTAAGAAAGTTGCTTCTATGTAATGATGGAGCCTCGTGCATAGAGTCTAACCACTCCATGGTTTTATCCCTTAAGGAGAACGAGAATAACATTAGTCGAATAGCATTCTTTATAATCCATTCATCTTCATAGAATCACTAATCTCCAAAACAAGATTAAGATAAGCATGTGGATTGTCTAATGTATTCTCCCAAACTGATTTTGTTAAGCTATCTACATGAGGGATGGCATGAGCTCAAAATTGTTGGTAGCCATTCGTGATAGGTGGCTGATAATTCTGATACTTGAAGATTGCATAATCCTTTATCATGAGCTGATTTTGTTGAACCATCACTACTTTCTTTCTTTCTATTTCTTACTCCTATTGTTTTCTTTTTTCTTGCCTCTTCTTTATTCTTTTTAATAGCCTTTTCAATCTCAAGATCAAATAATAGTTGAAAGCCTTTTTGACTTTTGGCTCTCCTCATAAAATAATCAAGCTATCTATCTGAAAAAAAGAAAAAATAAAAAGTAAAACAAAAATAAAATAAAAACTATTTAAATTAATTAAATAGTCAATTATTTGATATCAAGTTGTATTCCTTAACAACGGCATCAAAACTTGTTGTTTGATTCCCGTAGGTGCACAGATAGTTAATAAGTAATACAGTGATGGGAATGATATTGTATCTGTGAGAAATATGTTGAGTATCAAATTTTTTATTATTTCAATTTGCCTATTAGATATAGAAGACTAAAATTTTACATTCACTCATAATTCTAGTCAAAACTTTTACTTTTATATGACAGAGTATAACTTTTAAATTTATTGTAATTATAATTAATATTTAAAATTATTTATTTAATTGAATATAAAAATTTAAAATTTTATATTTAATTACAATTAAACCTAAAACTTTTAATTTTATACTATAACTTTTTAACTCTATCGTAATTATAGCTAAATCTTAAAATAAACTTGATCGGTTTTAAATTAGTCATGTCAAATATTATTTATTTATTTATTTATTTTAAATATTATTTAAATTAATATAAACAATTTTTTAGCTCTAATTATTTATATATTATAAAAATAAATAAAATTTAATTTAAAAGTAGACCCATTTTGAATGAATCCTTGAATTTAAGTATTTTTAAATTAGTAGATTTAGAGCTTAAATTAGGGATTGACAATAAGAATTATATGCTTTTTAAGGCATACATATAATTAGAGTTTGAGAGATAGCATACGTGGATTTAATTAATATAAAAAAGTGTAAATAAATAACACCTGACATGATATATGCATCAATTTAAAACTGATTAAATTTATTTTAAGGTTTGGTTAGTTGCAAGATTGTTGTATAAAATTAAAAGTTTTAGTTATAATAATGGTTAAATATAAATTTGTAGACTTTTATATTCAATTGGATAAATAATTTTAAATATTAATTATAATTATAATAAATTTAAAAGTTAGGGTTTACCATCTAAAATTGAAGATTTTGGCTATAGTTTTTTTTTGGAGATGGATTGGCTATAGTTATAAATAAACGTAAAATTTTAGTCAATAGATATTTACATTATTAAGGGACAATTATAAATTTATAATTAAATTAAAAAATAAAAATTAATTAATATTTGAATTTGATTTAACATTTATGAGATGTGTATTCTAAGATTAGAAGTTTACAGTTTAATTGAAAAATAATTAAAAATTTAACATTCAATAAATAGAAAATCACTTAAAAGAGACTTTAAGCTCTCTTTCAAGGCACAGAAAGTATATTCTAATTAAATAATATATATTTTCATAGTAGCAAATTAAGTATAACTCATTGGGATCTATAATTAACCATTAAAGTTTCTCAATTTTTTACTTTTTAGTTCTTTAATTATAAAGTAAATATTAAATTCACATAATGTAATTTGAAATTTATTAGATAAAAGCAATTAACGACCCATACAATCAAAGTTCTTCAACTCGCTCATGTTCACAATTGTCAAAACAATCAAATTAAAAAATAAGACATAAGAAAACTAGAATCAAGTAAATTCAGAATTGAAATTAATATATTGATTTTCTCATATCCATGAACTAATGTTTTTTTCGATTTCTGGCTTTGATGTCCCCTCCATTCTCAACTGAAATTCTTGAGTTTCACTCGCATGTGACTCTTTTCTAAATCTAGATGACTTGAAAAATCTATTGACTCAATTAATATATAACAAAATTAGTTGGATTGAGCTGAGCTCCGTATAAATTGATTTACATGAGCCAAGCATATTACGAGAGTGGACAGTTGAAAATATATTAAAAATTTTGGCATACACAATTGTAGTCGAGTGCCTATATAAAATAAAAAATAAAAAACAGAAAGAAAAAATAATTCAGCAGCATTAGATTGTTGAATTTATTAATTATTTTTTTAAAAATTATTTAATTAAAATATTTTATATTTTATAAAATTAAATTATATAGTTTTTATGTTTTTATATTTTATAAAATTATTTAGTCTTTTAAAAATATTAACTAATTTCTTTTACTTTTAATTAAATAAATTAAGTAATATAAATATTTAAAATTATTAGAGATAAATAATAAGAAAAATATAAAAAAATATCAGATTTATAGTTTAATTTGTATAAAAAATAATATTTCATGGTATTATATCATTAATGAATAAAAATAATTTCAAATAATATGGCAATAAAATGCATATTATTATTATTTAAAAAAATAAAAAAATATCATATAATTTTAATATTTTTCTTTCAGATATGTAATAAAAACATTGTATAATTTTATTTATTTTTATTTAAAAATTTATAATTTAATTTATATTAAATTAATATATAGTGACATTAACATTTTCGCTAACACTAAAAAATTATTATTATATTATAGATGTTACTTTAATATAAATTAAATTATAAATATTGAAATTAAAAATTAATAAAAGCATGTGGTATTTTTTATTTTTTAAAATAATATATATAATTAATATAATTTAAACAGTATAAATATTTAAGAGTGTAATTATTTTTTAATATAAAAATTAGAAAATTAAATTTTATAAAATAAAAATATTTTAATTTAATAAATTTAAAACGAAGATAAACAAGTAAATTTTTTGAAAGTTGAGGACTTGGTAATAAATTATTTAAAAGAAAAAAAAAAAGGAACGAAAAAGAAAAAAAATAATGGAGGAAAACGATAGAGTGGGATGGGGAGTCGGATTAAAATATTAGATTAAATAGCATCAGGACCCTCTCTTTTCTTTATTTGTGGGTTCGCCGTCCTTATCCACTGGCAAAAACGTGGGACCCACTGCCTAGGTAAGCGCACTTGGGCAGATGCTGCCACAGGTAATGCTTAGCTACTCTTGTGTGTCAGTGTATCAGTTTTTCTATTATTTTATTGTGCCCCATCCCTCCCCATTTGTCTGCTGACCAACCCTTACGTGTTCATATTCCCACGTGTGAACTTTTGCCAGTTATTTTTAGAAAATTTTCTTATTTGCGAGATATAATATAATTAATAAATTTATTTTTTTATTTTTAAAATTTAATTTTATTAAGATTTTTTATTAAATTAATAATTTATTTTTAATTAAAAAAAGAGAATAAATATAGTTTTAAAAACACTCTAATCAATAATAAAATAAAAAAAGTATTATTATTTAATTTTTTAATTTTAAAAATATATTAAAACGTATTTAATATTTTAAAAATTTATTAATTAATTTTTTATTAATTTTATCACCAAGTATTTTATTATTTAATTTATATAATTTTAAAAATTTATTAATTAATCTTTTAAAAGAGTTTACTGATTAATTCTTTTATATTAGAAATATTTTTAATTTTTTTAATAAGCTATTTAATAATTAAATTAACAAAAAAATTAATTAATAAATTTTTTAAAATATTAAAAATGCTTTAATATATTTTTAAAATAATAATCGACAATTTAGTGATATCACAAAATTAATTTTTATTGAGTTTTAATTTTTTAATTTTAATAATTTAAATTTTATATATTTTAATTTTTATTATATTTGTTAAGTTTGAATTTTAAATTTATTAAAAAATTTATTTATTTATTGAGATTGAATTTGAAATTTTTTTTATGGATTTTGATAGAATTAAGTTTTAGAAATTAAAATATTGGATATGAAAAATAGAGGGATAAATCTGTTAATTATGTTATATCTGTGAATGAAAAAGATTTTTATTTTTATTATATTTATTAAATTTTAATTTTGAATTTATTGAAATTTTTATTTGTTTATGAAAATTGAATTTAAAATTTTTAGTTTATTGTTTTGATTTGTAAATGAGTTTTGTTGATTAGATTTTTTGAGAGAATACCGTATAAATTTATAAAAATTAAATTTTAAGAATTAAAGTATTGGATTTTAAAAATAATTGTTTGGTTTTTTTTGTCACTCTAATTTTTATAGAAAAATCTTTAATTTTAATAAAATTAAACTTAAATGCTAAGTTTTAAAGATAAAAAGATAAATTTTATTAATTATATTATAATTTAAGAATGAAAATATAATTTTTCTATTTTTATCAGTAAATTAATGCATAGTAGGCTGCCGAACAAAACTACAAACTTTATATAAGAGCAATTAACTTTAAAAGAGTAACCACTAACTAATCACATGATAAACTTTTACTCAAATAAAATTTAGCTATTATTTCACTAATTTATTGATGTATTAATTCAAATTATAATAGCCAGTAATAACAGTTACGATATTAAAAAAAATGAAAAATCAGATTTAGGTAATATTAAAAAAAAATCTGGCCGTTGATTCCTCTGTAATTACTATTTCTTCTTTTTTTTCACTATTTTTTATGCATGATAATTAATTTTAAGTAATTAGAAAATGTAGTACATTCAAATTTGATAGAATTTAGACCCTCATTCTTTTACCAAAAAAAAAAAATCACATTTTTTGAGTTTTTGAAACACTTTAAAAAATTAATTAATAAAAATATTTTTATTATTAAAAAAATTATTTCAATAAAATAACTTCTCTTTCTTCAAAAAAAGTAATTTTTTATAATTTAAAATTTTTATTAACATGTGAGTATATAAATTTTATTAATATATATATACAATTAAATTAAAATTAAATAATAAAAAATAAGTTATTTTATTAAAAAATATTTTTTTAAAAAAATATTTTTGTAACGACCCGAAAACCAGACCGCTATCGGCGCTAGAATCCAAATCGACTTAAGGTCGCCGGGACCCATAGCAAGCCTACTATATATCCCATATACTTGATAAAATCTCATACATGATCAAACATTTTATAAAAACTTTAAACTTTTTATACACCAAACTTGATATCAGGCCCAGGCCTATAAAAATATATATATATAGAGCATTAAAGCTCTGGTTTCGGGAATGTCTCGGGACATTCCCGAAACCAAAGCATGCTGTCTTCCTCCCTCACGAAATAGAGCAGAACCTCTGTTATTCTAAAAAAAAAAAAAAAATTCCTCTTTTAAATCCAAATCTCCACCCCTCAACCCAATCAACCCACAAACTTCTAAGATCTTTCAGCTAGATCCTGATTAAACCTATATCCTGTTAAGAAATTCAATAATTTCTTCTAGAGACTCCAAATTGGATAGGTGAGTTTTATCCTTTTATTCAAATTTTTACGATATAATTTATTTTCTCTACCATTTTAATAGTGATTTTTGGTGATTTGAGAATTAAAAGGGTATATGTTTTAGTTAAATCCAATTAATGAGTTTTAATATTTCTTTTTGGGATGATGATTTTTTATAGGTTATTGAGTATTTTTGTTGAGTTTGGGTATTTTTGGGAGGACTAACTATGCCGAAATACTGCCGAAATTTTCTTAAAAATATATATAAAAATACATTTAAAATTTCGTATTTTACGTTTTATATTATTGTCCTAGAGTATTTTTTTATTATTATTTGATATATTATTTATTTTTTCTTTTTAATTCTAGGAGAGGATCTAGCTTCCAGGATAGATAATAGGAGTCTTCCTGTGACCTAGGTCTTTTGTCCCAAGTATTCTGGTGAGTGGATAAATATATAACATTGATATTTTTCTTAAATATATTTATATGTGTATATGTTGCTTTGTTTATTTAAAATGGGAAAGGATAAAGTTAATTTATATTTCTTAAATAAATGAAAATTGAATTTAAAGCACAGCTGAATAAATAGCCGATTACACTCTATATATGCACCGAACAGATAACACCTTGATGACAGATGATTTATTTTCAGCATGATATATATATTTATACTGTCTTTGGGACAACGCTTGATATACAGACAGCCTTTGAGGCGTATGTCAGGTGGTCACCCTTTGGGGTAGCTCTGCACATGTGTATGACCAGCATTTCATTAGCTCTTGGGCCAAATTTGTCATTATAGAGCCTAAGATGCCAGCATTGCTCTCAGGCTGTTATTATTTTATTATACCTGAGATGCCAGCATTATCTGCAGGGAACATATTAGGAGTGTATGCGGATTCTATTTTTCACAGTTTATTTTATGTTGATGGAATTAAATTGTATTTATTCAGCTGACTTATTTTAGCTAAATATTTGGTACTATTAAGTACCTAAACTTATCTTTTCCCCCTTTGTTATTTATTTATCCGCTCACTGAGTATGTTGTACTCACCCCTTATATTTCTTTTAATATTTCAGTTCCTTTTTGGTGATCCGCTCAGCAGTCCTCATCTCCTAGTTTATCCTTCCTTCCACATCGTCCACTCAGAGTCTAGAGGAGGTCGGACCAATCTTAGGTCTTTTGTTATTTCTTTTTGTAATTTTGTTAGATCATGTATAGATTGTACAGCCCAATGAAGAAGGTATTGTGTTGTTGTAAATGTATTATGGATTGACTAGTCCAGCTTTCAGTTTTCTCTCCTATATGTTTTATAATTTGGAATTATAGCAGGTTACATGTTTTTATATGTATAAATATCAGGGGAAGTTTTGTCAGTTTTCCGGGTCATATCAGTCTCTACAGTTTGGGGTTTGGGTGTGACAATTTTTGGTATCATATCAATCTCTACAGTTTGTGTTGTTAAGTTGGGCAACCATGAGTTGTTAGTGGATCTAATTCCTTTGTGTCTACAAGATCTGGATGTCATCCTAGGTATGGACTGGTTATCCCGTCATCATGCCACAATAGATTGCTTTGAGAAATCAGTGGTATTTAATAGTCCAGAAGGGTCTAAGTTCACTTTCTTTGGGGAGAGGCGTTTACTTCCTTCTTATGTGATTTCTGCCATGACTACTAGGAAGTTGCTTTGGAAGGGTTGTCAAGCATACTTAGCCTATGTGATGGACAGTAGTCGGGAAGGACCTAAATTGGAAGATATACCAGTAGTAAGCGAGTTTCCTGATGTATTTCCTGAAGAGCTTCCTGGGTTGCCTCCAGATAGAGAGATTGAATTCTCTATTGATTTAAATCCAGGTACAGCTCCTATTTCTATGGCACCATACCGAATGGCCCCAGCAGAATTGAAGGAGTTAAAAGCACAATTGCAGGAGCTACTTGATAAAGGTTTCATAAGACCCAGTGTTTCACCTTAGGGAGCCCCTATGCTATTTGTGAAGAAGAAGGATGGTTCCTTAAGGTTGTGTATTGACTACAGAGAATTGAATCGAGTCACTGTGCAAAACAAGTATCCTTTACCCCGGATTGATGATCTTTTTGATCAGCCCCAAGGTGCTAAAGTATTCTCTAAGATTGATTTGCGGTCTGGCTATCATCAATTGAAGATCAAGGAGTCTGAAATACCTAAGACAGCCTTTAGAACTCGTTACGGGCATTATGAGTTTCTCGTTACGGGCATTATGAGTTTCTCGTTATGCCTTTCGGGTTAACTAATGCACCCGCTGCTTTTATGGATCTCATGAATAGGGTGTTCAAGCCCTACTTGGATAGCTTTGTTATTGTGTTTATTGATGACATCTTAGTATATTCCCGTAGCAAGGAAGAGCATGAGAAGCATTTACGGATAGTACTGCAAATTTTGAGAGATAAACAACTATATGCTAAATTGAGCAAATGTGAGTTCTGGCTTGATCGGGTGGTTTTCTTGGGACATGTTATCTCAGTAGATGGAGTTTTGGTTGATCCTAAGAAGATTGAAGCAGTAGTCAATTGGGATTCTCCAACTAATGTTACAGAGGTTAGAAGTTTTCTGGGCTTAGCAAGATATTATCGTCGCTTTGTTCAGGATTTCTCCATCATTGCAGCACCATTGACTAAACTCCTTCGAAAGAATGCAAAGTTTGAATGGTCAGATGAATGTCAAGAGAGTTTTGAGAAGCTTAAAACGTGTCTCACATCAGCCCCAGTTCTTACCTTACCCTCAAGTACAGATGGATTTGTGGTGTATAGTGATGCTTCTCACAAGGGTTTAGGCTGTGTACTCATGCAACATGGGAAGGTGATAGCTTATGCTTCTAGACAGCTTAGACCACATGAATTAAATTATCCCACCCATGATCTGGAATTAGCTGCAGTTGTGTTTGCATTAAAGACATGGAGGCATTATCTTTATGGCGTGACTTGCCAGATTTTTACAGATCATAAGAGTTTGAAGTATCTTCTCACACAGAAGGAGTTGAATTTAAGGCAGAGACGGTGGATTGAGTTACTTAAGGACTACGACTGTACTATTAAATATCATCCAGGTAAAGCTAATGTGGTAGCTGATGCCCTTAGTCGCAAGTCCTTTAGTAATTTGGCTTATCTCAAAACAGTTCGGCTTCCTTTGTTACTAGAGATCAGATCCTTAAGAGTAGAACTAGCAGTGGATGATGCAGGAGCATTGTTAGCAACTCTCAAAGTTCGACCAGTTTTGATAGAAAAAGTTAGAGAAGCCCAAAATCAAGATGAGCAGTTAAGTAAGATCAGTAATGAAGTAAGAGATGGCATCCGTACCGACTTTTCTCTAAGGGAGGATGAGACTTTAATGTTTGGTGATAGACTATGTGTACCCAGAGTGGAAAGCTTGAAGAGAGAGATTATGGAGGAAGCCCATTGCTCTGCTTACTCTATGCATCCAGGAAGCACAAAAATGTACAGAGATCTTAGAGAAAACTATTGGTGGCCAGGTATGAAGAAAGAAATAGCTGACTTTGTGTCCACATGCTTAGTTTGTCAACAGATTAAAGCAGAACATCAACATCCAACAGGAAAGTTGCAACCGCTCTCTATTCCAGAATGGAAGTGGGAACACATTACTATGGATTTTGTTTCTGGGTTACCTCGTACTTCGCATGGACATAATGCAATATGGGTGATAGTTGATAGATTAACCAAGTCAGCACACTTTTTGCCTGTCAGGATGGATTATTCTTTAGACAAGTTAGCAGAGACCTATGTCAATGAGATTGTAAGACTTCATGGTGCTCCAGTTTCTATTGTTTTAGATAGAGATCCAAGATTCACTTCTCGTTTTTGGCCTAGTTTGCAAAATGCTTTAGGCACCAAGTTGAAGTTTAGCACTTCCTTTCACCCTCAAACTGATGGTCAATCAGAAAGAACTATTCAGACCTTGGAGGATATGCTGAGAGCTTGTGTGATGGAGTTTAGAGGAAGTTGGGATAGGTATGTGCATTTAATGGAGTTCTCTTATAACAATAGTTATCATTCGAGTATCGGCATGGCTCCTTACGAAACTTTGTATGGGAGAAGATGCAGAACACCATTGTGTTGGAATGAGGTAGGGGAAAGACAATTAGAAGGTCCAGAACTAGTACAACACACTACAGATAAAATTCAGATGATCAAAAGTAGATTAAAAGCAGCACAAGACAGACAGAAGAGTTATGCAGATCTGAAGAGAAGGGGTATTGAATATAATGTTGGCGACAAGGTATTTCTAAAGATCTCTCCTTGGAAAGGGGTTGTACATTTTGGCAAACGTGGAAAATTGAGTCCGCGATTCATAGGACCATATGAGATTTTAGAGAGAATTGGACCAGTTGCTTATCGTTTAGCACTACCTCCAGAGCTATCTCAGATTCATGATGTCTTCCATGTATCTATGTTAAGGAGATACAGAAGTGACCCTTCCCACATCCTCCAGAAACAGCCTATCGAGTTGAGGGAAGATTTAACATATGAAGAAGAGCCAGTAGAGATCATTGCCAGAGAAGAGAAGGTTTTAAGGAGCAAGATAATACCCCTGGTTAAAGTTCGATGGAGTAACCATTCTGCTAAAGAAGCTACCTGGGAAAAAGAAGAGAATATACGAATTCAATTCCCACATTTATTCCCTTCACCAGGTATGTAAAATTTCGAGGACGAAATTTCTATTAGGAGGAGAGAATTATCAGGCCCAGGCCTATAAAAAAAATATATATATAGAGAGAGCATTAAAGCTCTGGTTTCGGGAATGTCCCAAAACATTCCCGAAACCAAAGCATGCTGTCTTCCTCCCTCGTGAAATAGAGCAGAAACTCTGTTATTCTAAAAAAAAAAAAAAAAATTCCTCTTTTAAATCCAAATCTCCACCCCCTCAACTCAATCAACCCACAAACTTCTAAGATCCTTCAGCTAGATCCTGATTAAACCTATATCCTGCTAAGAAATTCAATAATTTCTTCCAGAGACTCCAAATTGGATAGGTGAGTTTTATCCCTTTTATTCAAATTTTTACGATATAATTTATTTTCTCTACCCTTTTAATAGTGATTTTTGGTAATTTGAGAATTAAAAGGGTATATGTTTTAGTTAGATCCAATTAATGAGTTTTAATATTTCTTTTTGGGATGATGATTTTTTATAAGTTATTGAGTATTTTTGTTGAGTTTGGGTATTTTTGGGAGGAATAACTATGCCGAAATACTGCCGAAATTTTCTTAAAAATATATATAAATATATATTTAAAATTTCGTATTTTACGTTTTATATTATTGTCCTAGAGTATTTTTTTATTATTATTTGATATATTATTTATTTTTTCTTTTTAATTCTAGGAGAGGATCCAGCTTCCAGGATAGATAATAGGGGTCCTCCTGCGACCTAGGTCTTTTGTCCCAAGTATTCTGGTGAGTGGATAAATATATAACATTGATATTTTTCTTAAATATATTTATATGTGTATATGTTACTTTGTTTATTTAAAATGGGAAATGATAAAGTTAATTTATATTTCTTAAATAAATGAAAATTGAATTTAAAACACAGCTGAATAAATAGCCGATTACACTCTGTATATGCACCGAACAGATAACACCTTGATGACAGGTGATTTATTTTCAGCATGATATATATATTTATACTGTCTTTGGGACAACGCTTGATATACAGACAACCTTTGGGGCGTATGTCAAGTGGTCACCCTTTGGGGGTAGCTCTGCACATGTGTATGACCAGCATTTCATTAGCTCTTGGGCCAAATTTGTCATTATAGAGCCTAAGATGCCAGCATTGCTCTCAGGCTGTTATTATTTTATTATACCTGAGATGCCAGCATTATCTGCAGGGAACATATTAGGAGTGTATGCGGATTCTATTTTTCACAGTTTATTTTATGTTGATGGAATTAAATTGTATTTATTCAGCTAACTTATTTTAGCTAAATATTTGGTACTATTAAGTACCTAAACTTATCTTTTCCCCCTTTGTTATTTATTTATCCGCTCACTGAGTATGTTGTACTCACCCCTTATATTTCTTTTAATATTTCAGTTCCTTTTTGGTGATCCGCTCAGCAGTCCTCATCTCCTAGTTTATCCTTCCTTCCACATCGTCCACTCAGAGTCTAGAGAAGGTCGGACCAATCTTAGGTCTTTTGTTATTTCTTTTTGTAATTTTGTTAGATCATGTATAGATTGTACAGTCCAATGAAGAAGGTATTGTGTTGTTGTAAATGTATTATGGATTGACTAGTCCAGCTTTCAGTTTTCTCTCCTATATGTTTTATAATTTGGAATTATAACAGGTTACATGTTTTTATATGTATAAATATCAGGGGAAGTTCTGTCAGTTTTTCGGATCATATCAGTCTCTACAGTTTGGAGTTTGGGTGTGACACTTGACCTGTGCATGCACCAAAACTATAAACATAAAACCCCACACTAGAGCCCTCATCAAATACTCTAGCGGGGTAACATAACATATGTCAAGCCTGATTCAACATAATTCATCATTAAAACATTAACATAAGATCAAGTACAAAAAGGGGATTACCACTACTATTAGGACCAAACACAATACTAAACCATGAAACATTCTTTACATTACATTACATCATACCATTTTACATTTCATGTCCACTACTAATCTATTACAATTAAAAACAACCTTCAATCTTGACGACTTCCCGGTCTATCCTGAACCTACAAACCTGGGGGTTAGGGGAAAGAGGGTGAGCTACAAAAGCCCATTGAGCAGAACAATAAAACAATTTAAATATCTCATGCTTTTATGAAATGCATCACAACACAAGTAAATCACCTTAAGATGGTATTGTCACCAATAGCCCTCTACATATCTAAAAATGCCTGCCCTCATCGGAGCTCCTCAAGACTTCCTCTTAAACATAATATAACATGTCCAACTGTGCCAGGGCCGTAGAATGGGCAACCCTGGTCTTTCCCTTACTCTGTGCTAGGGGCGTAGAATGGGCAGCCCTGGTCTTTCCGTATCATATCATCACATATCGAGAGCTAATGGATCAATCCAATATCCATCCACATCAACAACAAATTATGCAATGCATCATATTCGTGAATTCTAATACAACAATCTATAACCATGGCAATCGTGATGCATGAACATGCTTAAGAGTTTAATTACTTTTAAAATAGAAAGTAGTTATGTTCTACTCACCTCTGGCAGATACTGGACTTACTCTGAAGCAGCTATCTCACTGCTGAACTCATCGGTTCCTCGGGTCCGATTCTACACAGGTGGACTCAAATGAGGGACCAAACATACTCTAACCTGACTTTAAGCAACTCCCCAAAAACCCCCTAAAACATCATAAAACATTCATAGAAAACATGCAAAGGAAGGCTGGACAGGGCACTTTTGGCGGCAGGTTCGGCGGCCGAAAGTCAGGCACTTTCGGGGGCAGGGTTCGGCGGCCGAAAGTCCTTACAGAGCCGAAAGTCACCCACTTTCGGGGGCAGGTTCGGCGGCCGGAAACTCCCCTCCAGAGCCAAAAGTCCAAACTTTCGGGGGCGAGTTTAGGCGGCCTAAACTGCCTTCCCTGGAAGGTTCGGCGGCCGAACCTCACTTCGGCGGCCGAACCTGGATCCTTCTAAGTGGCAGAACCCGATTCTGCCATCCCACATTCAGCCATCCCAACTTCCCAACATGCATTCAACTATTCTAAAATATGCATAAACACTTATTCAAGCATATAGGGGCATAAAACTAGCCTAAACCCCAACAAACATCACATTAAGCATACATTTATCAATAACCACACATAAACCCTAACATTTTACAACTAGCCTAAACATGCATCAAAACCCTAACCCCTTCTTAAAACTTACTTAAAACATCATAAAAGGTATAAATTGACACTTACCTCTTGAATATCGAGAGGAGAGGTGATCCAAACTTGGAGATTGGGAGAAAACGAGCTCCGGGGGTCTCCAAGCTTCAAAACTCTGATCTTAGCTCAAAATTTTCAAAACAAAGTAAAAACTCATAAAAACTTGAAGGGATTTGAAGGAAAACAACAAATTGACCATGGAAGGGCGAAATCTCACCTATGCCCGAAAATAGAGAGAGAAAACTCGCCCATTTTCTAACAAGGGGCCTTTTATAGGTGGCTGGCCAGACCACCTTCAGGGGCCAAAGGTGCTTCCGCACACTCCCTATGTTCGGCGGCCGAACTTGAGGTTCGGCGGCCGAACATGGGTTTTCTTCCTTGGTCTTTTTCTTTCAAAACTCAATTTCTTTCTTTATTAAAACCATAAAAACATACGAAAACACTTTAGAAAACCATATTTTACCCTTCTAGAGGGTTCCGACATCCGAGATTTCGCTGGAAAGTGGGAATTCCGATGCCGGAGTCTAGCCGGGTATTATATTATAAAATTTAATTTCTAAATAAAAATTATTTTTTATAAATAAATAAAATCTTAATAAGAAAATAAAGAAAATAAAGAGTTTGCATCTATAAAATGAAAATATATATTAATTAGTAATTTTTTTAGTTAAATTTTTAATGTGTTTGTTTTTTCTAATATTTTATTTTTATCTTGCTATTGAAAAATGTCTTTTAATTTTTAATTTTTAATTTTAATTTTTTTTATTATTCAATAAATGTAATCTTTCAAAGATTATTATAATATAGAATTTTAGTATTTTACTTGAAAATATATTAAAATGCCACATCATTTATCTTATGAAAATTAAATTATAAATGTTATGTTCCTATACATGCGTGGCTTTCATAGCTGTCATTTTCTTCTCTCTTAAATAATCATTTCTCTCTGTAATTTTTTTACATGTACCTTCTTCTTCTCACCTTCTTTCTCTTTACTTTTTTCTTTCTTTTAATGTTTAATGAAGATAAGTCTCACAGAGTCTTAAGTATAGCAACTCTTAGGATTCCTATAACCAAGGCATCATTAAGAATCAGGTTTCCTAGACCTATCGGAGAGGTCTCATTTGTCAGGTCACTCCCCTGGAAAATTACAACCATCCTTTGCCAACCAATTTAGTCATGTTATTTGCAATTGGGTTACAGGCTTCTTTGATTGTTTCCCAACTATTGACCTAGCTGTGATTAAGTTTTAATAATTTTTAAATATTTAATTATTTTCACTATGATGTAATTTTTCATGAAATATAGGAAAAAGAAGAAAGCAAGAAAAAAAAAAAAAACTTCACTCCTTCTCTTAGTTAAATTGGGTAAATAAATTAACTCGCAAATAAAGTTGGTAGAATTATTGACGTGGAACTCAAAGATATCAAATCTCGAAACTCCAAACACAAATTATAAAGAATAAGAAAATGCATATTCCTAACTTATTGACCCCAAATGACTAATACAAATTGAAATGCAAGTGATTGGTTGATTAAGAAGTCAAGAATAGAAATTCATTAGTATGCAAATACTTTAGTGAAGATTAATTCTTGATACAATAGAAATTCAAGTCAAAGCTAAATCTTGGAGAAAGTTTCAAACTCAACAAATCATTTTTCATTCAAAAAATAACTTTCAATCACGTTTTTTGATAGGGTAATTATATCCCCTCAAGTTCATTAAACCTGTACAATTAGATTAGTCCTTAAACTTGGGTATTACATCAAAATAAACAAGGCTGATACTTAAATAATCTTAAAATAGATCAAAACTAAGCCATTAAAGTATGTCAATGCAAATAAAGCCCATATGTAAAAATACACTTAGTGGCATGTCCAAAAGTTTACTCTTCCAATTTAAAATAATTGATTAAATATGAGTTGGACCCTTCTTATATATTCAGCCCAATTTGATTAAATAAAACTCCATTAACTTTCAATGCATCTTGAGCTTTCATTCCCTCTAACATTTTGCCAATATAAATTTAAAGTGATTCTTTGAACTTTTTGCTCTCAATGTTATAATTGGTCCTTGAGGTGATGTTAGCTCTTCCTTTATTACTCTTCTCTTACCATTCATTCTTGTGCTCACATCAATTATTGAATGAACCAATGAAGAAGGTAAACAATAAGAATTCCTTCTTTTGGATACCATTATCTATTTGTCAATTTGTAGAATGGAGCCATTGATAATGAAGTTCATACTTTCTTTCCAATTTTTCCTCTTTTTTCAGTTTGGTTCTCTACTTTCACTTTCATAGACATTCTGTTTGCTACAAGTCGAGCAAGGGCATCTAATCTCAAAACGAGAATTTTTAAAAAGAGGCATGACAATGACTATAACTAGTAACTTCTCCCTTCTCTTAGAGGTGGGTGGGCCAAAAATCATTGAAATGAGACTTTGATCTACCCGAACTTAGTCTAGTCTTATTAGAGATGGAGCCAAATCAAGCAACTCTTATATATGGATGGAATAGGAAGGAAGAACCACTAATAGCATTTGCAACTACTTCTTTCTGATTGATAGACAAGGGGTTGGATGGGAAAGTTCTTCTTTCTGTTTTTACGTGGCAAGAGAGATTTATTATCCAATACCAGGTGCTACTTTCTGAGGGTAGGAGCCCACTCTTTCTTTAAAATGGTATAGGAACAACAGATACTATAAGGAATGGCAAAGCTGCTCCTATGGTTCCTAACCTAATTAGTTAATAGGAGCTTTGAAGTAGCTTTTCTACTTGGATTGGAAACTACTATTGATCGTCGAACTGGAGCTTAAAGAGAGTAAGTGTTGTGTTTCCTAGAAATTCAAAAAACAAACTAAAACTAAAGAATAACCTAAGCCCTAAAATAAGAAGCCTTATAAAAGATTGGTCAAACCCAACCTAGCTAAGTGAACCTTGCAAACAAGGGGTTTCCTCTTGTAACACCACTTCATCTATTTTTGTCTAACTATAAGGTTAACCATTAAGGCCAAAATTCCAAAGCTCATAATAAAGTGATGCGGAACCCCAGCCTATTAGAGACTGAAATGACACATACCCTAGTAAAAAAAAACTTAGTTCGGAAAAAAATTCCCCAATCTAAAGCACCCCTAATTAACATGCAATTAAGAACACTTATAATTGATTGATTTTAAGAGCAGCAAGAATAAGAACCATACAAGTTAGTATCAAACCTTATTTGTGATGAAATGTCAAGAACCAAGATCTCTCTTAAGCTCTCAGAAAAGTAAAGCAATTGTATTGAATAATTGATAATCTGTCCACAATATAGAAAAAGAGATGCTTTATATACCTTAGGGTAGCCTAGCCTAATTAAAAAAATAAATAAATAAAATAAGTAAAAACCTGAAGAAAGACCCATGATCTTTGCCGCTTCCCACTACTATGCATGGATCCATGATCTAACCCATGATCTTTGCCACTTCCCACTGCTATGCATGGATCCATGATCTATGCCACTATCCACTACTGGTTAACTACCCACTACTGAATAAGTAATAGGAAATCTGTTAATACAAATACAAAATTTGAAACATCAATAAGGACACATTCGACCTAATTGACTTGGAATGACAAGATTATTCTTCAACTTCAAAATGAACTTGCAAAGCTTCAACTTCAAAATGAACTTGCAAAGCTTCAACTTCAAAATGAACTTGCAAAGCTTCAACATATCCCTTCATGAATCCTTGAAGTGCTTCCTTCAACCTCTTGGATCTCAACCTTGTAATTGATCCTTGAGGCAATGCTAGCTCATCATTTTTGGTGTTGTTGGTTGTGCTTACATTATCCCCTCCCTCTTGAAAAGGATTCGTCCTCGAATCTATACCAAAATCAAAAGGAGACAAACTAAAAATATTAAAGGTAGCACTTACACCAAACTAACCGGGCAGATCAATTATGTATGTGTTGTCATTGATCCGTTCCAGCACTTGATATGGTCCATCCCCTCGTGCATCGAGTTTTGATTTCCTTTGATTTGAAAACCTTTCCTTTCGCATATGGATCCAAACCCAATCACCTGGTCTGAATTTCTTGCGACTCTTATTGGCCTATTTCTCATACATTCTATTATGCTTCTCAATATGCTCACGCGCTTTCATGTGAATTGATTTAACCATTTCAACCTTCGCTTTTCCATCTAAATTAGACAACTCATTCAAAGGTAAATGCATTAAATCTAACACAGTTAATGGATTAAAACCATACACAATCTCAAAAGGTGAATAACCAGTAGAAGAATGGACAGCACGATTATAAGCAAATTCATCATATGACAAACATTCTTCCTAAGTTTTCAAGTTCCTATCCATAATAGCATGAAGCATAGTTCCTAAAGTCCTATTAACAACTTCAGTTTTGTCATCTGTTTGTGAATGACAAGTAGTAGAAAATAAAAGTTTGGTACCCAATTTCCCCCACAAAATACGCCAGAAATGACTAAGGAACTTAGAATCTCTATCAGAAACAATAGTCCTAGGTATACCATGCAAACAGACTACTTCCCTAAAAAATAAATCAGCTATGTTCGTTGTATCATTAGTTTTATGACATGGAATAAAATATGTCATCTTACTGAAGCAATCTACAACAACAAACACTGAATCTCTACCTCTTTTTGTCCTAGGTAAACCTATCACAAAATTCATAGATATATCAGTCCAAGGTTCAGTAGGTACAGGTAAAGGAGTATACAACCCATGTGGCAAGGACTTAGATTTAGCCTGTTTACATGCAAAGCATTAAGCACAAATTTTCTCTACATATTTTCGCATATTAGGCCAATAAAAGTGTTCATTCAACATGTCTAAAGTCTTTTGCACACTAAAATGTCTCATTAACCCTCCTGAATGCGATTCTCTAACAAGCAACTCACGCACTGAATAATTGGGTATGCATATTTGTTTTTCCCTAAAAAGAAACCCACCATGTGAATAAAACTTGTTAAACGCCCTATGTTCACATGTCTTAAATACATCAGAAAAATCAATATCATTCTCATACATATCTTTCAAATGCTCAAACCCTAACAACTTAGAACTAAGCATGGAAGTTAATGAATAACGTCTAGATAATGCATCAGCAACCACAGTCTCTTTACCTTGCTTGTATTTAATCACATAAGGAAAGATTTCGAGATACTCAGCTCTCTTACCATGCCGCTTGTTCAACTTACCTTGTCCCTTCAAGTGTTTGAGAGACTGATGGTCGGTATGAATCATGAACTCATTTGGCAACAAGTATTGTTCCCAAACTTCAAGAACCCTAATCAGTGCATAGAACTCTTTGTCATAGGTGGAATAGTTCAAATGTGCGCCACGTAGCTTCTCACTGAAACATATGCTATGGGTCGGCTTTCCTGCATAAGAACAACACCAATACCAATCCCAAAAGCATCACATTTAATTTCAAAGGTTTTAGAAAAATTAGGTAACCTTAAAACAGGAGCAGTAGTCAGTTTTTCTTTTAATGTGTGAAATGCAAGTTCTGTTCTTTACCCTATTTAAACCCAACAACCTTTTTAATGATCTCATTTAGAGGTGCAGTAATAGTACTAAAATCTCTAACAAAACTCCTATAGAAGCATTGCTAATCCATGAAAGGATCTCACCTCATTAGCATTCTTAGGTGTATGCCATTCTTGGATAGTCTTAACTTTTTTCAGTATCTACCTCAACTCCACGTGAACTAACAAAAAATCCTAGGAATATGACACTATCAATAAAAAATGTGCATTTCTTAAGATTAGCATACAATTCATGTTCACACAACATCTGTAGAACAAGTTCAACATGCCTAATATGATCATCCAAGTTTTGGTTATAAATCAATATATCATCAAAATACACAACCACAAACTTACCTAGGTAACCACGCAAAAGATGGTTCATTAATCTCATAAATGTGCTAAGTGCCTTAGTTAAGCTAAAAGACATCACTAACCATTCATATAAACCATATTTAGTCTTAAAGATAGTTTTCCACTCATCACCTAGCTTTATCCTAATTTGATGATAACCGCTTTTCAAATCAATTTTGGTAAAGAAAACAGCACCATATAATTCTTCAAGCATATCATCTAATCTAGGAATATGATGACAATACTTTACAGTGATTTTGTTAATCGCACGACAATCAACACACATGTGCATTGTTCCATCTTTCTTTGGAACTAATAAAACATGTACGGCACATGGACTGAGGCTCTCCCTGATATGTCCCTTAGCTAGCAACTCATCAACTTGCTTTTGCAATTCCTTCGTCTCCTCAGGATTACTTCGGTAAGCTGCACTGTTTGGAATCTGAGCTCAAGGGACAAAATCGATTTGATGTTCTATTCCCCTAATTGGTGACAAACCAGATGGCACCTCCTCAGGAAATACATCCGCAAAATCCTACAACAACTTAGAAAAAGAACTAGGCAATTCATCAGTAGAGTTAGTCTCAATCAGAAAATTGGAACTAAAACGCAACATAATCAAAGCTCTCTTCCCTAATTATGCTTTCTTCAACTCTCTCTCTTTACAATAAAAGGAAGACTTGCTGAATTCTTCACTCTTCTCACTCAGCTCTCCTTTTACTTCCACACTCACTAACGTTTTCTCTCTTGCACGACTCTCATTTTTATCCTTTCCTATGTAGTCACTCTCTTTTGGGCCATTCGAAACCTTCTTTTTACTACTGGCCTCTTTTCCCTCATTCTTTTTACTTATCTCACCTCCCTTATCCAATTTAGCAGATTGTTGTAATATCACTTGATCTGCATATACATCTTTAGGAGATAATGGTACAAATATATATTTCACACTAAGAAACGTAAAAGAAAACCTATTACTATACCCATCATGAATGACGCGTCTATTAAATTGCCATGGTCTACCTAACAAAATATGTCCAGCTTGCATGGGTACAATATCACAAGTAACCTCATCTATATACTTACAAATAGAAAATGACACTTACATTGCTTGGTTACCTTTGCCTCGCCACCATCATTCAACCATTGAAGTCTATAAGGATTAGGGTGTTTAATAGTTTCTAGCCCTAATTTATCAACTAAAATAGTACTAGCACAATTAACTTGACTACCCAAATCTATTATCATGCAACAGACTTTACCACCTATCAAACAACTTGTGTGAAAGATGTTTTCATGCTGTTCAAGTCCCTATTCTTTAATAGAAACATTTGAAGTATGCAATATCACTAAGGACTCTCCCCGAATAGGATACTCTTCTATCTCTACATCAGAACAATCTTCTAAAGGTGGTATTTCATCAGAATTAGAGTCAATTTCGGAGACTATCTCATCTCCCCTCACTATCATGGCACGTTTATTAACGCACTGATACGGATTCAATAGGGCAAAGTTCTAACAATGGTGTGGAGCAAACTTATGTCATTCAAATGGATCTACAAGGAGTTCAAAATCATATTCATATGATCCATTTATATTTGGGGCGTGCTTCAACTCACATGGGACAGATTTGGTGCAACACTTGCAATCATAGGCTTAGGGAGCCTAATCAAACCTATGGGCTAAAACTATACAAAGGGAAGCCTAAAGTGAAGATCAAGTAAGGCTTTTGTGAAGATTCAGTTTTGTTATGATGGGCTTGCTATATTTTTATTATTTAACACTTGTTTTATTTTAGCTTTGTTTGGGCTTGTATTCTGGCCATACTTTAACTTTTATGTTTTAGAGTGTTGGGCCATGTGTTGGGCCATGTTTTGGGCTTATGTTTTAATACTTCTGTGTTATTTTAGTGTGTGATTGGGCTTGGGCCTTATGTGTTTAACCCAAGTCCAAGAAGAGTGTCTTAGGGTTTTATTTATTTTTCTCGTTACTATATAAGGATAAGAAACAATTGTAAGAGGTAGCTTTTAATCAAAATTTTAGAATTTTGTTCATGCCTTTGGCGTGTAATGCTTTGAGTGAGAGTGAGGATTTGCTTTCATCAATTGCACCAGGAATCTTGGCTTACTTATCAACTATTTGTTGTGGCGTTTGTCAAATTCTCATCTAAATCCTTCGATCATTGGTGTTTCAGCTTCTCTAAGTGTGGGGTGCCATAGGAGGTGGGTTTATCAAATCTTTGGATTCCATATCTACTTGTGCGTGTGGATTTGAGGCTTGTGCCATAGGGTTCCGCGTCAGTTGGTATCAGAGCCACAGTGAGGTAAATTCTGATTTATCTTAGGATCTAGGGTTTTTGAGTTTTCCTTGTCTTTCTTGTTGATTTCGGTGAAAACTTCTGTATCCATGATTGCGCCTTCTTGATAAATTATCACATAATCTCTTTTGGAAAAAAAAAAAAATCGAAATCCAAAAAAAAATGAAAAAATAAATCGTCTTTGCCATATTTATCTTGATCTGGCCGAAATTGTGATATGCTTCCTTTTTCATCCATATTTCCTTACCTATCTCAATTGATTGCTGTAATTTATGGGAATCAATTTGAATTTTGAATTTTGAATTGGGCCGAATCTAGATTAGGAGATAAAAGAAATTCTGCCTATTTCCTAAAGTGCACATTTAAGGCAACTGCATCTAAATCGATTTGGTGTCAAATCCATCTTTTAATGCCCATTTTCGTCCATGATGCTGCACTGAGTGAGATTTTTTTTTGTCTATTTGTGGGGTTTTGATACTTGCCTTTTTGGGTAGATTTAAATAGATCCGTATTTAATTTGCGTTGAAGCGAATTAAATTCAAACTTTTGTCCAGATTTGTTTTTATTTGAATTCAATGTTTCGTTTTTTGGTTTAAGCTTGCTTTTGCTTTCTTGACATTGCTAGAGTATTGTTTGATTGGGTCTATACTCTAGGTGATATTTTTCAAGTAGCACAAAGCCTAGTTCGTGTGTTACTTTCCAAATTGTCAGTGTCTTCTTTCTAGTTTTTTGCGCGCTTCCTTCTTTCTTTAGGTTTTCTTCTTTGTTTCATTAAACACACCTTGTGGTTGGTTGGTTGACCTTAGTTTCTGAAGTGCAATTGAAGAATCAGCAAAAGAATGGTAAGAGTGCAAACACTTGAGTACTTTTTTTTAACACAATGTTTGCTAGTTCTTTTTGTTCTTTATTGATTTAAGGTAGGATGAGTAAAGACAAGAATGTGGTTGATCGTACTGATGGAAGTGAATCGAATATGGGTAATGATTATAAGCTCTTTAAGAAGTCAGTCAGTGGTGAGTTACAAAGGCTCACTAAGATTCTTGAGAGGTTGACTGAAACTATGGAGAGTTTGAATGTCTCACAAGCTTCCACTTCTACAAGAATACCTCAAAAAACTCCTAATTGCAATAATGATTGTGATGATTCGGATGTGTTGGTTAATAATGCATTGCTTGCTGCACATTGTGAGATACTTGTTGCTAGGCGTGCTCTGAATATGCAGGTTAAGGAAGAAAGCCTAGAACAACGGGAAAACATATTTCACACTAGGTGTTTGGTTAATGGAAAAGTGTGTACTCTCATTATTGATGGAGGTAGTTGTACAAATGTGGCTAGTGTGTATATGGTGGAAAAATTGGGCTTGACTTCTATTAAACACCCTAAGCCATATAGATTGCAATGGTTGAATGATTGTGGAGAGGTTAGGGTTACACGCCAGGTGGTTATACCATTTTCTATTGGTAGGTACAAGGATGAGATCTTATGTGATGTGGTACCTATGCAGGCAAGCCATATGCTGTTGGGTAGACCGTGGCAACATGATAGAAAAGTGCAACATGATGGGTTCAATAACAAGTACTCCTTCAGTCATGAAGGACAGAAGGTTATAATCGCTCCTTTATCACCTCAAGAGGTATATGTTGATCAAATAAAGATGCTGGAGAGGGAGAGGGAGGCTTCGGCCTTGGCCACAAAGGGGAGCGAGAGCTTGAATTCTGCAGAAAATATGAGAGAAAAGAGTGAGTTTGAGGGTAAAGAGGCTGGAAAAGAATCAAGACTAGTTCAAGGAGGGAAGGTAGAGAAAGAAAAGGAGAAAGAAGAGGCTAAAGTTCCAATCTCAACTTCCATAGAGATTGAAATTGAAGAGGAAGTTGTAATGCATGAATCTAATGTAGTTGTTGTTGAGAATTCCATCAATGAACTTATAGAAGAGGTTGTGAATGATGAGGGACATGGGGAGAATGTGATTGATGAGGTGGAGGAGGCGAATGAGACTGTTTTGGAAGTTGTGAGGAGAAGGGGTCACATCTACATGATCTTTCTATGACTAATATTTTTATGCCTAGTTCATTTGTTCTTGATGTGCAGGTTGTTGATGAAAGCATTCATGACGAAAGTTTTATCCTATTTCCACCTATTCAAAAGGAGGTCTTTGAAGATACATGGGTTCCTAAAGCTTCCCTTTTTGACATAAATATCAGCAAGATTCGAGGACGAATCTTTTCTAAAGAAGGAGAGAATGATACGGATTCAATAGGGCAAAGTTCTAACAATGGTGTGGAGTAAACTTATGTCATTCAAATGGATCTACAAGGAGTTCAAAATCATATTCATATGATCCATTTATATTTGGGGCGTGCTTCAACTCACATGGGACAGATTTGGTGCAACACTTGCAATCATAGGCTTAGGGAGCCTAATCAAACCTATGGGCTAAAACTACACAAAGGGAAGCCTAAAGTGAAGATCAAGTAAGGCTTTTGTGAAGATTCAGTTTTGTTATGATGGGCTTGCTATATTTTTATTATTTAACACTTGTTTTATTTTAGCTTTGTTTGGACTTGTATTCTGGCCATACTTTAACTTTTATGTTTTAGAGTGTTGGGCCATGTTTTGGGCTTATGTTTTAATACTTATGTGTTATTTTAGTGTGTGATAGGGCTTGGACCTTATGTGTTTAACCCAGGTCCAAGAAGAGTGTCTTAGGGTTTTATTTATTTTTCTCCTTACTATATAAGGATAAGAAACAATTGTAAGAGGTAGCTTTTAATCAAAAATTCAGAATTCTGTTCATGCCTTTGGCGTGTAATGCTTTGAGTGAGAGTGAGGATTTGCTTTCATCAATTGCACCAGGAATCTTGGCTTACTTATCAACTATTCGTTGTGGCGTTTGTCAGATTCTCATCTAAATCCTTCGATCATTGGTGTTTCAGCTTCTCTAAGTGTGGAGTGCCATAGGAGGTGGGTTTATCAAATCTTTGGATTCCATATCTACTTGTGCGTGTGGGTTTGAGACTTGTGCCATAGGGTTCCGCGTCAGTCATTGGCATAATGCCCACGCCCTTTACATTTAAAGCATTGAATATCTCTAGTCCTATTAGATTTAGGGGCTAATTCATTTTTACCATGAGAGTTAGATGCTTCTTTGGAAGGTAACGTGACTTTTTGAGTTGAAGACTTATCAAACCTTTTAGGATCAGCCTTGATGTTCCATTTGGAACCCTATTTTTTATTGGAGTTTTGAGCAGCCCTATTACTCCCCCATCTACTTTGGCCTCTTTGTCTTTTCACCTTAATGGCAATGTTCACCAAGTCTTCCAAATCAACATATGGTTGCAAATCAACCACTTCAGCAATCTCCTTGTTTAGGCCACCAAAGAAACGAGCCATAGTCTAGTCTTCCTCCTCCACTATGTTTGCTTTGATGAGGAGCAACTCCATCTCCTTATGATACTCATGAACAGATTTTGATCCCTGAGTTAATCTTTGCAACTGATGATGGAGATCTCTATGGTAATAAGTAGGCACATATTTCTTCCTCATGATTCGCTTCATCTCTTCCCAACTAGCAATGGATAACTCTCCATTCCTTCTCTTAGATTTCACAAGCTCATCCCACCATATTAGTGCATAATCAAAACTCAAGGGTAGCAAGTTTTACCTTTTTATCGTCGAAATAGCTTTGACAGTTAAAAACCATCTCCACTTTATGCTCCCACTCTAAATAGGCATCAACATCAGCCTTACCATTGAAGCTTGGAATCTTCATCTTTATGGAGTTCATATTATTATCTACATAGGGTACACGATCATTGAACCTTCTGGCTTGGAAAGGAGCTGATTGTGCCACATTTTCCTCTTCATAGGATGGATCGTGTGTATCATCATCCCCCTGATTGGGCTTGCCCTTTGAAGATCTAAGGTTGTCCTCAAGGTTAACTGATACAGATTCAATAGGGCAAAGTTCTAACAATGGTGTGGAGCAAACTTATGTCATTCAAATGGATCTACAAGGAGTTCAAAATCATATTCATATGATCCATTTATATTTGGGGCGTGCTTCAACTCACATGGGACAAATTTGGTGCAACACTTGCAATCATAGGCTTAGGGAGCCTAATCAAACCTATGGGCTAAAACTACACAAAGGGAAGCCTAAAGTGAAGATCAAGTAAGGCTTTTGTGAAGATTCAGTTTTGTTATGATGGGCTTGCTATATTTTTATTATTTAACACTTGTTTTATTTTAGCTTTGTTTGGGCTTGTATTCTGGCCATACTTTAACTTTTATATTTTAGAGTGTTGGGCCATGTTTTGGGCTTATGTTTTAATACTTATGTGTTATTTTAGTGTGTGATTGGGCTTGGGCCTTATGTGTTTAACCCAGGTCCAAGAAGAGTGTCTTAGGGTTTTATTTATTTTTCTCCTTACTATATAAGGATAAGAAACAATTGTAAGAGGTAGCTTTTAATCAAAATTTCAGAATTCTGTTCATGCCTTTGGCGTGTAATGCTTTGAGTGAGAGTGAGGATTTATTTTCATCAATTGCACCAGGAATCTTGGCTTACTTATCAACTATTCGTTGTGGCGTTTGTCAGATTCTCATCTAAATCCTTCGATCATTGGTGTTTCAGCTTCTCTAAGTGTGGAGTGCCATAGGAGGTGGGTTTATCAAATCTTTGGATTCCATATCTACTTGTGCGTGTGGGTTTGAGGCTTGTGCCATAGGGTTCCGCGTCAGTCATTGGCATAATGCCCACGCCCTTTACATTTAAAGCATTGAATATCTCTAGTCCTATTAGATTTAGGGGCTAATTCATTTTTACCATGAGAGTTAGATGCTTCTTTGGAAGGTAACGTGACTTTTTGAGTTGAAGACTTATCAAACCTTTTAGGATCAGCCTTGATGTTCCATTTGGAACCCTATTTTTTATTGGAGTTTTGAGCAGCCCTATTACTCCCCCATCTACTTTGGCCTCTTTGTCTTTTCACCTTAATGGCAATGTTCACCAAGTCTTCCAAATCAACATATGGTTGCAAATCAACCACTTCAGCAATCTCCTTGTTTAGGCCACCAAAGAAACGAGCCATAGTCTAGTCTTCCTCCTCCACTATGTTTGCTTTGATGAGGAGCAACTCCATCTCCTTATGATACTCATGAATAGATTTTGATCCCTGAGTTAATCTTTGCAACTGATGATGGAGATCTCTATGGTAATAATCTTTGTAACATATGAAGTCCATGGCTGCCCATGCCACACGTTCGGGCAATTGCATTATTGTTTATGGAAATGAGAGTTATTGGCGACAAGTCCGTCCTTGATGTGAAATGTCTGTGCTATGATGCATTCCATGAAAGCATGAATAATTAAAATGTTTTATGGTTCTGCTCACTGGGCTTTTTAGCTCACCCCGTTCCCTTAACCCCCAGGTTTGCAGGTACAGGATAGAGCAGGAGGTCGGATAGAGTAAAGTTTTGGTTATGTAATAGCTAGTAGTGGACATGATGGATGTTGTAATGTAATGTTGAGTTATGTAATGTAATGACGGTATTGATGTTTAGAAGTGTGCTTGACCCTAGCTGTGTAATCCCTTTATGAATGCATGATCTTTTACTGATGTTTATGTTTTACCAAACTTAATGCATGATTATGGCACCCCATTGGAGCATTGATGAGGACTCCATGGTGGGGTTAATGTTAATGTCTATGTTAATGCATGCACAGGTTGAGTTTGGTTCATGAATGAAAAAAAAAAGTTTTAATTTTATGTATGTTGTTGATCATGTATGGGATTAAACAGGTTCACAGGATGTATATTAGGCTTGCTACGGGTCCCGGCGGCCTTAAGCCGATCTGGATCCTAGCGCCGGTAGCGGTTCGATTTCCAGACTGTTACATAAGTGTAGATCCTTACTTTTTCCTATGTTTTAAGTAAGTTTTAATAAGGGGGTAAGGGTTAAAAATGCATGATATAGCTAGATCTAAGGTTATAGGCTTTGAGTTAGATTGTTGATGAATGTATGCTTATGTTATGTTTTGTTGTTTTTTGTTGGGGTTTAGGCTAGTTTTTATACCCCTTATGCATGTTGGAGTGAGTATGCATGTTGTAGGAAGTTGGGTGTGAGGATTTGAGAGTTTTGGGGCTGAAATGCTTAGGGCGGAATCGGGTTCTGCTATTCTGGATAACCCAGGTTCGGCAATCGAAGCAAGGTTCGGTCGCCAAACCTGCCTGTGGAGGCAGTCTTTGGCCGCGTAACCTGCCCCCGAAAGAATGGACTTTCGGATTTGGAAGGGAGTTTCGGGCGCCGAACCTGCCCTCGAAGGTTAGTGACTTTCGAATCTGTGGAGACTTTCTGCCGCCAAACCTGCCCCCGAAAGTGCCTGACTTTCGGATCTGTAGGACCTTCGGCCGCCGAAAGTCCCCTGCCCATCCTTCCTTTGCTTGTTTTGTGTGCATGTTTTATGATATTTTAGGGGGTTTTTGGGGAGTTGTTTAGAGTCTTGTTAGAGTTATGTTTGGTCCCTCATTTGAGTCCACCTGTGTAGGTTTGGACCCGAGAGACCGTAGAAGCCAGCAGTGAGTCAGCTGCTCCATTGTCAGTAAAGCATCAGCCAGAGGTGAGTAGAACTAAACTAATCTATTGTTTTTAAAAGTAATCAAACTTTTAAGCATGTTCATGCATCATGAAGGCCATGTTATATAATAGGTTGTTTGCATTAGAATTCACGAATATGACGTATTGCATAATTTACTGTGGATGTGGATGGATATTGGATGACCCACTAGCTCTCGATACGATATGATATGATATGATATGATACGAAAGTCTAGGTCGAGGCCCAATCTACGCCCCTGACACGATGTAAGAGAAAGTCCAAGTCGAGGCCCATTCTACGCCCCTGGCACAGTTGGATATGCTATGTTATGTTTAAGTGAAAGTCCTGAGGAACTCTGTCGAGGGCTGGGCACATTGGATATGTAGAGGGTTACTGGTGACAAGTCCATCCTTGATGTGAATTATTTGTATTGTGATGCATTTCATAAGAGCATATGTTTATTAAATTGTTTTTATGGTTCTGCTCACTAGGCTCTTGTAGCTTATCCTTTTCCCCTAACCCTAGGTTTGCAGGGTCAATGATAGAGCGGGAAGTTGGCTAGAGACTGGTATAAGCTTATGTAATAGAATAGTAGTGGACATGTACGATATAATGGATTAGATTTGTGCTTTGCCCTAGTTTATGTTTTTGGTAAATCCTAGTGAATATGTTTTTATGTAAAAGTTTTATTATGAATTATGTTGAACCAAGCTTGATGTATGTGATGATGACCATACTAGAGCATTTGATGAGGGCTCTAGTGTGGGTTTTATGTATACAGTTTATGATGAATGCACAGGTGGAGCTTGGTATAGGAAGAGTTTAATTTTTTTATGAAAATGTATGTTCATGTTTGGGATTTTATCAGGTATACAGGATGCATAGTAGGCTTGCTACGGGCTCCAGCGACCTTAAGTCGATCTGAACCCTAGCGCCGGTAGCGGTTCAGTTTTCGGATTGTTACAGAGTGGTATCAGAGCTCTAGGTTCATATGGTCAGACTTAGAGTGTCAGGCTCATAGATGTTATAGAAGGGCAAGCACAATAGGAAAAAATCATGTCCACTAGGATAAGATGTAGAGTCCTTTCATGATGATGATGTGTAATGCCATGATTATATGCATGTGCATTAATGTTATGATATGTATGAATGTGTTGTGGGTTCATGTGTATCCACATGAACCATATGATGCTAATGTTTACGTGATGTATGTTGCTTTTCAGAAAACAGAATGCGAGGCACTCATCGATCTGCGAGATTGACTGGAGTTCTGCCTGAGAATGAGGGCATGGATGCCCTACCCCCTGCTCTTCCAAGAGCAAGGTCTAGTAGAACCAGCAGAGGGGAATCATCAAGGGACCCTAGAAGGTCTTTTGATGTAAACAGGAGGAGAACCGATCGGGGAAGGATGTCGGCGGATTTGAGGGAAATAGAGGAAGATGATCAGAGGAGGGATGGCAGTTTGGGTGTGAGCATGTCAGAGGAAGGTATGGGAGAATCACAAGGAGGCGCTTAGGCCTTAAGTTTTGCTTATCCACCCCAATACCAACCCTATCCACAGGGACCGGGATATCTGATGAGAGGCACATCAGATTTCTCAAGTTATAACTCATATCCTTCATTCATGCCTTATCCTCCCTTCTACCCTCCATATCCACCTTACCAGATTTTTTCACCCCTACCTTTTTATCAAAATCCAACAAACCCTAACCCTGGGAATGTTGCACCACCTCCTCCTCCCCCAGTAGAACCAAGAGTTCTTGAAACCCAATCATCTAGACCCAACCCATCAGATAGGAGCAAGGTGAAAATGATCAACTATCTGAAGTTGGATGCTCCCAAGTTTAAAATAGGTGATGATCCATTTGAGTATCTCAAGACGGTGAAGATGATAACTGATGAGTTAGGAGCTAGCAACAGCAGAGCCATTCAGATGGCGGGGTTCACTCTTAAATGCAAGAAGGCAAGGGAGTGGTTTAAAAACTATGTGGACCCGAGACTAGATAGCTTATCCTGGGAACAGTTTGCTAATGAATTTGCAGGATGGGCTTTTCCAGACAGTTATAGGGAGCTAAAGGTAATTAAGTTCGAGCAGCTGAGACAAACTGAAGACATGAGGGTAGATTAATACACAGATAAATTCCTGGAGTTGCTTCAGTTTGTGGGACAGGAATATGATACAGATAAGAAGAAAGCCAGGAGGTATACCATGAGACTCCACCCAAGGTATTCCTCTCTAATTCTAGCGGCAGAGAGGGAGAGCTTCCACACCATAGTGGATGCAGCCAGAAAAATGGAGGCTAGTGCCATTATCCAGGGGACAGTAAAACAACAGGTGGCACAATTCTCGGGTTCCAAAACCCCAGGTATAGGGAATATTGACCTCTCCTCTCTGGGTGAAGCTGTCGTCAAGGGTAAGAAGTGGAGCAAGTCCAAGCCCAAGAAGAACAAGTTCTGGAACAGGTTAAAGTCTGGTCTGGGAATGGGTGGTGGTTTGAGCTCTGGTTCGGATAGCTCCGAATGTATGAGGTGCGGTAAGCCGCACAAAGGGGTTTGTTGGTTTGGGACTACAGTATGTTTCAGATGCGGGCAGGAGGGGCACATGACACGTGAGTGTCCCAATGCAAGTATGATGGCTCAATCCCAGCGGACAGCTTCTAGCAGTGTAGCTCAGCCAGTAGCTCCAACCATGTCTCAGGGCAGAGGTCAAGGTAGAGGGAGAGGGACAGCCTTTTCTTCAGCAGGTTCCCGCGGGGAAGGTCCATCAGCTCTAGCACGGATCTTCACCATGACTCAGTAGGAGGCTAACACGTCAAACATCATGGTGTCAGGTAATCTCATCATTGGATGTTTTGATGTGTATGCTCTTATGGACCCTGGTGCTTCTCATTCTTTTATTGTCCCGAGAGCCGTAGAGAGGTTGGGTTTGATAGCTTCTGGGCTAGATTGTCCTCTATGGGTCAGTGGGCCCATGTGTGATCCATCTATGGTAGAGTCAGTCTGCCGGTACAGTCTAGTGTTTGTTGAGGGTAGATGCCTTTCAGCTGACCTTGTGGTTCTAGATTTGACTGATTTTGACGTCATTCTAGGGATGGATTGGCTTTCTACTCATGGTACTACCTTGGACTACAAAGACAAGGTAGTCAGGTTCAGAGATCAGGATGGGTCGGAGGTTGATAAGCGGTTGTCGAAGCCGTCAAAAATAAACCTATTAAACAATCAACAATAAATTTGTAGATAGCGGCAATAGGGTCGAACCACAGGGAATTGACATCAATGATTTTTCTAATAATGACTAGGTCAAGTAAATAATAAGTAATTAAAAGAGGGGGGTTTTGAGTTGATGGATTAACACTAAATAACAAAAGAAAGCAATAATTTAAAAAAGAGTAAATCAATAAGAGAAAAGCTTCTAGTTGAAGTATGGATCTATTTCAGATTGTTTAGAATTGATCATTGATTATTTAGGACTCCTATTTTATTTCAATAAATTGGTTTTGGTTATGGAAGACGCTTCTCACAACCAAATTCCTCCTTAGTTCTAGTTTGATTAGGAAACGTTCGCTAATCAAACACTAATCAACAAGTTGCCAAGGAACGTCCTTGGGGCACTGTAGCATCGAACAACTGTTGATTGCATTAAGACTTAGAGAAATCCAATTCTATCCTTGCCAACCGCGTGGTCAAGTTTAGACTATGCAATTTGATTAAATGTGTATTTGAACAACCTAAGCAATTACGGACCTAAATCATTCAAACAATATTACTTAAGCAATTTAAAAGCAATGGGCCCTTATTGATTCTAAAAGCAAAGTAATAATTATGGAAAGCTCAAATTGCATAAATATTGAAAATAAATAGAAGTTTAACAATGGAGATTTAAATCTCCCAATTCATCACAAAATCTAAAATTCACCAACTTCAACTAGAAAAGAAGGAATTTAGCCACTCATGATGGACTAAATACACAAAAAGATGAAAAGAGAAGAAAAGAAAGAAGAAAAGAGGCGGCAGAGTTTCTGGTGAGGTGAGAAGATGTTGAGTAGCTGATCAGAAGATACCCCTTGCTGGTTTGGAGGTTGCTCTTTTATAGCTGAAGAATTCCATCCTTCTAGGGTTTTGAAATCCCTTTTTAATTTGGCTTGTGATTCCTCTTTTGATGTTGAATTTAATTGCAACTGGAATTCCTTAAGTGAGAAACTCTTTCGTGGCTCTTGGAATTGTTTTGGTAGTGATTGAGTTGGATTTGGACTTCTGAAAACTCAAAATTCGGTTTCCTGAACAATTTCCCGCTCTGCTGTATTTTCTGCTGTCATTGTGATCGGGGCAGTGATTTGGGCAAATCACTGGTCTAATCACTTTCTGCAAGTCTGTGCTATCTCTGCTAGTGATCTGGGCAGTTTCTGCGAGTGATTTGACCAGTTTCTATGAGTGATTTGGGCAAATCACTGACCCAATTACTTCTGCCTATTGCCTCCAGGTTTCTGTTTCAGCTTGATTTGGGCAGTGATTTGGGCAAATCACTGACCCAATCACTTTTCTGTCATTTTCTGCACTTTTTCTCTATTTTTCCAATTTCTCCCTTTTCTGTAAAAACAAGGTAAAAACCATAAATTAAGCTAAATAATGTGTAAATAAACAATAATAAAGATCATAAAAATGTGGCTAAATTATGCTTGATCAAATACCCCCACACCTAGCTTTTTGCTTGTCCTCAAGCAACAAATAACTTAGTCAATCAAGCTCCTTTTTCTTTTGAGCCTAAGTACCACTTAATTAGCCCCCCCTAGACTCCTAAATTGAAGTATCACAGTATAGAGTACATGCACCAAGGTTGTTTCTTCTTTTCCTTGTTTCCCCTCACCTACCATGGTCAAGAAAAAGGTTTTTGATTTAATCATGCTTATTCTCTTTATATGAGCTCAATGTAACCTCTAAGAGTGACTTGCCCTTCTTTGAGTGTTTTATTTTATTTTATTCAGCAGCACTTTTTATTCTTGCCTGAAAAAGTCACTAACCTTTTTACGCGAAGGTGCATATTGGTGATACCCACCCCCGGTTACTCAGTCAGTCACTTGTTCAAGTGGCTACTAGCTCTGTTCATAGCTTATTTGGCCATTGGAACAGGTTTATGATTTGTGCTTTGTGCTGGTTTTTTTTTTTCTTTTTTTCTTTTCATGACAGTTTGGGCAAATCACCTCATAGGGAGTTACACTAACTTTTTATTTGCATGTATTTATATTTTTATTTCCCTTGACCAATACAAATTTAGAGATTCAATTCAAGAAAAGAACTTCCAAAGTGAAGGTAGCACACTACAATTGATTCAATTTAGGCTTAAAGGGGTGGAAAATCAATGGGGTCATGAGATAGGAAGCTCTTTTAACCTTGTTATCTATGCTGAGTAGAGCAAAAGCTAAGTCAAAATTTTGTGTGTGTGTGTGCAAAAAGTGAAAAAATGTGTGAAAAAATTTTGGTGTGTGTTTATGGGGCAAAAAGATGCAAAAAGATAATGTAAACGAAAAAAATATAACCTAAACCTATCAGTAAATACCCCCACACCTATCCCAAACATTGTCCTCAATGTTTAAACATAAATATGAAAAAATTAATAAGGAGAAGGAAAGGGACTGCCTGGGATGTGGGTGATTTGAGCAGGTGATTTGGGCAAATCACCCGGCCAAATCACTGGCTGTCATGGTCTGTGGGCAGAAAGTGTTGAACCAGCAGCTGCAACATGCTTTCCATGTGCTGCATCCTGTCTTGAGCCTCCATCGAATGGTCTTGAGGTGCCTTTTATGTCCTCCAAGGTCCACCCAATTGCTTTCTTGTGCTTCCTCAACACATCAAGGAGCTTTTCCTCTTCTTCTTGGCTGAGCTGGTTAGAAATAATTACTGGAAGTGTATTTCCAGTTCCCAAGTAGGCATATTTGAGGTGGCTAGGCAAGGGTTTCAGTTCTGGTGTAACTGCTGTCTGCTGGTTTTCTGTCTGCTTGCTGTCTGATTTGTCCAGTGATTTGGGCAATTCACTGGTCAAATCACTTTCTGTTAAGTCTGTCTGCTCACTGATTTGGGCAGATTGTCTGGGTGATTTGGGCAGATCACTGGGCAAATCACCTGTAACCAGCTGTGAACAGTACTCCATCTGGTCTGTCTTGGTGTTGCTGTCCACTTCTTCTCTCCTGCAAAGACCTTCATAAAGTAAGTTTTCTTGATCAAAATCAAAAATTTCTTGACTTAAATTATCAATTATATCAAGGCCATAAACAGGAGAAACATCATTGGGGAATTTCATGGCATCATAAACATTAAATTTGATAATTTCCCCTTCAAACTCCATGGTCAATGTGCCATCATGCACATCAATTTTTGTTCTTGCTGTGCTCAAGAATGGTCTCCCAAGTAAGATATTAGAGGTGGTGTTGCTTTTATCTTCCTCCATGTCAATGACATAAAAATCAGCTGGGAAGACTAGTTGGTCTACTTGTACCAACACATCTTCTAGGACTCCCTTGGGGTAAACAACCGATCGGTCGGCCAATTGGATTACTATGCTGGTGCCCTTGAGTGTACCTGCATTCAACAAGTTAAAGATGGAAAGTGGCATAACATTGATTGATGCCCCAAGGTCACACATGGCCTTCTTTATCCCTATGTTGCCTATTTTGCATGAAATGGCAAACATTCCTCTATCCTTACAAATTTGTTGGAAGTTTCCTTTGGATAACAGCTGAAACACACTCCCCCACACTTACCTTTTCATGTTCAGCAAGTTTCCTCCTATTGGTGCATAGCTCTTTGAGAAATTTAGCATACCTTGGTATTTGTTTGATAGCATCAAGTAGAGGTATATTGATTTCCACCTTGCGGAGTGTCTCAAGTATCTCTTTCTCCTCTTTTTCTTTTTGGGACCTTGCAAATCTCTTTGGAAAGGGAGGAGGTACCTTGAATTTCTCTGCTGGTTGCTGTTTCTGCCCTTGACTGGGTTCTGCCTGATCTGGTGATTTGGGCAATTCGTTTGGTGATTTGGGCAAATCACTGCTGGGCAGATCAGTCTGCCTAGTGACTGGGTCAGTGATTTGGGCAAATCGACTGCCCTGACCACTTTCTGGCAGAATTTCTTCCATGGCCTGTTTCTTCAATTTCTCAACCTTGCTGTCTTGCAGCTCTTTTTCACTCCTCAATGTGATGGCACTAACATTTTGTCTTGGATTTATCTCAGTTTGGGAGGGTAGCTTCCCTTGAGACTCAAATTTGCTCATTGAAGAGGCCATTTGACTCACTTGTCTCTCAAGACTTTGCACATTATTTGCTAAATTCTTCACAATCTCTTCAAGAGGTGCATTGGGGTTTTGAGGTGCAGCTTGAGCTTGATTCCTTTGCTGGTAGCTTGGATATTGATTTCCCCTTGCATAGCTGAAATTTGGATGGTCCCTCTAACCTGGATTATATTGCAGATCTCTTTGGTAGTCATGGTAGTGGTCTGTCCTAGTATAGCCATAGCTCAGATTGTCTCCCCAACCTGTATTGTATGTGTCAAGGTAGGGATTATGTCTTGGCTGTCCATAGAATCCTTCAAATGCATGTGCTTGTTGAAGTTGTCGAACTTGTCGAGCTTGACCATAATTTCTCACAATAGAGGTTAGTTCAGAAATTTGAGAAGAGAGAAAAGACATACTTACCGTAGCCATGCTTGTAAGGTCTTGGCAGTGTGTTCAATTTCTGGATCGTAAAGAATAGCTTCTTTACGATCAGCCCTGGTCATAAAAGGAAAATACGTTAGTTTAAATCAATTCCCCGGCAACGGCGCCAATTTTTGATAAGCGGTTGTCGAAGCCGTCAAAAATAAACCTATTAAACAATCAACAATAAATTTGTAGATAGCGGCAATAGGGTCGAACCACAGGGAATTGACACCAATGATTTTCCTAATAATGACTAGGTCAAGTAAATAACAAGTAATTAAAAGAGGGGGGTTTTGAGTTGATTGATTAACACTAAATAACAAAAGAAAGCAATAATTTAAAGATGAGTAAATCAATAAGAGAAAAGCTTCTAGTTGAAGTATGGATCTATTTCAGATTGTTTAGAATTGATCATTGATTATTTAGGACTCCTATTTTATTTCAATAAATTGGTTTTGGTTATGGAAGACGCTTCTCACAACCAAATTCCTCCTTAGTTCTAGTTTGATTAGGAAACGTTCGCTAATCAAACACTAATCAACAAGTTGCCAAGGAACGTCCTTGGGGAACTGTAGCATCGAAAAACTGTTGATTGCATTAAGACTTAGAGAAACCCAATTCTATCCTTGCCAACCGCGTGGTCAAGTTTAGACTATGCAATTTGATTAAATGTGTATTTGAACAACCTAAGCAATTACGGACCTAAATCATTCAAACAATATTACTTAAGCAATTTAAAAGCAATGGGCCCTTATTGATTCTAAAAGCAAAGTAATAATTATGGAAAGCTCAAATTGCATAAATATTGAAAATAAATAGAAGTTTAACAATGGAGATTTAAATCTCCCAATTCATCACAAAATCTAAAATTCACCAACTTCAACTAGAAAAGAAGGAATTTAGCCACTCATGGTGGACTAAATACACAAAAAGATGAAAAGAGAAGAAAAGAAAGAAGAAAAGAGGCGGCAGAGTTTCTGGCGAGGTGAGAAGATGCTGAGTAGCTAATCAGAAGATACCCCTTGCTGGTTTGGAGGTTGCTCTTTTATAGCTGAAGAATTCCATCCTTCTAGGGTTTTGAAATCCCTTTTTAATTTGGCTTGTGATTCCTCTTTTGATGTTGAATTTAATTGCAACTGGAATTCCTTAAGTGAGAAACTCTTTCGTGGCTCTTGGAATTGTTTTGGTAGTGATTGAGTTGGATTTGGACTTCTGAAAACTCAAAATTCGGTTTCCTGAACAATTTCCCGCTCTGCTGTATTTTCTGCTGTCATTGTGATCGGGGCAGTGATTTGGGCAAATCACTGGTCCAATCACTTTCTGCAAGTCTGTGCTATCTCTGCTAGTGATCTGGGCAGTTTCTGCGAGTGATTTGACCAGTTTCTACGAGTGATTTGGGCAAATCACTGACCCAATCACTTTTGCCTATTGCCTCCAGGTTTCTGCTTCAGCTTGATTTGGGCAGTGATTTGGGCAAATCACTGACCCAATCACTTTTCTGTCATTTTCTGCACTTTTTTTCCATTTTTCCAATTTCTTCCTTTTCTGTAAAAACAAGGTAAAAACCATAAATTAAGCTAAATAATATGTAAATAAACAATAATAAAGATCATAAAAATGTGGCTAAATTATGCTTGATCAGAGGTAGTCTTCTAAGGGGACGGAGTAGGGATGCCTAGAGGTTTGATATCAGCCCTACAGGCTCATAGGTTGCTTAGGAGGGGTTGTCAGGGGTTTCTTGCTCATGTCAGAGAGCTTGACAGTCAGGTTGAGGAACCAGCTGCAGTGCTCGTAGTTAGAGAATTCCTAGATGTTTTCCCAGATGAGCTGCCAGGTTTACCACCTGCTAGGGAGATAGAGTTTGAAATTGAAGTGATGCCAGGAACCAGACCCATCTCTATTCCTCCCTACAGGATGGCGCCTGCAGAGTTAAAGGATTTAAAAGAGCAGTTGCAGGAGTTGGTAGATAAGGGTTTCATCTGACCTAGTACCTCACCTTGGGGTGCTCCGGTCCTGTTTGTGAAAAAGAAGGATGGATCTCTAAGACTTTGTATCGACTACAGACAGTTGAACAAGGTCACTACCAAGAATAGATATCCGTTACCCAGGATTGATGATCTATTCGACCAGCTATCAGGAGCCGGTTGTTTCTCGAAAATAGATTTGAGATCCGGGTACTACCAGTTGAGGGTCAGAGAAGAGGATGTGCCAAAGACAACTTTCAGGACCAGATATGGACATTATGAGTTGCTAGTGATGCCGTTCGGGCTGACCAATGCCCCTGCAGCATTCATGGACCTCATGAATAGAGTTTTTAGTCAGTTTCTGGATCACTTCATTATTGTCTTCATTGACGATATCTTAGTGTATTCTAGGAATGCAGAGGAGCATGCCCTTCATCTAAGGACAGTGTTGCAGACCCTGAGAGAACATGGCTTGTATGCCAAGTTCTCCAAGTGTGAATTCTGGTTGAGGAGCATTTCTTTCTTAGGGCATATGGTGTCAGAAAAGGGAATCGAGGTGGACCCTAAGAAAGTTGAAGCTATAGCTAACTGGCCTAGACCCACTACGGTGACAGAGATTAAAAGCTTTTTGGGTTTGGCAGGTTACTACAGGAGGTTCGTTCAGGACTTCTCAAAAATTGCAGCTCCTATGACCAGGTTGACAAAAAAGAATCAGAGGTTTGCTTGGTCAGAACAGTGTGAAGAGAGTTTTGAAGAGCTGAAAAGAAGGTTAACGTCAGCACCGGTGTTAGCTCTGCCTACCAGTAATGAAGACTTCATAGTGTTTTGTGATGCGTCCCGAGTGGGACTAGGTTGTGTGTTGATGTAGAATGAAAGGGTGATTGCTTATGCTTCTAGACAGTTGAAGAAGCATGAGTTGAATTATCCTACACATGATCTAGAATTGGCAGCCATGATCTTTGCACTCAAGATGTGGAGGCATTACCTATATGGGGTAAAATGTGAGATCTTTACAGATCATAAAAGTTTGCAGTACATCTTAAGTCAGAAGGAATTGAACCTGAGGCAAAGAAGATGGGTAGAACTGCTTAGTGACTATGATTGCAAGATCCAGTATCATCCGGGGAAGGCAAATGTTGTAGCAGATGCTCTCACCCGGAAATCACTTGGCAGTCTATCCCATATTACAGCAGAGACAAGATCGGTGGTGAGAGAATTCTACAAGCTCATCCATGAGGGTTTACAGCTCGAACTGTCTGGTACAGGTGCACTAGTGGCTCAGATGAGAGTGACAACTGTGTTTCTGAAGCAAATGGCGCAGAAACAACATGAGGACCCTGAGTTAGTGAAAATTGCCAGGACTGTCCAGTCAGGCAAAAATGAGGAGTTTCGTTTTGACAACAAAGGGGTCCTCCGTTATGGGAACAGGTTATGTATACCAAATGACGTAAGTCTGAAGGGAGACATTGTGAGAGAAGCTTATAATGCCAGATATAGTGTTCACCCTGGGGCCACTAAAATGTATCAAGATCTGAAAAGAGTTTATTGGTGGCCAGCTATGAAGAAGGAAGTGGCGCAGTTTGTGTCCGCTTGTGAAATATGTCAAAGGATGAAGCTAGAGTATCAGAAGCCAGTTGGGATGCTCAACCCACTACCGATTCCAAAGTGGAAATAGGAAAATATAGCGATGGACTTCGTAGTGGGGTTACCAGCCACGTCCAACAGGCTAGACTCGATATGAGTAATAGTGGATAGATTGACCAAATATGTTCACTTCATTCCTGTCAGGAGTGGTTACTCGGTGGACACACGGGCACAAGTATATGTTGAAGAGATTGTCAGGCTTCATGGGGCTCCAGTTTCAATTGTGTCAAATAGGGGACTCTAGTTTACCTCAAGGTTTTGGTGGAGTCTGCAAAATGCTATGGGCATAAGGCTAGACTTTAGCAATGCCTTTCATCCACAGACTGACGGACAGTCAGAGAGGACCATCCAAACCATAGAAGACATGTTAAGAATGTGTGTACTAGATTTTGGCGGTTCTTGGAGGCAACATCTACCGTTGGTGGAGTTTGCCTACAATAACAGCTATTATGCTAGTATAGGAATGGCTCCTTATGAAGCTCTATACGAGAGGAAGTGCAGGTCACCTGTCTACTGGGAAGAAGTGGGAGAAAGGGCTCTAGCAGGGCCAGAGTTAGTTGAGATCACCAGCAGGGTAGTGCCCATTATCAGAGAAAGAATCAGGACAACGGTGAGCAGGCAAAAGAGTTATGCAGATGTCCGCAGGAAGCATGTTGTGTTTCAGGAGGGGGGTAGGGTATTGCTTAAGGTGTCTCCTATGAAGGGGGTGATTCGTTTTGGGAAGAAGGGTAAACTAGCTCCAAGATACATCGAACCCTTCGAAATCTGTAATACCCGGCTAGATTCTGGCATCGGAATCCCTACCTTCCAGCGGAATCTCCGTTGGAACCGGGAATTTTGAAGATGCCAGAGTCTTCTAGAGGGGTAAAATGTGTTTTCAAAAAATGTTTTACTAATTTTATGGTTTTAAATAGAAAAGAAATTGAGTTTTTGAAAAGAATAGGCCAAGGAGGCAATTGCCAGGTTCGGCCGCCGAATCTCAAGTTCGACCGCCGAACATAAGGCTGTTTCGGGAGTGCTTTAGGCTTCCGAAAGTCTTGAGGGCAGAAACCAGGTTCGGCCGCCGAACCTCAAGTTCGGCCGCCAAACATGCATGAGTTTAGGAGGCACGTTAGGCTGCCGAAGGTGGTTCAGCAGGCCACCTATAAAAGCCCCTCAGACCGAAAATGGGCGAGTTTTCTCCCCCATTCTCGAGCTTAGGTGTGTTCATGTCCTCCTTTGGTCATTTTCATGTTTTTCTTCATCTCCTTCATATTTTTATGAGTTTCATGGTTGTTTTGAAGAGTTTTCAAGCTTAGATCTAAGTTTCGGGAGCTTGGAGACCCAAGGAGTAGTTTCCTCCCATCTCCAAGTTAGAGATCGCACAAACCCTAGATCTTCAAGAGGTAAGTGTGGATCTATGCTTTCCTTTACGTTTCATGAAGTTTTAAGTGAGTTTTAAGAGGGTTTGATGGTTGAGTATGGGTAGATATGCATGTTAGGGTTTATGTGGGTTTTATGCCCAATGCCTGCTTATGTATGTTTATGTGATGTTATGTTGATGGTTTAAACTAGTTTATGCATGTGGGAGAGTGTATGCATGATTGGGAGAGAGCAAGTGAGGTGTTGGGTAGTTTTGTTGGTTTTGGCTTATGTGGGTCAAAAGCCATTTAAGTATGCTTTTTGATGTTCTTTGTTGGAGTTTAAGTTTGTTTAAGCTCCTTTGTGCATGGTTAAGGGTTTATGCATGTTTTTAGGAAGTTGGATGCTTCTTTAGGGTGTTTGGAAGGTTTGGGAGGCTTGAATGCATAAGAGGCTGAGTTCTGGATGAACTCAGGTTCGGCCGCCGAAGGTAGTTTTGGCCGCCGAACCTGCCTATGGATGCATGGATTGGCCGCCTAACCTTGCCTGTAACAGCCCGGAAACCGAACTGCTACCGGCACTAGGATCCAGATCGACTTAAGGTCGCCGGGACCCGTAGTAAGCCTGCTATACTGTCTATGTACCTGTGAAATCCCATACATGATCATACATTTTCTGTCAAACCAGTAAAACTTTTCTTTCCTCTAGGGCTTAGCCTGTGCATGCACTATTTCTGATCTATCAACTCATAATGTTAAGCCTGGTTTTCTCATTATGCATAATAATAAAAGAAAACATACATAAATTATACATTATCTCTTTATATGGACATGTCCACACTAGCTATTACATAACTCTGCTTCTTGCAAACCCTGCTGGACTCCTTCTGAACTCTGAACCTGCAAACCTGGGGGATAGGGGAGAGGGATGAGCTATACAAGCACAATGAGCAGAACTATATAAACCATAAGTTGAAAACATGATCTCATGGAATGCACTACAGCACATCATCTCAGGGATCAGACATGACCACCAACACTCCCACTCAAAGGATGCCTGGCCTAGCCAGGTCTTACAACCTCAATCTGCCTGGCCCGGCCAGGTCTTACCACTCTGCCTGCCTGATCTAGTCAGGTCTTACCTACAGATGGCTGCCTGGCTCGGCCAGGTCTTATAACAGAGTTTGGGCTATTGGAGTCGCCTTGGTCTATCCATAGCCTCATACATATCGTATTATGCAATGCGTCAACTTCGTGAAACTAATGCAAACACCCTACTATACTCGTATGATGCATGACATATGCTCAAAGCAGTTTAGTTCTGAAAAGAGAAGTTCCACTCACCTCTGGCTGACTCGGCAGGTTCTGAAACCGTGCTCACTGCTGCTCTCTAGGGTTCCTCTGGTCCGTACCTACACAGGTGGACTCAAATGAGGGACCAAACTAACTCAAGACCATCTCTACGAAACTCCCCAAAAACCCTCTAAAAGCTCCCCAAACAATCACATAAAACATCCAAAAGAAAGCTGGACAGGGCATGTTCGGCGGCAGGTTCGGCGGCCGAAACCCCTCTCCAGAGACGAAACTCATGGATGTTCGGCGGCACCTTCGGCGGCCGAAAGTCTCGTCCAGAGACGAAACTCAACCTTCGGCGGCACTTTTGGCGGCCGAACCTTGCCTCCAGAGACGAAAGTCCCAAGTTTCGGGGGCAAGCTTTGGCAGCCGAAACTGCCTCCACAAGGGGTTCGGCGGCCGAACCTTCCTTCGGTGGCTGAACCTGGTTTTGCCCGTTGGGCAGAACCCTGCTCTGTTTCATGCAAACCTTTCCCCCAAACTTATCCAACATGCATAACAACTACACCCAACTAGCACATACCATAAAACATGCCTAAAAGGGTCTAAAACTCACTTCTCACCCCAAGAAACATACAAACAACACTTAAACATGCTTAAACACAAAATCATGCAAAACCTCAACCAAAACCCTATTCATGCATACTATCCCTACAACTCCCATAAAACCTTCAAAAATCAGTAAAAGAGGTTCTGGATCTTGACTTACCTCTTTCAAACAAGAGATCAAGTGATCCTAACGTGGAGATATGAAGAAAACCTCTTCCAAAGCTCCAAACTTCCAAACTTGCTATTTTTGCTCAAAACCTTCAAAACACACCAAAACTCTTAAAACCCTTGAAAGATTTGGTGAAAAACATGAAAAACATGAAAGTCAACTTGGGAGAGGCTGAAACTCACCTCTGGCTGCAAGTGGAGGAGAAATATCCTCCTTCCACCGACCTTTGGCCCTTTTATAGGTGGCTGGCCTGACCACCTTTGGCAGCCGAACGTGAATCCGAAACCATGCAATGTTCGGCGGCCTAAAGTGACCTTCGGCCGCCGAACCTTTGCATTTCTCCCTTATTGCTTTTCTTTCAAAACTCATTTCCTTTAACACTTTAAACCATTCAAAACTCTTAAAACACACATGAAAACATATGTCTTACCCTTCTTGAGGGTTCCGACACCTGAGATTCCACCAGATGACAGGAATTCCGAGGCCGGACTCGAGCCGGGGATTACATTGCCCCCGAAAGTTGAGTTTTGGCTTCAAAGCAGACTTTCGGCCGCCGAAGGAAGGTTCGGCCGCCGAAGGTGCCCGACTTTCGTCTCTGGAGAGGGACTTTCGGTCGCCGAAGGTGCCGCCGAAAGTGCCCGAGTTTCGTCTCTGGAGGAAGGGTTTGGCCGCCAAAGGTGCCGCCGAAAGTGCCCTGTCCAGCCTTTTCATGGTTGTTTTCTATGCATGTTTAAGTGATGTTTTAGGGGGTTTTTGGGTAGTTGTTTATGAGTTGTTAGAGTGTGTTTGGCACCTCATTCGAGTCCACCTGTGTAGGATCGGACCCGAGGGACCGAGGAGGCCATTAGTGTTAGAAGTTGCAGAGTCAGTTCAGCGTCTGCCAGAGGTGAGTAGAACTAAACTTAATCTTTTACTTTAAGAAAGCAAATGCCTAAAGCATGTTCATGCATCAAGTTTATATGTAATAGGTTGATTGCACTAGTTACACGAATATGACACATTGCATTATTTACTGTTGATGTGGATGGACCAAGGCGACCCCAATAGCCCTAGCTATGTTATGTTAATGAAGTCCTGAGGTGCCCCTTGAGGGCCGGGCATAATGAAGTCCTGAGGAGCCCGAAGGGCCGGGCATAATGAAGTCCTGAGGAGCCCGAAGGGCCGGGCACCATGTTATGTTACAGTCAGAGGGAGTTTTGGTGGTCATGTCCAATCCGTTATGTGAAATGTTTGTGCTGTGACGCATTTCATGAAAGCATGTAATTAATGAACTGTTTTCTTTGTTTCTACTCACTGGGCTTTTTAGCTCACCCCTCTCCCCTAACCCCAGTGTTGCACGTATGAGGTCGATCGGAAAGTCTCAAGAGTTAAGGTTATGCTTATGTAATAGTATTAGATTAGTACTTTTAGTGTGGACATGTATTGTAAATTGATATAATGATTTGTAAGAGATTGTAATGTAAGTAAAGTAGAGATTGGTTTATGTATTAGTACTGTGCTTGGCCCTAAGACTTGGTTAGTCCCTGTTTAATACTTGATGTATGTTATGTTTAGTGTTAAGTTGAGTTTGAACCAAACTGGTGGCATGTATTGTTTACCACTTTAGAGTCTGATGAGGACCCTAGTAGAGGTCTTATGTTTGTGGTTTGATGCGTGCACAAGTTAGGTTCTAGTTCTTTTGATGTGTCTCCGGCTTGATGTATGTTATGTTGACCCAACTAGAGTTTTGATGAGGGCTCTAGTAGGGGGTTTCTTTATGTTTTCAGTTATGTCGCATACAGGTCAGGCTCGGTATATACATCAGATATTTAAGTTTTTATGTTAAAGTTTTGATCATGTATGGGATTTGACCAGGTGATAGGATGTATGTTTGGCTTGCTACGGGTCCCGGCGGCCTTAAGCCGATTTGGATCCTAGCGCCGGTAGCGGTTCGGGCCGTTACAGAGGTGTATCGGTTTCCGGGTCGTTACAGAGTGGTATCAGAGCTTTGGGCCTCATCAGTATGGTGTGTTGAGCAAAGATGCTCAAGGATTAGAGGTATCCCACATCGGAACGAGGTTGGTTTAGAGGTCATAGAAGGGCAAGCACAATAGGAAGAATCATGTCCACTAGGATAGGATGTGGAGTCCTGTCTTGTATGATGATGTGAAATGCCATGAGTTTATGCATGTGCATTAATGATATGTATGATCTGCTATGTATGCTATGTATGTGCAGGTTCATGTGTTTTCATATGAACCGTATGATGCTAATGATTGATTGTATGCTTGTGTGTTGTTCTTCAGAGGAGCCAAAATGCGAGGTGCTCGTCGATCTGTGGAATCGACTGGAGTTCCATCTGAGAGGGAAGGTATGGACGCCTTTCCCCCTTCTCTGCCAAGAGCGCAGTCGTGGGGAGTCAGCAGATGGGGAACATCAAGGGACCCTGGAAGGTCTTTTGATGTAAGCAGAGAAGGAATGGCTCCAAGAAGGATGTCAGCTAGTATGAGGGAAGTAGAGTTGGGTGTTCAGAGAAGGGATGTCAGTTTGGGAATCAGAGTGCCGAAAGAAGGTATGGGAGATTCTCAGGAGGATGCTCAGACTCAGGATTCCAGAATCTCAGGTTCAGGAGGGATTGATCCCTCCACTCTGAGTACAGCCTCCATGAAAAGCAAGAAGTGGGGCAGAGGCCTCAGAAGGTCGAAGAAGAAGTTCTGGAAGAATTTGAAGGCTAGTCTAGGACTAGGTAGTGGTTCGAGCTCTGGCTCAGGCAGTTCAAGATGCATGAGGTGCGGAAGGCCGCACAAGGGAGTCTGTCTGATTGGGACTAATCTATGTTTTAGATGCGGTCAGGAAGGGCACATGGTACGTGAGTGTCCCATTGCGCCCTGGTTGGCACAGTCTCAGCGGGCAACTTCAGGTAGAGCGGCTCAGCCAGCAGTTCCAGCCATGGTTCAGGTTAGTGGTCGAGGCAGAGGAAGAGGATCAGCCTTTTCTTTTGAAGGTTCTCGTGGAGAAGGTCCGTCAGCTTCAGCTCGGATCTTCACCCAAGCTCAGCAGGAGGCAGACACATCGAACATGGTGGTGCCAGGTACGCTCACTTTTGAATGTTCTGATGTGTATGTTTTGTGAACCCTAGAGTTTCTCTTTCTTTAGTTGCCCTAGGAGCCATCGAGAGGTTGAGTTAATAGCTTCTGGGCTAGAGTGTTATCTTTAGGTCAGTGGACCCAAGTGTGATCCATCTGTGGCAGAGTCAGTCTGCCGGTCCAGTTCAGTGTCAGTTGAGGGTAGATGCCTTCCACCCGACTTTGAGGTCCTAGACTTGACTGTCTGGACGTCAATCGAGGGATGGATTGGTTTCTGCTCGTGGTGCTATCTTGGTCTGTAGAGACAAGGTAGTCAAGTTCAGAGGACAGGATGGGTCAAAGGTAGTCTGTTGAGGGAACACAGTAGGGATGCCTAGAGGTTTGATGTCAGCCTGTCAGGTTCGTAGGGTGCGTAGGAGGGGTTGTCAGAGGGTTCGAGTTCTTGTTGAGAGTTTAGCAGTCAGGTCGGGGAACCAGCCTCAGTGTTAGTTGTTAGAGAGAGTTCTTAGTTGTTTTCCCAGGCTAGTTGTCAGGTTTACCACCTGTCAGAGAGTTAGAGTTGAGCATAGGAGTGGTTTCTGGACCTAGAACCATTTCTATTCTCCCCTACAGGATGGCGCCAGCATAGAGAAAGGTAGTAGTCAGAGTAGAGGCGAGACTTGGTAGACAGGGGTTTTATCCGACCTAGTACCTCACCCTGGAGTGTTCCAGTGTGGTGGTGGGAAAAGAAGGATGAATCCTTGAGACTTTGTAACAACTGTAAGCAGTTGACCAAGGTCACTACCAAGGGCAGGTATTCCCATGCAGGATGGATGATCTATTGGGACAGCTAGTAGGAGCTGTTTGTTTTCCAAGATAGATCTGAAATTCGGGTACTACCTGTGAGAGTTAGAGTTAGTTTTGGGTTAGCAATGAGAAGAAGCCAGTTAGTAAAGATGAAGAGAAAGAGAAAGGATCAGAGAAGCGTAGCGGAAGCCAGTGGAGTTTAGGAGAAGGTTGGGTATTGCTAAGGTGTTTCTTTTGGGATAAGGTGTGCCTGGAAGACCCGGGAGTTCTTACTCCAGCAGTACCCGTGTGTCTCTCTTTTAGGAGAGAGGTTTTTAGGTTTTGCTTGCTTGGTTATGTATGATTGATGCTATGTTTTCAGATTGCCTGTTTGTTTGTGCAACATTCGAGGACGAATGTTCTTAAAGGGGGGAAGAATGTAATACCCGGCTAGATTCCTGCATCGGAATCCCTACCTTCCGGTGGAATCTCCGTTGGAACCGGGAATTTTGAAGATGCCAGAGTCTTCTAGAGGGGTAAAATGTGTTTTCAAAAAATGTTTTACTAATTTTATGGTTTTAAATAGAAAAGAAATTGAGTTTTTGAAAAGAATAGGCCAAGGAGGCAATTGCCAGGTTCGGCCGCCGAATCTCAAGTTCGACCGCCAAACATAGGGCTGTTTCCGGAGTGCTTTAGGCTTCCGAAAGTCTTGAGGGCAGAAACCAGGTTCAGCCGCCGAACATACATAAGTTTAGAGGGCACGTTAGGCTGCCGAAGGTGGTTCAGCATGCCACCTATAAAAGCCCCTCAGACCGAAAATGGGCGAGTTTTCTCCCCCATTCTCGAGCTCAGGTGTGTTCATGTCCTCCATTGGTCATTTTCATGTTTTTCTTCATCTCCTTCATATTTTTATGAGTTCCATGGTTGTTTTGAAGAGTTTTCAAGCTTAGATCTAAGTTTCGGGAGCTTGGAGACCCAAGGAGTAGTTTCCTCCCATCTCCAAGTTAGAGATCACACAAACCCTCGATCTTCAAGAGGTAAGTGTGGATCTATGCTTTCCTTTACGTTTCATGAAGTTTTAAGTGAGTTTTAAGAGGATTTGATGGTTGAGTATGGGTAGATATGCATGTTAGGGTTTATGTGGGTTTTATGCCCAATGCCTGCTTATGTATGTTTATGTGATGTTATGTTGATGGTTTAAACTAGTTTATGCATGTGGGAGAGTGTATGCATGATTGGGAGAGAGCAAGTGAGGTGTTGGGTAGTTTTGTTGGTTTTGGCTTATGTGGGTCAAAAGCCATTTAAGTATGCTTTTTGATGTTCTTTGTTGGAGTTTAAGTTTGTTTAAGCTCCTTTGTGCATGGTTAAGGGTTTATGCATGTTTTTAGGAAGTTGGGTGCTTATTTGGGGTGTTTGGAAGGTTTGGGAGGCTTGAATGCATAAGAGGCTGAGTTCTGGATGAACTCAGGTTCGGCCGCCGAACCTGCCTATGGATGCATGGATTGGCCGCCTAACCTTGCCCCCGAAAGTTGAGTTTTGGCTTGAAAGCAAACTTTCGGCCGCCGAAGGAAGGTTCGGCCGTCGAAGGTGCCTGACTTTCGTCTCTAGAGAGGGACTTTTGGCCGCCGAAGGTGCCGCCGAAAGTGCCCTGTCCAGCCTTTTCATGGTTGTTTTCTATGCATGTTTAAGTGATGTTTTAGGGGGTTTTTGGGTAGTTGTTTATGAGTTGTTAGAGTGTGTTTGGCACCTCATTTGAGTCCACCTGTGTAGGATCGGACCCGAGGGACCGAGGAGGCCATCAGTGTTAGCAGTTGCAGAGTCAGTTCAGCGTCTGCCAGAGGTGAGTAGAACTAAACTTAATCTTGTACTTTAAGAAAGCAAATGCCTAAAGCATGTTCATGCATCATGTTTATATGTAATAGGTTGATTGCACTAATTACACGAATATGACGCATTGCATTTTTTACTGTTGATGTGGATGGACCAAGGCGACCGCAATAGCCCTAGCTATGTTATGTTAATGAAGTCCTGAGGAGCCCCTTGAGGGCCGGGCATAATGAAGTCCTGAGGAGCCCGAAGGGCCGGGCACCATGTTATGTTACAGTCAAAGGGAGTTTCGGTGGTCATGTCCAATCCGTTATGTGAAATGTTTGTGCTGTGACGCATTTCATGAAAGCATGTAATTAATGAACTATTTTCTTTGTTTCTACTCACTGGGCTTTTTAGCTCACCCCTCTCCCCTAACCCCAGTGTTGCAGGTATGAGGTCGATCGGGAAGTCTCAAGAGTTAAGGTTATGCTTATGTAATAGTATTAGATTAGTACTTTTAGTGTGGACATGTATTGTAAATTGATATAATGATTTGTAAGAGATTGTAATGTAAGTAAAGTAGAGATTGGTTTATGTATTAGTACTGTGCTTGGCCCTAAGACTTGGTTAGTCCCTGTTTAATACTTGATGTATGTTATGTTTAGTGTTAAGTTGAGTTTGAACCAAACTGGTGGCATGTATTGTTTACCACTTTAGAGTTTGATGAGGACCCTAGTAGAGGTCTTATGTTTGTGGTTTGATGCGTGCACAAGTTAGGTTCTAGTTCTTTGGATGTGTCTCCGGCTTGATGTATGTTATGTTGACCCAGCTAGAGTTTTGATGAGGGCTCTAGTAGGGGGTTTCTTTATGTTTTCAGTTATGTCGCATACAGGTCAGGCTCGGTATATACATCAGATGTTTAAGTTTTTATGTTAAAGTTTTGATCATATATGGGATTTGACTAGATGATAGGATGTATGTTTGGCTTGCTACGGGTCCCGGCGGCCTTAAGCCAATCTGGATCCTAGCGCCGGTAGCGGTTCGGGCCGTTACAGAGGGGTATCGGTTTCCGGGTCGTTACAAAATCCTGCAAAGGATTGGGAATGTATCCTACAAGTTAGATTTACCTGCTTAAATGGAGAGAATCCATCCGGTTTTCCATGTTTCCATGTTATGGAAGTTCGTATCAGATCCGAGTAAGGTTCTTAATGAACCAGAGGTGGAGATCCTAGGAGATCTCACCTATGTTGAGCAGCCAATGCGGATCGTAGATACACAAATTAAAAAGCTGAGGAGCAAGGAAATCGCGATGGTGAAAGTCCTTTGGAATCACCACAACATGGAAGAGTGCACCTGGGAGACCCGAGAATCCATGCTTAGGCAGTACCCCTACCTCTTTTGAAGTAAGTGTTTTATTTTTTATGTGTTTTCTTGATGTTATGTGTGCATGTGTGTTGTTTGAACATTCGGGGATGAATGTTCTTAAGGGGAGAAGAATGTAATACCCGGCTAGACTCCGGAGTCGGAATTCCAACTTTTCGATGGAATCTCCATTGGAATTTAAAATCTCGGATACCGGAACCTCTAGAAGGGTAAAATATTTTTTTACAAAATGATTTTCATGGTTTTATTGTTTGGTTTTGAGTTAAAGTTTTAAAAATAAAAGAAAAGGAGTTTGAGGAAAAACACCAGGTTCGGCCGTCGAACTTAAGGTTCGGCCATCGAACTTCAGGTTCGACCGCCGAAAGTGGTGTTGCCGCGGGAGCTCTCCTTTCGGCCCCCGAAGATGGTCTAGCCAGCCACCTATAAGAGGCCCTCAACCCGAAAATGAGAGAGTTTTCTCTCTCCATTTCTGGGCAAGGTGAATCTCCGCCACCCCTTGATGATCTTGTGTTTTTCCTTCAAATCTCTCAAGATTTTTATGAGTTTTTATCTTGTTTCTGAAGATTTGAAGCTTAATCCAAGATTTTAGAGTTTGGAGACCGTTTCTCCTCATCTCCAAGTTTAGGTCGCATCTACCCTTGATCTTCAAGAGGTAAGTGTAGATCCTTGCTTTTTTCTATGTTTTAAGTAAGTTTTAATATGGGGGTAAGGGTTAAAAATGCATGATATAGCTAGATCTAAGGTTATAGGCTTTGAGTTAGATTGTTGATGAATGTATGCTTATGTTATGTTTTATTGTTGTTTGTTGGGGTTTAGACTAGTTTTTATACCCCTTATGCATGTTGGAGTGAGTATGCATGTTGTAGGAAGTTGGGTGTGAGGATTTGAGAGTTTTGGGGCTGAAATGCTTAGGGCGGAATCGGGTTCTGCTATTCTGGAGAACCCAGGTTCGGCTGCCGAACCTGCTTGTGGAGGCAGTCTTTGGCTGCCTAACCTTCCCCCGAAAGAATGGACTTTCGGATTTGGAAGGGAGTTTCGGCTGCCGAACCTACCCCCGAAGGTTGGTGACTTTCGGATCTGTGGAGACTTTCGGCCGCCGAACCTGCCCCTAAAAGTGCCTGACTTTCGGATCTGTAGGGACCTTCGGCCGCCGAACCTGCAGCCAAAAGTCCCCTGCCCAGCCTTCCTTTGCTTGTTTTATGTGCATGTTTTATGATGTTTTAGGGGATTTTTGGGGTGTTGTTTAGAGTCTTATTAGAGTTATGTTTGGTCCCACATTTGAGTCCACCTGTGTAGGTTTGGACCCGAGAGACCGTAGAAGCCAGCAGTGAGTCAACTGCTCCATTGTCAGTAAAGCATCAGCCAGAGGTGAGTATAACTAAACTAATCTATTGTTTTTAAACGTAATCAAACTTTTAAACATGTTCATGCATCATGAAGGCCATGTTACATAATAGGTTATTTACATTAGAATTCACGAATATGACGCATTGCATAATTTACTGTGGATGTGGATGGATATTGGATGACCCACTAGTCCTCGATATGATATGATATGATTCGGAAGTCCAGATCGAGGCCCATTCTACGCCCCTGGCACAGTTGGATATGTTATGTTATGTTTAGGCAAATGTCCTGAGGAGCTCCGTCAAGGGTCGGGCACATTGGATATGTAGAGGGTTACTGGTGACAAGTCCATCCTTGATGTGAATTGTTTGTGTTGTGATGCATTTCATGAGAGCATATGTTTATTAAATTGTTTTTATGGGTCTGCTCACTAGGCTCTTGTAGCTTATTCCTTTCCCCTAACCCCAGGTTTGCAGGGTCAATGATAGAGCGGGAAGTCGGCTAGAGGCTGGTATAAGCTTATGTAATAGAATAGTAGTGGACATGTACGATATAATGGATTAGATTTGTGCTTTGCCCTAGTTTATGGTTTTGGTAAATCCCAGTGAATATGTTTTTGTGTAAAAGTTTTATTATGAGTTATGTTGAACCAAGCTTGATGTATGTAATGATAACCATACTAGAGCATTTGATGAGGGTTCTAGTGTGGGTTTTATGTATACAGTTTATGATGAATGCACAGGTTGAGCTTGGTATAGGAAAAGTTTAAATTTTTTTATGAAAATGTATGTTCATGTTTGGGATTTTATCAGGTATATAGGATGCATAGTAGGCTTACTACGGGCTCCGGCGACCTTAAGTCGATCTGAACCCTAGCGCCGGTAGCGGTTCGGTTTCCGGGTCGTTACACCAGTATTATGCCCAGACATTATATAAAAATTCACAATTCTCTCAACTCACGTGTTTAACTTTCAAGCACTCACTTGGTATCTCAAAAGTGCATTTCAGAATAAAAACTCAAAAAGTCAAGTTTGTATGATTCAAATAACAAGAAAAGCAAAGAAAGACCTAACAAAAAAAAAGATAGGAAACAACACTAGATGCAAACTGACCAAAATAAACAAACAGATTGATTTAGCACACAAAAGTGAAATTTCGTGTACTAAGTGTAATTAGATGTTCAACAATGTGCAATTTGTCAAACTAAGTGTAAGGAACCAACAGACAGAAAGACACCAAATTGACAAACTAAGAATCAAAATTGACAAGACGGATGTGCTTAACACGAAGTTTCCCTAAGCATGTGATCCTAGATTAACTGATGTTAATATTGACTAAAAAAAAAAAAACAATTCAATGCAAGCAAACAAAATAGACACTTAAAACAGCAAGCATTAAGTACAACTGTTTTGTGAAAAATACTATCCAAATTGACCCTAAACCTACCCCAAACATGTATTTCGAATTCCAAGTCCAGAAATATGTTCAAAGTATATGAAATATGACTTATATCAGTAGGTATTAATATCATAATGAAGTTTCAACAATTGACCCACAGTTGCAGAAATTCTTTTTCCTTTTTTTTCTTTCTTTTTTATATTTTTTTTATATAGACATAAGTAAAACTGGAAATACTATTCTAAGAGTATTAGAATAGGAGTATACGAATTAGGGCAGAAAGCACAAACCAAATCACTTAAAATAGTATTTCCGCCTAAATAAGAATTTAGGGTAAAATTCAATTTGAACAGCATTAAACAATGAATTCGACTCTAGTAAGTATCCCAAACGGAAAGATCACGAAAAATTAAAGAAAATACACCAAATAACCGAAGTGATATATTCGGCCAATAATGAATAAAATTGAATACAAAGACACAAAAGGATAGTTAAGAAATTATTACTAAACTAGACTCTGATACCAATTGATGCGGAACTCTAGCCTATTAGAGTCTAAAACGACACATACTTAGTTCAAAAAATAATTCTCCAATCTAAAGCACCCCTAATTAACATGCAATTAAGAACACTTATAATTTATTGATTTTAAAAGCAGCAAGAATAAGAATCATACAAGTTAGTATCAAACCTTATTCGTGATGCAATGTCAAGAACCAATATCTCTCTTAAGCTCTCAAAGAAGAATCGCGTAAAGTAATTGTATTGAATAATTGATAATCTGTCCACAATATGAAAAAAAAGATGCTTTATATATTCTAGGACAGCCTAGCCTAATTAAAAAATAAATAAATAAAATAAGTAAAAACCTGAATAAAGACCCTTGATCTTTACCATTTTCCACTACTATGCATGGATCCATGATCTATGTTACTATCCACTATTAGATAACTACCCACTACTGGTTAACTATCCACTACTGATTAACTACCCACTAAATAACTACCCACTACTGAATAAGTGATAGGGAATCTGTTAATGTAAATACAAAATTTGAATCGTCAATAAGGACACATTCGACCTAACTGACTTAGAATGGCCAGATTGTTCTTCAACTTCAAAATGAACTTGCAAAGCTTCAACATATCCCTTCATGAATCCTTGAAGTGCTTCCTTCAACCTTTTGGATCTCAACCTTGTAATTGATCCTTGAGGCATTGCTAGCTCATCATTTTTGGTATTGTTGATTATGCTTACATCATAAAGAGACCGAATGTTAGGGACCAAAAATAGAGGTTTAAAAGTTAGAAACAAAAAAAGCTCCAAACACCAAAGAATCCAAACCTTCTATAAGAAAGAACATAGGTCGAAAGAAAATGTTAGAGGTGAAGGTGATAGGGCTCTTCAATGTCTTTCTCATGTCTTTTAGAACTTTTACCCAATGAGATATCACTAGTTTTAGCTTTCTACACTTAAGCGTCAAATCAAAGCAAATCAAGACCAAAATCTTAATGTTTCTTATAAATCTGTAACATAATCTATATAGATCAATGGTACCAAGTGAGGCAGCCATTCATCATAGGCTTGCATGTCCTGTCTTTAAAACTCTACAAACAGTAAACTAATAGAAAGTATAAAGTACAAAATCAACTATTTATAACCCACTTTGGGCGGAGAGAATAAATCTATGATGGAAGAGTGACCAAAGCGACTTGGGATAAGGAATAAATCTATGATGGAAGAGTGACCAAAGCGACTTGGGATAAGGAAAACTCATAGAGGTTATGAAGAAACTCGTATGTCCTAAGAAGAGAAAAATCAGAAAAAACACAAAGAATCTCTCGCTAGAAATAAGCTAAAAAAAAGACTAGATTGATTAATGTTTTATTTGATATAATTAAAAATTCTGATTTTATAAAATATGTGTGAGCTTTAATAGAGTAATTTTAAAATGAAAATAAAATAATTAATTCTAATATAGCAATTTACACTATAAGAAAATTTCTATTCAGTAATGGAAAAATCTGTTACTGAATAGTGAAAATCTATTAGTAAATGACTTTACTAACGTATTTTTGATGGACTAAATCCATTGTAGAAATCCTCATTGGTAATTTTAGTACTAACAGCTCAAAAATTCATTAGAAATTGTAACAGAACTGTTACAGAATAGTCTGTTGTACACATTTTTCACAATGAATTTGATCTTTACTAAAAGATTGATCCGTTATTGATCCATTATTGACACTAATGGATTGTCTGTTAGTGATAGAAAATTAATTTATTTTTCATAAAACTGAATTCTTTTATTAGCAATACCAATGGAAAACCCTTTGGTAATCTGTTAGTGATTATATTTCTAAATCAATCCATATATATTATTCATATATATCTATCATCCCTGTACATTATTTTTATACATCCATCATCTACATATGCAAGAACTAAATCAATCAATATATAAACTAAAAGATCTTTAAAATTTAAAATATTTCACAATTATAAACCATATGTTAAATTTGTACAAAATTATATAAATTAAAGTAAAATTATTAAATGTTCAAAGCAAAATATATATATCAAACTAAACTAGCGAGCTCATCATCTGTATCCTCATCTCTATCTGCATGATGATCACCAATGATAAGGGTATCACCACGCTGCCATTGTGGAGCTGGAGGTGTAGGAGTAAATGTCTGAGTGGATGTCCCAATATCCTGTTATACTATCATCCTATGCATAAACTCCTTCAACTCCTTCACCATTGAGTTAAGTCAACTACTCTTTGTCTCAAAATAATATGATGATGCATGGAAATATGCAGAAGTCTGGGACCCTAATCCATAAACTCGACTCTTCTTCTACTCGCCAACTACCTCATAGTAAAGCTAAGCCTCATTTATGGCTGTTGGATTACTGCTTTTCTCCTATTACTATGTTGCTGACTCCTTTAACTGTATGATTTTCTCATGCATAATAAAATTTTATTAATTTAATATTAATCTAATAAGATCTTAGTAAAATAAAAATTGATTATAACTCAATATATTATCAACTTACATAAATAGATTGGAACGTAATATCAACAAACTCATCTGTCTCTTTCTCTTATGCGTGGTCTCAAAAAACTCATGAGAATGTGGTTTTCTTCCTAATCTTTCTCTCTGTTAATAAGTATAATAAAGATAATAGCTAACATAGAAATAAATATATATAATAAAATAAATATTTTTTAATTATTAATACTATCCTCTACTGGTGGGTATAGTGTAAAACTTATCCACAAGCATGTCTGAAAATGTTAGATCCTGCTCCTCTAATCTATTGGCAGAATATTTTTCACACTTCTCTTTGTACTCAGAAATGTTTCAATTTTCTACCACTTTCTCAAAACAGAATCTAGTGTAGCTAGATTCTTTACCTTTCCCTTTCTGATTTTGCACATGAGCCCTCTGTATCTCTTAGCAGCCTTCTTTTGCCATGCAAGTTATTAATTGCTTCTTTTCATAGGAAGTATTTCTGTACAAATATTAAAATATAAGCCTCCTATATCTCTTATCTTGAATTCTTGCCAATAAAACTCCTTCGTTCCTTTAGGTACAGTATTCCAATAATGACCTTCCACGACCAATCTCTCTTTTTTTGTAAGAGCGATCCTGTGACTGCACAAATCTGACGAATATAATCTATATTCACAATAATTAGTGTTTAAAAATGACATTAAAATTAACCAAAAAATAATTCATTCTCACATATTATTAATGAGAGTAATGGTCTGTTGGAACGAATGTGTGTTGCCTACAGTAATAGTCACAATAAGGATCGATTGATATATATGCTCTGCACTAGCTGATGCTATAGTAGAAGAGGATGCAAGATGAGATGATTGTGCATGTGATGCCAAAAGTCATGGAGTTGCAATGGGACATGGAGGAGTTGAAGTGGGACGTGGAGGAACTGTAGTGGGACATGTAGCTAGTGGTGGACATGCTGGATCACCAGGGGACGTAAGTACTCTAGATGCAAGTGGTACCCATATTTAGAGCTCTGTATCGCCAAGTCCCATGAATGTCCATGTTACATGTGGCTCATGATTTATTGCGTCAACTGCAGGCAGCTCCTCCTAACTTGTATGGTCAGCGAGTCGAACTGGTCCCCTTAGCCTCTTAAACCTTCCTTGTGTGCTACCCGCATCTTTTCCACGATCCCTTATGTATGAAGAAGAAATAATAATTTTGTTAGCATAAAAAATTGTGTAAATACAATAATATTAAATAACAAACTTGCATATGTAATAAATTACTTACACATAAAGTATGTATATAGACAACTATAATACAATTGAGGATGTAAATGAATTCATTCTGATAAATCAGAATCAAATTCGTTATTACCATCTATATCTTCATCTGAATTAGGGTCACTGTAACGACCCAGAAACTGGATCGCTACCGGCGCTAGGGTTCAGATCGACTTAAGGTCGCCGAAACTCATAACAAGCCTACTATACATCCTGTTGCACCTGATAAAATTCCATACATGATCATACGATATAATAAAAACCTAATCATTTCATGAACCAAGACTCGACCTGTGCATGCATCATTACTGACAACATAAAACCCATACTAGAGCCCTCATCAAATGCTTCAGTATGGTCAACATAACATGCCTCATGCTCAGTTCAAACATAAATTCATATTTAAAACTTTTACATAAAGGATCATGAAAACAAGGATTTCAAGGGCAAACACTATGACAAAGCACAATTCTAATCCATAAAATAATACATGTCCACAACTATACTATTACAAAAGGCTATACAAGCAACTTAGCCGACTTCCCCGAGCTAACTTTAATCCTACAAATCTGGGGTTAGGGGAAAGGGATAAGCTACAAAAGCCTAGTGAGCAGAACATAAAAACAGTTTAATAAACATATGATCATATGAATGCATCACAACACAAACAATTCACATCAAGGTGGACTTGTCACCAGTAATCCTCTACAGATACCAAAAGTGCCCGGCCCACGACGGGTGCTCCTCAGAACTTCCTCTTAAACATAACGTAATATAATATATCTATAGTGCCGGGGGCGTAAAATGGGTCTCGACCTGGACTTTCTCTTACATATTGCCAAGGGCGTAGAATGGGCCTCAACCTGGACTTTCGTATCCATCATAACATACTCGAGGGCTAGTGGGTCATCCAACATCCATCCACAACAAAAAAAATAATTATACAATGCATCATATTCGTGAGTTCTAATGCAAAATAACCTAATTTTATATACATGGCATTCGTGATGCATGAACATGCTTAAAAAGTTTTGATTTCTTTAATATAATAGATCAGTTCAGTTTTACTCACCTCTGGCTGATGCTCGCCTATTACCGAAGTAGTTATCTCACTGCAGGCCTCTACGGTCTTCCAAGTCCAATACTATACAGATGGACTTAAATGAGGGATCAAACATAACTTTTACAAGACTTAAAATAACCCCCAAGAAACCTCTATAAACATACAAGAACATAAATAGAAAACAAGTAGAAAAAGGTTGGGAAGAGGACTTTCGGTGGTCCCTCACAGATCGAAAGGTTGAAGCCTTCGGGGGCAGGTTAGGCAGCCAAATGGCTGCCTCCACAAGCAGGATCGGCGGCCGAACCTGGGTTCTCCAGCAAGGCAGAACCTAATTCTGCGCTAAACATGCAGCCTCTAAAACACTTCCATACGCACATGCAAAAGCCTAACATCTACCATACATACTTAGCACATATTAGGGAACTCAAAAACTTACTCTAACCCAACATGCATCAACAGAAACCCAGGAGAAAAACTTCTCTCAGCAAAACTAACATAAACTTTAAAACCTTAGAATAAAGAATCATGCATGCCCTAACGACTAGTAAAACTTGGTTTAAAATCTTCAGAAAATATAGGAGACATAAGGATTTATTCACCTCTTGAAGAAATATGGAACACACAGCAACAAAACTTGAAGGAAGAGGAAAAATTGTTTTCTGAAGGTCTCCAAAGGCTAAGACTTGAAGTCCCAACTTGAATCTTCAAAAGCAAAGTAAAAACTTATGAATTCTCTAAGAAATTAAAGTAATTTCAGCAAAAAAAATTTGGAAAAGGGCATGGACTTACCTCTACCCGAAGATGGAGTAAAAGCTTTTCTCGATTTTTGGCTAAAGGCCTTTTATAGGTGGCCGGAGAAACCACCTTCGGCAGTTGAACCTTAAAACATTTTCAAAACTCCTTTTTTTTTTCTTTTTCTTTTTTAAACACGATTCTAAAAATCTCAAATTCATTTTATAAAACTCCTATGTTACTCTTCTAAATATTCTAGTTTTGAGATTCCGGATTCCGATGGAGATTCCATCGAAAAGTGGAAATTTCGATGTTGGAGTTTAACTGGTATTACAGTCATTAAGGAAATCATATGCATCCATGGAAACATCATCATGACCCCATCCTCATTTGCATGGTCATTGCACTAAGTCATGTACTTTGCTGTAACAAACGAAGCATAAATTCTTTACAAACGTGGTGTTATGGGGAAGTAATACATCTTTTTGTATGGTATAAGAGTTTTACCTTTCCCCATAGTATCTTTTTTGTCGTTTGAACCTTGCATGGTGACAAAATTTGCATCTGGTTAGTTTCATATCATCTCCCCAATAAATCATACACTCATTAACACAATAATGTATCTTTTCTATGGGAAGCCCCAATCATTTCACTAGTTTATTTGTTGAGTAAAAGTTTTTCGTCATGACATTGTCACTTAGTAACATCTACTTGATAAGTTCACAAATCTAATCAAAACACTTCTTTGAGAAATGATGCTCTGCCTTTAGATTTAACGAACGTGAAATCGCTGATAATTGAGAGTGACTTTGACATCCAGGCCATAGTTCTTTCTTAGCTGCATTTAACATATTATACAATTTTTGTGCAGCGGAATTTGACATCTCACATGTCTTATTATTTATAACACAATGACCTGTTGTATCCATGACCATATCTTCCAACCGGTTAAAATGAGCATGATCATCCCTATCAAAACAATGAGACATTTCTAATACTCCATTGTCGGAACTATGATGTACTTCAGTGCAAGTACCAAAAAAGGTAATTTTGTACAAAATCATGCTTCATTAAATGATACTTTATTATATTTTCATCTTGAAACCTACGGTTTTGACACTTATATCAATTGCAAGGATAACGAATTTGTTCATGGTTTAAAAGGACAACAAATTTGTTCACCATTTAAACAATCTGGGTAGTTCTTAGCTTTCTCTATTAATTCATTTATTCCCTCTAAAAATTTGGGGTTAAGTAAACTCTCTCTGAGATGGGAATACATCCAGTTTCTTTCAATAGATATAACGACTTTAATCAGTATGCTGATATAAAAGTAGAATACTTATAAATCCAAAGGAAAAGTCACTGTTGATTCTATTAGAGATTAAAGTAAGAGAAGCCTGGAATGGAGCCTATAAGAATTGTAATACCCGGCTAGACTCCGGTATCAGAATTCCCACTTTCCGGCGGAATCTCAGATGTCGGAACTCTCTAGAAGGGTAAAATATGGTTTTCTAAAGTGTTTTTATGTGTTTTTATAGTTTTAATAAAGAAAGAAATTGAGTTTTCTCTCTCTATTTTTGGGCATAGGTGAGATTTCGCCCTTCCATGGTCAATTTGTTGTTTTCCTTCAATCCATTCAAGTTTTGATGAGTTTTTACTTTGTTTTGAAGAATCTTTAAGCTAAGATTAAGTTTTTGAAGCTTGAAGACCCCTGGAGCTCGACTTCTCCCAATCTCCAAGTTTGGATCACCCTCCTCTCGATCTTCAAGAGGTAAGTGTAGATCCTTCTCTTCTTTCATGTTTTAAGTAAGTTTTTTGAAGGGTTAAGGGGTTTTGATGCACGTTTAGGCTAGGGGTAAAATGTTAGGGTTTATGTTAGTTAAATGTTGAATGTATGCTTAATGTGATGTTTTTGGGGTATAGGCTAGTTTTATGCCCCTATCTACTTGGAAATGTGTTTATGCATGTTTTAGTATAGTTTGATGCTTGTTGGGTTGTTGTGGGTGGCTGGATAAGCAAGGCAGAATCAGGTTCTGCCCTTTGGGAGAGCCCAAATTCGGCCGCCGAAACTGCCTGTGGAGGCAATTTTGGCCGTCTAAGTTTGCCCCCGAAAGTTTGGACTTACGGCTCTGGAAGGGAGTTTCGGCCGCCGAACCTGCCCCCGAAAGTGGGTGACTTTCGGCTCTGGAAGGACTTTCGGCCGCCGAACCCTGCCTCCGAAAGTGCCTGACTTTTGGCTCTGGAGGGACTTTCGACCGCCGAACCTACCGCCGAAAGTGCCCTGTCCAGCCTTCCTTTGCATGTTTTCTATGATTGTTTTATGATATTTTAGGGAGTTTTTGGGGAGACATTTAAAGTCATGTTAGAGTATGTTTGGTCTCTCATTTGAGTCCACCTGTGTAGGATCGGACCCGAGGAACCGAGGAGGTCTGCAATGAGATAGCTACTTCAGAGTCAGTTCAGTATCTATCAGAGGTGAGTAGAACATAACTTCTTTTATTTTCAAAGTAATGAAATCTTTTTTAGCATGATCCATGCATCACGAATGCCATGATATGTATTAGGTTGTTTGCATTAGAATTCACGAATATGATGCATTGCATAATATGATTGTTGATGTGGATGGATGTTGGATGACCCATTAGCCCTCGGTATGTAAGAAAGTTCAGGGCTGCCCATGCCACGCGTCCTGGCACCATGTAAGAAAGTCCAGGGCTGCCCATGCCACGTGTCCTAGCATTTTATTATGAGTATGAGGTAAAAGGGAGGGTTAATGGTGACAAATCCATCCGTGATGTGAATTGTTTGTGTTGTGATGTATTTCATAAAAGCATGTGTTTAGTAAATTATTTTATTGTTCTGCTCATTGGGCTTTTGTAGCTTACCCCTTTTCCCTAACCCCCAGGTTTGCAGGTTCAGGATAGACCGGGAAATCGTCAAGGGTAAAAGCTATGTTTATGTAATAGATTAGTAGTGGACATGATATGTAAAATGATATAATGTAATGTAAGATATTATCCAGTGATGTAATGAGGATTAGTATTGTGCTTGGCCCTAATGTATGGTTAATCCCTTTTGTACATGATCTTATGTTAATGTTTTTAATGATGAGTTATGTTGAACCAGGCTTGACATTTGATATGTTGCCCCACTAGAGCATTTGATGAGGGCTCTGGTGTGGGGTTTTATGTTTACAGTTATGGTGCATGCAAAGGTCAAGCTTGGTGTATAAAAAGTTTAAAGTTTTTTTATGAATGTTGATCATGTATGGGATTTTATTAGATGTACAGGATGTATAGTAGGCTTGCTACGGGTCCCGGCGACCTTAAGTCGATCTGGATCCTAGCGCCGGTAGCGGTCCGATTTTCGGGTCGTTACAAGAATAATAAAAGTTGAGTGTACATTTCAACTATTAGTAACCAAGAAAATATCCCAACATGGTTCTTTCTGTAATACCCGGCTAGACTCCGGTATCGGAATTCCTACCGTCCGGTGGAATCTCGGATGTCGGAGACCTCTAGAAGGGTAGAACCATGCTTTTATAAAAGGTTTTCATGTTTTAAATGATTTTAAGTATGGAATTAAATAAGTTTTTGCATGAAAAGTCATAGGAGGAAAACCCAGGTTCGGCCGCCGAAAGTCAAGTTCGGCCGCCGAACATGCATGCGTTTTGGAGGCACGTTAGGCCCCCGAAAGCATGAGTGAGGGCAGTCCAGGTTCGGCCGCCAAAAGTCAGGTTTGGCCGCCGAACATTTCATGGATGCGGAGGCACATTCGGCCCCCGAACGTGGCCTGGCCAGCCACCTATAAAAGGGGCACTTAGCCGAAATGGGTGAGCTTTCTCCCATTTTCGGCCACAGCAAGCTTCCGACCTTCTCTTTGCAAATCTTGTGTTCTTCCTCCAAATCCCCACCATTTTTCTTGAGTTTTAAGCTTGCATTGAAGGTTTTGAGCTTTTAAACCAAGTTTTGGAGCTTTGGGAACTCAGGAGCCCATTTTCGTGGATCTCCAAGTTTGGGTCGTCTTCCTCTCGATCTTCAAGAGGTAAGGGCCGATCTTAAGCTCCTTATATGTTTTAAAGAAGTTTTAAGAAGTTTTATGGGGTAGAAATGCATGTTTAAGTTAGTTGAGCTATGTTAGGTTTTATGTGATTTTTGAGCAATGTGGCATGTTTGAGTATGTTTGAAGTGTTGTAGTTGGGGTATTTGACGTTTTGAGGCCCCTAGGAACTTGTATGCTTGTTTTGGTTGAATGGTATGCATGATTTGTGAGTTTGGAGGCGAAAATGCACAAAGGAGCCAAGTTTCTGCCCTTTGGCAGAAACCAGGTTCGGCAGCCGAAGGCACTTTCGGCCGCCGAACATGGCTGGGGAGGCAGGCCTTTCGGCTGCCGAAGTTGCCCCCGAAAAGAGACTTTCGTCTCTGTCTGGCACTTTCGGCCGCCGAAGGTGCCGCCGAACCTACCTGAGTTTCGTCTCTGTCCAGGACTTTCGGCCGCCGAAGGTGTCGCCGAAAGTACCCTGTTCAGCCATTTCATGCATATTTCTATGTGATGTTTTCAGCATGTTTTAGGGGGTTTTTGGGGAATATATTAGAGTTATGTTTATGTATGTTTGGTCCCTCATTGGAGTCCACCTATGTAGGTTCGGACCCGAGGAACCAAGGACCCCAGCAGTGAGCCAGCTGCTACAGAGTTTGTCAGAGTCAGCCAGAGGTGAGTGGAACTAAACTTAACCTTTTAAATTGAGAAATGAAATGCTTTTATCATGCTTCATGCATCATGATCATATTATAGGTTGTTTGCATTAGAATTCACGACTATGCCGCATTGTATTGTTGTGATAGATGATAGTGGATGGACATTAGGATGATTCATTAGCCTTCTAAATACGAAGTCCTGTGGTGCCCATAATAGGGCCGGGCAATACGAAGTCCTGTGGTGCCCATAATAGGGCCGGGCAATAACTCCGAGTACGAAGTCCTGTAGTGCCCATAATAGGGCCGGGCAATACGAAGTCCTGTGGTGCCCATAATAGGGCCGGGCATGGAGTTGAGGGATTTTTGAATCAGTCCATCCGTGGTGTGATTTATTTGTGCAGTGACGCATTTCATGATAGCATATTTTAAATATTCTTTTTATAGTTCTACTCACTGGGCATCTAGCTCACCCCTCTCCCCTAACCCCCAGGTTTGCAGGTACGGGATAGATAGAGAAGGCAAGAAGAAAAAGTCATATGTATGTAATAGTTAGTTTGTGGACATGACAATTGTATTATGATGAAATGTAAAAATATTCAGGATGTTATGTAATGAGGTTATCGAGGATAGAGTTGTGCTTGACCATAATATATTGTTAATCCCTTTTGTATATACATGATCTTATGTTATGATGTTTATGTAAACTAACTCAACACAGGTTGTTTTGCCTTTAAGGCTTGATGAGATCCCACAGAGGGACTATGTTATGTATATGTTCAGAGTATGCACAGGTTGAGTTAGTTGAATGACAGTATGTATGAGGAAAAGTTTAAATTTTTATGCATGTTGTTGATCATGTATGGGATTATACAGGTTTACAGGTTTTATGTCAGGCTTGCTACGGGTCCCGGCGGCCTTAAGTCGACCCGGATCCTAGCGCCGGTAGCGGTCCGGATTTTCGGGGCGTTACACTTTTATAAAAATTTTTTTTTAAAAAAAAAACCCTATCTTTTCAAACAATCCAATAAATCAAAATTAAAGCCACAATCCAATAAATCACAATTGAAGCCATAATCCAATAAATCACAGATATGTGCTCATGTTGTCTCTTCAATAATGCTCATATATAAACCTCAACAAGTAGATAAGACTTTGTGCTAGTAATGTTAATCAAATAAATCAAATAGAAGTCAAATAAACAATCAAATCCCAATATAATTTTAATAACAACCCTAAATAGATATGAACTAAATAAATGAATAATTTTTTCTAAACAAGGAAACATCCACATAATGAATATAGGCCAACATCCACTCATAGACAGATAACTTCATCACCTGGGAGGAAAGAGGAGGCAAGATCATATAAGCCAACACCCACTCACATCCACTCACATATAGATAGGATTCGTAATTTTATAGAGCTCAAAGTTAGCTAGTGAATTTAAGTTATTGTGTCGGGAGATTGTTGATCATATGGAATTTTACAAGTGATGAAGTGCAAAATGATATTTTGCACTTTCCTCGCTTTCAGAGTAGGTGGCTTGACTGTGCAATATGAAACTCAATTTTGTCTTAATTATGTCAAGATTGATTTTTACAGGGAAAGAAGGATCATATATCAATAAGAGCTTGCTTACACTAGGAACTGTGAGGCCTCATATACTATTGTAATTCATCAGTGTATAAATAGTTATTAATTTCTATAACTGTGAGGCCTCATATACCATTGTAATTCATCAGTGTATAAATAGTTATTAATTTCTATACAATCTACCTTCTATCGCATAAAAATTATGCTACTTGTTCCACTTTTGAACCCAGATTGGACCTATGGCAGACTATGTAAACTAGGAACTCATTGCTAGTGTTGTTGAGGTTTAACCTTTTCTAAGTTAAAACTAGTATTGAGATGGTCAAATGGAGGTTGAAATGGTGAATTGGCCTACAACATAATTCTAACTGTTTGCATCTAACTGACCATCTGACAAATTTCAAAATGAGAAATTGAATCTGCATCCTCACATTAGTGGCAAGGATAGGCATGTCACCTTCCTACTTGACCATTGCTGATAATTTTTATCATTTTTCTTTTTTTATATCAAGCAAACTAAATAACCAAAAAAAAAATAGTGTTTATCAATTGTTAATAGGCATTAAGGATATATTTTGTTCAAGTAATAATAGTAGTAGTACTATTAGTAATCATGTTTATAAAAAATAATTGTCTTTCATTGTCTAGAAAATATTAAAATCAAAAGAATGCTTTACAATGATATTTGAAAATTGAACCTAAAAAAATCAAATGAAAGGCAAAATTATATTGAGTAGAGGCATTTAAGTTTAATGGTTCATTATATTTGGCATTTTTACAAAAAAAAAAAATACTTCTATAAATGTTGAAATTTCAATCTTTAAGAAAGAAATACCAACTCATTCAACATATATATTTATGGGGTTGATTGTATTGATTGTATTGATAATAAAACTACAACAAAACATACATGTATACTTAAACATAGTTGATCCTTTGATTCCCTCTCTTTAGTTTTTTTAAATGTTCTATCAAGTAATCTGAAAAGAAAAGAGTGCAGCACAATAGCATCAACACAATAGTAGAAATTTGACTTCTACTCAAATATGGTTATTGCAAAACCCTTCACATATACATTGGCATTGTTATTGATCTATTGAACTCCACAACTACACAAGAAAAGATCACAGCATGTTGTGTTTCAATGACAACTGACAACTCGTGGTTATTTAAAGAAAAATGACTAAGCAGCACAATAGGAAACAAATTCTTACCTTCAAATTAATATGTAACAAATGCTTACCTTCAATCAATCGTTTGGGAGAGAGAATAAGGTTACGAACGGGAGAAAAGAGTGCAGCTACCCTGATGATGTTGGTAATAGCGATGATGCAGTCGACTGGTGATAGTGTTGTTGGCAGCGAGTGATTTCATATTAACGAGAGAAATTTAAAAATGAAAATAGAGAATTAGCTCAACATTTCATAAATAGAGAATTGAGGATTTCTTAATGTATATGCGAGGAGATGAAATGCTTTGGATTTAAAATTTACTAACGGATAAATTCTGATAATAACAATACCAGATGCCAACTATTTTCTCCGTTGACATAGTTATTATGGACGTAACTATCATCCGTTAATAAATAATGTAGCCATTAATAAATTTCTTAATGAATTTAAATTTTTGTTAGTGAAGAAGGCAGATTACACTATCCGTTACTCTCTTTATTAGTGATCCCAACGGATTTTTATCCGTCGGTGATTTTCATTCCGAAATTTTCTTGTGATATTTATTAAACTTAAGATTTGATGATAATAATATTGTTGTAAATTAAATAAAATTCTGAATATAAAAAAAAATCCAGAGCTGGTAGTGGTGGCAACTACAAGGGCCCCACAGGCCACACGTCACAGGGAAGAACAGTTAGCTGATTTATGATTTGGCATTGTCAAGGAAGAAGTAGACCCCACCTATATGTCAAAAATCATGAAGGAGTAAATTATGGAAGATGACGTGGCGAACAATGAAAGAAGGAGGACCCAAGTCCATAATCTCCAGCACACGTTCGTAGCATAACTTTATTGTTTATCACGATGATGACAATCTATAAGTATGTGATCACCATACCTTTCCATGCAACAGCGACGACTCCGTTGTCATTCTAACAATTTTTTTAATATTTCTTTTTATTTCTTATTTTCAGAATTTCTTCTGGTACATCTATACGTCAGCTTAGATTGCCGTTTCAATGAATTTGTCTCATCCCTATCCAACTGAAAATTTTAAGGAATTTTAATTAAAATTAAATAAGGAAAAACATATTTGGTTGATTAAAATCTTAATGAGAAATTTGCTAAAAAGAAAATTAATATGAATTACTATAAGACCTAAGATTTAGCATTATATTTCAATTTCTTCTTATAAAAAATAATTTACATATAAAAATATTTTTAAATGAATCAAGAAAAACTTATTTTACAATTTTTATACCAATATTTAAAGATAAAGTGCATTAATAAAATTTATATGTAAAAATAATTAGTATTAATAAAATTTTAAAAAATATTTTAAAAAAAAATCAATTATTTTTCTTTAAAAAGACCATAAAATTTAAAAATTGGAATCGATATTAACTCAAATTTTGGTTAAGGTTCAAGAAACCATGGCCACCGCTAGAAAGTGACATTGATAAGAATTTTCAACACTTAAAAATAAATTTTAATTTTAAATATAACAATAATAATAATTTATTTATTTATTTCAATATCTCATTAAGTTTAATCTAAATTGAAGGATTAACATAATTCTTTTACTCATTAGAAAATTCTTTATTAAATTTTTCAGTACCTTAATAACTAAATTTTATTTTTGATAGTGGAGGCAATCATTTTCTTAATTATATGTAAACAATTATTTCTATTAATTCAGTTATATTTTTTTGATATACATAAATTATAAAATAGAGAGAATATATTTTATTTTAATAATGAATAGTTGATGATGACCGCTAGATTTCTCCATCCCTGTCTGGAGTCAGGCCCATAACGACAGTCCATCACTTGGAAGCCCTCCGGTCTTTTGAATGAACCAGAACCAGCCCGCTCAGCCTTAAGACCAGGGTCCATCCAGACCTCCCAGTCAGACCAGCCCAGCCCAGTAGGCCCTGAGACCGGATCTCCACCTGGATCAGTCCACTTCTCTCTAACCCTGTCATGAGAAGAAAGGACAATAGGCCTGGTCACTTCGCAACCCTGTCCACTCGCCGGAGGGAATTAAATGGCCGCCTGACACAGGGAGGGTCGCTGCATTATCCGTACGTACGGACCCGTACGACAGCAAGTGTGGTCCTGTGGCAGAAAGGTCGTGACACGCCAATGGAAAGGCGAGATAAAAAAGGGAGACACGCTCCTCACAAACTAAGTTTTTTCTTTAGTTTAGAGAACCCTTGTAAAACTTTATTTTTCTGGATCTCATATCATCAATTGGCGCCGTCTGTGGGAACGAAGGAGATCTTTTCATCACTGGAGTTCCATCCTTACAATACCCACTGAGATTCACAATGGCCAACCACGGCGAAAATAACCTTGCAAATACTCCCAATGACCCGAGCTCTGTCTAAGAGGGACAACAATTCTCTTTCTCTAGTCCCACGACCCCAAACAACCAAACACCAATCTCTTTCAACCCCTCACCGAGCTTGGCAAGGAACGCACTCAGAGCGGCCTTATCCAACCAGGACCTCCAAGCTATGGCCCTTCAACTACAAAACACCGCCTACTAGCTGGGGTAGATGATGCAACAAAGGGGCCTTAGCACCCCAATGAATGTGACGCCCGTAGTAGAAGAACCCCGAACCAATGAACCCCAGCCTATATTCAACCACCCCCAAGCTGTCAGCTGAGAAACCGGAGAAAGAGGGCGAAGAACAGGAGGAGACGAAGAACCGAAGGCTAGAGTTCATGGAAGAAGGGTGAGGGAGCTGATAGAGAACGACGAGGCGGACAATTATTTTACTGGAACAACCAGAAGAATGGGAAGTGAAGCTGGAGAAGAAGAATACCGTCTGGAAAAGAGACCCAGACAGGAGGAAGAAAGTGTAGATCAAACATTGTAGAAACTGAGAGAACAGCTCTTAGTTGAACTGGGAGCGAAGGATCCCAATCAAGCCCTCTTGCCCACCTCTTCACCTTTCTCGAAGTGGGTGCAACAAGAGACCGTCTCCAAGAAGTTTATGATGCCACCCATGGCAGCTTACGACGGAGCGAAAAACCCGAAGGAGCATGTCTTGAACTATAAGTCTTTCATGGAGTTGCAGACTTTATCAGATGCCTTGATGTGCAAGGTATTTCCAACGACACTCTCAGGACCAGCACGGGCATAGTTTAACAGTCTGGAGGTGGGAAGTATCAGGAGCTTTGGAGATTTAGCCAACGCCTTCGTTAGCCGGTTCATAGCCGGAGTTCCAGCTGACAGGAAGACCAGTTATCTGGAAACGGTCAGGCAGAGAAGGGACGAATCATTAAGAGAGTATGTGGCCCGTTTTAATACGGAAGCTTTACAGATCCCCGAGCTGGATGAGGGGAGAGCGGTGGAGGCCATGCAGAAGGGGACGACCTCCCCCGAGTTTTTCGGCTCGCTAAGTAGAAAGCCCCCACCACATTGGCAAAGGTGATGAAGAGGGCGGAGAAATACATAAGGCAAGATGACGCCCTGGTGACGAGTAGATTCGCCAAGGGGGCGGAAGACAGAGGAAAAGCCCCCAAAAAAAGGAGATCAGAAAGGCATGAGAAGAAACAGGGCAAGAAACCGAAGCCCTACAGGCAGCCCTGGGACCGGAGAGACCAGAGACCTTTCCCCCCTCGGGTTCCAGAATAAAAGCCATTCCCTCCGCGTATTCCGGAGAACCTGACCCCGCTCAACGCATCCCGAGCCGAGGTGCTCATGGCAGTTTAGGATAAAGAGTTCCTGCAATGGCCCAGGCTTATGAGGGCAGAAGCAGACCAGTGAAATCCTGACAAGTATTGTCAGTATCATCGCACCCACGGCCATGATACCAACAACTGCTACCAGTTGATTAGTGAGATCGAAAGGCTGATCAAGAGGGGACACCTCAGGAACTTTGTGAAGAAGCCGGAGGGGCAGAGGCCTCAGTCGGACCCAGCAGCACAAGCACCTAGGAGGACGAGAGCAGGGCCGGTGAATGATGGCTCCAGTGGAACCATCAACATGATCGTTGGGGGAACCGGAGGTCGGATGAGTCGAAGGGGAAAGAAGAGAGGCCGAGATGGGGAAAGCAGCAATGCAGAAGTCATGCAGGTAGTTGAGCACTCTCCAGTAACTATCACCTTCTCTCCGGAGGATGCCCAGGGTGTTCAGATGCCTCATGACGACGTCCTTATTATCGAAGCCGTCATCCACAACTATCGGGTTAAGAAGATTTTGGTGGATGACGGGAGTAAAGTGAACTTGCTGCCGTACCGGGTCTTCCAGTAGATGGGAATCCCCGAGGAGCAATTGGTCCGGGACCAAGCCCCAGTCAAAGGGATCGGGGGAGTCCCAGTACCTATGGAGGGGAAAGTAAAGCTGGCCCTCACTCTAGGAAAAATGCCAAGAACTCGCACTCATTATGCGGTGTTCTTAGTAGTCAAACTCCCCCTAAGCTACAACGCAATACTGGGACGACCTGCGCTGTTCGACTTTGAGGCCGTAACTAGCATCAGGTATCTGGTTATGAAATTCCCAATAGAAGCAGGAGTGGGGGTAGTCAGAGGAAGCCAGGAAGAGGCAAGAGCAGTGTACTTGGCCATGGTATCAGAGCCAAACTAGGCATGAGAGAAACTTGACTTGGAGGTTCTGGAAGTCCGAGATGAGAAAAAAGAGGCCAGAACATAGCCGATTGGAGAGATGGAGACCTTTCCCTTATCAGAAACCGAGACAGATAAGGTCTTCAGTCTTAACACCGGCCTCACTGAAGAACAAAAGATGGAAGTCATGGCCCTGATCCGAGGTCACGCATCAAGCTTCGCCTGGAAGCCTTCTGACATGCCCGGGATTGACCCCAAAGTCCAGGCCGGTAAAGTAGAAGAAGAGGGTATTAGGAAGGGAGAAGCAGCAAGCCACCAAGGAGGAGGTGCAGAAGTTAGAAGAGGCAGGGTTTATTAGAGAGCTCATGTACCCACAATGGCTAGCAAATCCTGTATTAGTCAAAAAAGCCAATGACAAATATAGGATGTGTATAGATTTTACGAACCTCAATCAAGCGTGTCCCAAAGATTGTTACTCTCTCCCTGATATTAATAAAATGGTTGATTCTACGGCCGGATTTGATTACATGTCGTCTTTGGATGCTATGTCTGGTTATCACCAAATTCCAATAGACAGGTCGGATGAAGAAAAAACCTTGTTCATAACGGAAGATGGGACCTACTGCTATAAAGCCATGCCTTTTGGGCTGAAGAATGCCGGGGCAACATACCAAAGATTGATGAATAAAATCTTCAAGGATCAGATCGGCAAGAATGTCGAAGTATATGTGAATGATATGGTAGTGAAGAGTCCGACTTTTCAACATCACTTAGTGGATCTGAGGGAGGTGTTCGAGGTGCTAGAGCAGTACAGAATGAGGCTGAACCCAGCGAAGTGTGCCTTCTTTATCAAGGGAGGAAAATTCCTGGGATACATGGTGAGTGGAAAAGGCATTGAGCCCAATCCGGAGAAAGTGGAAGCTATCCTAAATATGCCCGAGCTGACCTGCGTGAGGGATGTCCAAAGACTTACTGGAAGAGTGATGGCGCTCAATCGCTTCATGTCGAGGTCGACAGAAAGATGCTTGCCGTTCTTTAAGAAGTTGAGGAAAGTGCCGAACTTTGAATGGACCGAGGATTGCCGAGAAGCTTTCAAAGAGCTCAAAAGCTATCTCAGCTCGCCTCATGTACTTAGCAGTCCACTGGAGGGAGAAGAGCTCATGTTTTATTTGTCAGCCTCAGAATAAGCCGTCAGTGCTGTGTTGGTAAGGGTAGAAGGAGGAAAGCAGAAGCCTGTTTTCTACGTCAGCAAAGTGCTCAAAGATGCCAAGGTGAGATACATGAACATCAAAAAAATAGCATATGCCCTGTTGCTGGCAGTCAGAAAATTTAGGGTCTATCTCGAAAGCCACTAAGGAGTAGTGATGACAGACCAGCCGTTAAAGAAGATCCTTCACAGGCCGGAAACATCAGGGCGGATGCTCGCCTGGTCCATTGAGATTAGCCCCTATTGCTTAGAGTACCGACCCCGGACCACCATAATATCTCAAGCCCTTGCTGACTTCATAGCAGAGTGCTCGTTCAATAAAGAATGGATGAAACAGGGTGAGTCATCTTTGGAAGAGTTGGGGAATGAGAGGGAAGGGCAGTCCTCTCAAGAATTCAGCTGGAAGCTATATGTGGACGGGGCATCAGGCGCAGGGGGCAGTGGTGCTGGAATAATGTTGAAGGGACCTGAAGAATTTAAGGTTTGCTACGCTCTACGCTTAGAATTCAAAGCATCTAACAATGTGGCGGGGTATGAAGCCCTAATAAATGGAATGTTGGTAGCAATGGAGGTAGGGGCAACCAACCTCGAGGTGAATAGTGACTCCCAGCTGGTGATCAATCAGATAACAGGGGCATATCAGGCCAGAGACCCTATCATGCAAAACTACCTGGCGAAGGTAAAGGCCATAGAAGCCGAGCTCAAAAGTCTAGGAATCATAGTCGAGTATCAGAGAATACCTCGGGAAGAGAATGAAGAGGCAGACTTGCTCAGCGGATTGTCTAAAGAGGAGCTAGAACAACTCCCTGATGAGGTATACGTACAACACATTAGCACACCTGCCTTTGACAAAACGGCCACCGTATTGCAGGTGGAGCAAGGCCAAAGCTGGATGACCCCATACCTGGAATACCTGGAGAAGGGAAAGCTCCCTGAAGACAAGGATGAAGCAAAGAAGATAGCAGCTCGCGCCGCTAATTACCAAGCAGTAAGGGGGACTTTATACAGAAGGGGGAAATCCAGCCCGTGGCTCCGATGTGTGAGCCCGGAGGAGGCAACAAAGGTGATGGAAGAAATACACAGGGAAATGTGCGGAGCTTATGAAGGAGCAGGAACGCTAGCAAACAAGATATTCAGGCAGGGATAACCAAGCAGTAAGGGGGACTTTATACAGAAGGGGGAAATTCAGCCCGTGGCTCCGATGTGTGAGCCCGGAGGAGGCAACAAAGGTGATGGAAGAAATACACAGGGGAATGTGCGGAGCTCATGAAGGAGCAGGAATGCTAGCCAACAAGATATTCAGGCAGGGATACTACTGGCCCACTGTTAAAAAAGATGCCGAAGAGTTTTTCTGAAGATGTGATATATGCCAGAGGTTTGCCAATGCCATTAACATCCCAGCCACTCCTCAGTCCAGCATATCTAGCCTGTAGTCGTTCTCACAGTGGGGAATAGACATCCTGGGACCTTTTTCTAAAACCACGGGGCAGAAAAAGTTTGTAGTGGTGGCTGTGGAGTACTTCTCAAAATGGCTAGAGGCGGAGGCAATCCCCACAATCACAGCCTGTAAGATGATAGATTTCGTATGGGGCAACATCATCTGCAGGTTCGGAATACCGAGGGTACTCATCTCAGATAATGGCAGACAACTCGACTGCAGTGCTTTCAAAGCGTTCACAGCAAGCATGGGCATATGGCACAAATTCTCCTCGGTGGCTCATCCTCAGACCAACGGCCAGACAGAGGTCACTAACAGAGCTATCCTCCAGGGATTGAAAAAGCGGCTAGATGGAGCAAAGGCAAATTGGGCAGAAGAGCCCAACAGCATCCTGTGGGCACTCCGGACTACTCCCAGGACGTCCACAAAAGAGACGCCTTTTGCACTCGCGTTTGGCACTGAACTTGTAGTCCCAATCGAGCTGCAGGTCCCCACTCATCGAGTCCAATTCAACAGTGAAAGCACCAATGACGATAAGTTAAGAAGTAACTTGGATGCTCTGGAGGAGGTCAGGGAGGAAGCTCAAGTCCGTACTGCCGCTTATCAGCAAAGAGTAGCCCGTTATTACAATCAAAGGGTCAGAGAAAGAAGCTTGAAGGTGGGAGATCTGGCCCTGCGAAACCTGGAAGCTATAGAAAAGAGACCGGCGGTAGGAAAGCTGGCGCCGACCTGGGAGGGTCCCTTCAGAGTAGCAAAGGTGATCAAACCGGGGGTATATCGAATTGAGAACATGCAAGGAAACCCTGAGCCTCATGCTTAGAATATCCAGCATTTGAAAAGGTATTTCCCCTGAGATGTTATCAAATGTAAAAAGATCGATTTTACTTTAAAGCATGATAATAAAATAGACGTTATCATCGTCCAAATTTTTTATAACTTACGTTGCTCTCATGAAAGAAACAAAAGAGAAAACTAAAACAGGCACCAAGGCCCAAAGCCTCAGGGAGGTAGGAGACTGGGATCCCCAAGATCTCCCGGCACCGCAAGACCGGGATCCCCAAGATCTCCCAGCACCGCAAGACCGGGATCCCCAAGATCTCCCGGCACCGCAAGACCGGGATCCCCAAGATCTCCCGGTGTCACATGACTAGGATCCCCAAGATCTCCTAGCATCATAAAGCCAACTGAGACAACGAGTCCGCAGATAGGCAGGTGATTGGGATCTCCAAGGTCTCCCGGTACCAAAACACCAAGCTGAAAAGACAAAAGCAACGTAAAGCCAAAAGTACCGACCTGAGACACGCAAATATAAGCCCGGAAAAGCAAGCAAGAAAAAGGTCGAACTCAGAAAGCTCAAGGACAAACTAAAGCTACAAACCTCCTATGACCCAAGAGGAGATCTAAGGCATGGGCAGACAAGGCCCCAACATCGGTTTCTATCAGGATAGAACTAAGAATAAAAAGCCAGCCTTGCTCATCACTTCAAAAGGTACATGATCTATCTCACTTTGGTTATATACATGTTATGCGTCTGAGCTCACATTGTGGACGAGTTAACAGAATGGGAAATAAAAACAACGCCTATACGAGGTTGTAAAAACTCGTAAGTTGGAAGTTTAGTCAATTGTTAAAAACCGAACTCATGGTGAAAACCTAATATATTTGAACCATGCAGGAGATTAATTAAACGTGTAGCTTAAAATTTTTTTTAAGGCAGATCCAGTTCGGAAAAGGCCTGCAGATAAGAGCGCTCTCGTGAAATTGAAAAAATTTATAAGTTGAAAGCCAAGTCTCTTGCTAAATTCCTGGCCTTGATCAATTTAAGAGCAAGAAACAAGGGATAGTAGGGTCGATTCCTTGGAAATATTATTGGGCATAGCTTAAGCGTTTTATTATTAAGTCTTTAACAAATTAAACAAGTTAGGTTTTTAACAGATTAAGTAGCTTAATGAAGCTGGAAAGGTAAACAAAGGTAAAAGTAATTCAAGTATGAACGTAAAGCAAAAAAAAAAAAAAAAAGCTCAAGTATGAACAAAAAATAGAAGTAAATTTTCATTAAAAGACAAATAAAAATTACAAACTTATTCTAATTATCTACATCTGCTGGAGGAAAAACTGTCCTTAAAGGACTTACACGCCTAGGTGTATTAATATCTACATTACTATTTTCTACACTATTATCTACAAAGGAGACAATCTCCTGCCCCTGAGGTCCAGCATCTTCATCTTCCTTCCCCAGCCCGGCATCTGCCTCAGAAGGCCCAGTTGCAGCGCGAGGAGCTCCTTTGGGTAAAGGTCTGTCGTCCTCCCCATAGAGCACCTCCTCGCCATCAGAGTCTTCCTCAGCGGCTCGGAGTTCAGCCAATGGGGTAGAGGGGGCATATTTGGCAGTCCTCAGGCCTCGATTGTATCCGGAGACGAACATGCGGAAGCTCTTATTCCATATGGCTGTCTTCATCTCGCCAGAAACTTTAAACTCCGCAAGTCGCTCCTTGCAGGCCTCAGCTATCTTGGCCTTCAGCTCCGAAGAGTCCTTATAGCTCTGAAGATGAGCCTCAAAGGCCTGCTGGATCTCCCTTTTTAGCTCGGCTGACTCCTTATACTCCCTCAGATGCTCCTCGCACTCCAACTGGACTCTATCTTCAGCCAGCTTGGCATCTTCGAGCAAGGCTGAGCACCTCTTCTCCAAAGCATCGACTTGTTGGCAGAGTTGTTGATTCTGAAGTTTGGACTCCTCTGCTGTAACGACCCGGAAACCGGACCACTATCGACGCTAGGATCCAGATCGGCATAAGGCCGCCGGGACCCGTAGCAAGCCTAACATATATCCTGTATACCTGTTAAATCCCATACATGATCAAACATATACATAAAACATTAAACTTTTTCATCTCATTTACCTTCAAGCTTAACCTGTGCATGCACAACTCATAAGCATAAAACCCCACATTGGAGCCCTCATCAAATGCTCCAATGGGGCAACATATCATACATTAAGCTTGGTTTACATAAACATCAATAAATCATTTCCTTAAAAGATCATGTAGCAAAAAGGGATTAACCAACATACTAGGGTCAAGCACAACTCTAAACCTCAATAAACATCATTACATTACGTTACAATACTATACTTTACATTACAATGTCTTTCTCATGTCCACAGCTAACTATTACATACAACATAACTTTACTCTTGTTGACTTCCTGATCTATCCCGTACCTGCAAACTAAGGGAATGGGGTGAGCTACTAGAGCCCAGTGAGCAGAATAGTAAAAACATTATATTAAAGATTCATGCTTTCATGGAATGCATCACATCACAGACAAATCACCTTAAGGATGAACTTGTCACCAATAGCCCTCTACATTTCCATTAGTGCAAGAACGTAGAATGGGTCCTGGTCTTTCTCTTACATAACATATCATAACATTCCAAGATGCCAGGGACGTAGAATGGGTCTTCCTGGACTTTCTCTTACATAGTGCCAGGGACGTAGAATGGGTCTTCCTACACTTCCATACCGTATCACATCATCACATCATATCATACCATATGAGGGCTAATGGATCACTCAATGTTCATCCACATCAACAACATAATATGCAATGTAACATATTCGTGGATTCTAATGCAAACAACCTAATATATCTCATGGCATTCATGATGCGTGAATCATGCTAAAACTTTCATTATTTTCTTGAAAACATAAAGAGTCATTCTACTCACCTCAGGCTAGCTCTGACAAGACACTGAAGCAGCTATCTCACTGCTGGGGTCCTCGGTTCCTCGAGTCTAAACCTACACAGGTGGACTCAAATGAGGGACCAAACATACATGAACATGACTCTAAACTACTCCCCAAAAACCCCCTAAAACACCTTAAAACGATCATAGAAAACATGCAAAGGAAGGCTGAACAGGACACTTTCGGCGGCAGGTTCGGCGGCCGAAAGTCCCTGCAGAGCCGAAACTCAGCCACTTTCGGCGGCACCTTCGGCGGCCGAAAGTGGTTCCAGAGATGAAACTCATGTATATTCGGCGGCACCTTCGACGGCCGAATCTTCCCTCCTGAGCCGAAAGTCCACTTTCGGGAGCAGGGTTCGACAGCCAAAAGCTTGCCTCCACAGGCAGGTTCGGCGGCCGAAAGTCCTTCGGCTGCCGAACCTGAGTTCTTCCAAATGGCAGAACTCAGCCTCTACATGCACAATTTGCCTCCCAAACCATTCAAACATGCATTTAGCTATTCTACAACATGCATACACAAGCAAATAAGCATTTAAGGGTCTCAAACTATCCTAAACCCCAACACAAACACATAAAGCAACTCAAACATCATACATTACCCAAAAACTCAACATTTACCCTAACAACAAACAACTAACTTACACATGCATTTCTACCCCATAAACTTCATAAAACTTGTTTAAAACATGAAATGAGCTAAGGATCTACTCTTACCTCTTGAAGATCGAGAGGGGAGGCGATCTAAACTTGGAGATTGGAGAAATCTAGCTCCTTGGGTCTCCAAGCTCCAAAACTTGATCTTAGCTCCAAAACTCTTCAAAACCAAGTTAGAACTCATCAAAACTTGAAAGATTTGAGGAATATCATTAAAACCAACCATGGGAGAGCATGGACTCACCGTTGGCCGAAAATAGGGGAGAAAGCTCGCCCATTTTCGACCATGGGTCCTTTTATAGGTGGCTAGCCAGGCCACCTTCGGAAGTCGAAGGCGACTCCAAAACGCATGCATGTTCGGCGGCCGAACATGAGGTTCGGCGGCCGAACATGAGCCACATTCGGAAGCCTAACGTGCCCCCCTAAACTATCCCACGTTCGGCGGCCGAACCTGGAAATGCCTCTATGGTCTTTTTCATTTAAAACCCAATTTCTTTCTTACTCAAAACCATGAAATACATGAAAACATTTTATAAAAATATGATTTTACCCTTCTAGAGGTTTTCGATATCTGAGATCCCACCGGACGGTAGGAATTTCGATATCGGAGTCTAGCCGGGTATTACACTCTTCCCCCCTTAAGAACATTCGTCCCCGAAACCAAACAAGCATACATAGTATAAAACATAAACATACATACAAAACACATAACACTTACCTTAAAAGAGATGACGATATTGCTAAAGCATGGACTCCCGTGTCTCCCAGGTACACTCTTCGATGTTGTGGTGATTCCAAAGGACTTTCACCATCAGGATTTCCTTGTTTCTTAGCTTTCTGTTCTGGGTGTCAAGGATCCGCATCGGCTGCTCAACATAGGTGAGATCTCCAAGGATCTCCACATCAGGCTCACTAAGAACCTTGCCTGGATCCGACACGAACTTTCGTAACATGGAAACATGGAAAACCGGATGGATTCTCTCCATTGAAGCAGGTAAGTCCAACTTGTACGATACATTCCCAATCTTTTGCAAGATTTCAAAGGGTCCGATGTACCGTGGAGCTAGCTTACCTTTCTTCCCGAACCGAATCACCCCTTTCATCGGAAACACTTTGAGCAATACCAAATGCCCCTCCTGAAACTCTACTTGCCTTATGCGGATATCTGCATAAATCTTTTGCCTGCTCACAGCAGTCTTGATCCTTTCTTTGATTATGGGCACCACTCTGCTGGTGATCTCTACTAACTCAGGCCCTGCCAAGGCCCTTTCTCCAACTTCTTCCCAACAGACAGGCGATCTGCACTTCCTTCCATACAAAACTTCATATGGAGCCATCCCTATGCTAGCATAATGGCTATTATTATAGGCAAACTCCACCAAAGGTAGATGCTGCCTCCAAGAACCGCCAAAATCTAGCACACACATTCTGAGCATATCCTCTATTGTCTGGATGGTCCTTTCTGACTGTCCATCAGTCTGAGGATGGAAAGCAGTGCTAAAATCCAACCTAGTACCCATAGCATTCTGCAGACTCCGCCAAAATCTGGAGGTGAACTGGGGTCCTCTATCAGACACTATTGAAACAGGAACCCCATGCAACCTGACAACCTCATCAACATACACCTGCGCCAACTTGTCCACTGAATAGCCACTCCTGACATGGATGAAGTGAGCAGATTTGGTCAGTCTGTCCATAATCACCCATATGAAGTCCAATCTATTGGACGTCGCCGGTAACCCCACCATGAAGTCCATAGCTATATTCTCCCATTTCCACTCTGGAATCGATAGTGGGTTAAGCATTCCAGCCGGCTTCTGATGTTTTAGTTTCACCCTCTGACATACTTCGCAGGCTGACACGAACTGTGCCACTTCTCTCTTCATAGCTAGCCACCAATAAACTCTCTTCAAATCTTGATACATTTTGGTGGCTCCAGGGTGAACACTGTATTTGGCATTATGAGCTTCTCTCATAATGTCTTCCTTCAGACCCATGTCATCTGGTACACACAATCTAGTCCCATAGCGGAGGATCCCTTTATCATCGAATCTGAACTCATCATTCTTGCCTGACTGAACAGTCCTGGCAATCTTCACTAACTCTGGGTCCTCATGCTGTTTCTGAGCCACCTGCTTCAGAAACACAGGTGTCACTCTCATTTGGGCTATCAAAGCACCTGTACCAGACAACTCCAACTACAAACCTTCATTAAGGAGCTCGAAGAACTCCCTCACCACTGGTCTTCTCTCCGCCGTGATATGGGATAGACTGCCAAGTGATTTCCGGCTTAAGGCGTCTGCCACAACATTCGCCTTACCCGGATGGTACTGAATTTTGCAATCATAGTCACTAAGCAGTTCTACCCATCTTCTCTGTCTCAGGTTCAACTCTCTCTGACTCAAGATGTACTGCAAGCTTTTATGATCTGTGAAGATCTCACATTTAACCCCATAGAGGTAATGCCTCCATATCTTGAGTGCAAAGATTACTGCTGCCATCTCTAGGTCATGTGTAGGGTAATTCAACTCGTGCTTCTTCAACTGCCTAGAAGCATAAGCAATCACCCTTTCATTCTGTATCAGCACATAATCCAGTCCCACACGGGACGCATCACAAAACATTGTGAAGTCTTCATTACTGTAGGCAGAGCTAACACCGGTGCCGACGTCAACCTTTTCTTCAGCTCTTCGAAGCTCTCTTCACACTGGTCAGTCCACACAAACCTCTGATTCTTCTTAGTTAACCTGGTCATAGGAGCTGCAATCTTAGAGAAGTCCTGGACGAACCTCCTGTAGTAACCTGCCAAACCCAAGAAGTTCTTGATCTCTGCCACTGTAGTGGGTCTAGGCCAGTTAGCTACAGCTTCTACCTTCTTGGGGTCCACTTCGATTCCATTTTCTGACACAACATGCCCCAAGAATGAAATGCTCCTCAGCCAGAACTCTCACTTGGAGAACTTGGCATACAAGCCATGTTCCCTCAAGGTCTGCAGAACTATCCTCAGATGATGGGCATGCTCCTCTGCATTTCTGGAATACACTAAGATATCATCTATGAAGACAATAACAAAGTGATCCAGATACTGACTGAAAACTTTGTTCATGAGGTCCATGAATGCTGCAGGGGCATTGGTTAACCCGAACGGCATTACAAGGAACTCATAGTGCCCATATCTGGTTCTAAACGCCGTCTTCGGCACATCCTCTTCTCTTATTCTCAGCTGATGGTACCCGGATCTCAGATCTATCTTGGAGAAACACCCTGCTCCTGCTAACTGATCAAATAGATCGTCGATCCTCGGCAACGGGTACTTATTCTTGGTAGTGACTTTGTTCAACTGCCTGTAGTCGATACAAAGCCTAAGGTGTAACGACCCGAAAATCGGACCCTACCGGCGCTAGGATCCAGATCGGCTTAAGGCCGCCGGGACCCGTAGCAAGCCTGACATGAAACCTGCAAATCTGTATAATCCCATACATGATCAACAACATGCATAAAAATTTTCAACTTTTCTTTCCATATACATCAACCAATCTCAACCTGCATAAACATAAACATAACCTTGATCCCTCTGTGGGATCTCATCTGTGCCCCCAATGGGTGACATACATCTGTTGAGTCGGTTTACATAAACATCATCAAAATCTCTAAGATCATGTATAAAAGGGATAGCACAATCTATGGTCAAGCACACACTAACATCCACAAACCTCATTACATGACTATACTGTACTTTTACATTACAATTTGATCATGTCCATTGCTAGCTATTACATAAACAGAACTTCTTTACTCTATCCGGACTCCTGCTCTATACTGTACCTGCAAGCCTGGGGGTAAAGGGAGAGGGGTGAGCTAAAAGCCCAGTGAGTAGAACTATAAAACATAATAACGCTTTGCTTTAATGAAATGCATCATAACACAAACAATTCACATAAGGGTTGGGTGAACTTGTCACCAATTAGTCCAAGTTAACTCTGTGCCAGGCCTGTAGAATGGGGTCCTGGTCTTTCCTGTCAGAACATACTTTACTTACCATTTCCCCAGGGCCTCCTCTGAGCTCCTGGTCTTCGAGTCCCGTAACCGTGATAGACCATAGGATGGGATCCTGGTCTTTCCTTACTCTGTGCCAGGCCTGTAGAATGGGGCCTGGTCTTTCTTACTCTGTGCCAGGCCCCAACATAAACACAACCTTGATCCCTCTGTGGGATCTCATCTGTGCCCCCAATGGGTGACATACATCTGTTGAGTCGGTTGATGTATATGAAAAGAAAAGTTTAAAATTTTTATGCATGTTGTTAATCATGTATGGGATTATACAGATTTGCAGGTTTCATGTCAGGCTTGCTACGGGTCCCGGCAGCCTTAAGCCGATCTGGATCCTAGCGCTGGTAGCGGTCCGATTTTCGGGTCGTTACATAAGGGATCCATCCTTCTTTCTCACAAACAGTACTGGAGCACCCCAGGGTGAGGTACTCGGTCGGATGAAGCCCTTATCTACCAGCTCTTGCAACTGCTCATTAAGCTCCTTCAACTCTGCTGGTGCCATCCTGTAGGGAGGGATATAGATCGGTCGGATTCCAGGCATCAACTCTATTTTGAACTCTATCTCCCTAGCAGGTGGTAAACCTGGCAGCTCGTCTCTGACCACGGGCACTGAGGCGGGCTCTCTAACATGACTATCCAGCTCTCTCACATGAGCTAAAAAATCCTGAAAACCCCTACTGAGCAACCTACGAGCCTGTAGGGCTGATATCAAACCTCTAGGTGTACCCCTCCTGTCTCCTCTGAAGACAACCTCTGACCCATCCTGACTTCTGATCTTGACTACCTTGTCTTTGCAGTCCAAGGTAGCACCATGGGTAGACAGCCAATCCATCCCTATAATGACATCAAAATCCATCAAATCTAGAACCATAAGGTCGGCTGCAAGGCATCTACTCTCCATAAACACTGGACATAACCAGCAGACTGACTCTGCCACTGACGGGTCACACTTGGGTCCACTGACCCATAGGGGACACTCTAATCCAGAGACCATCAAACCCAACCTCTTGACGTTCTCGGAGCAATAAAAGAATGAGATGCACTAGGGTCCATTAAGGCATAAACATCAGAACAACCAATGATGAGATTACCTGACACCACGGTGTTTGATGCATTTGCCTCCTGCTATGTCATAGTGAAGATCCGCGCTTGATAGAGCATAATTTAGTCCATATTTTCATGATCTTATTGATGTTTATTTGCACCTATTCTACCTAATTTTGTGGTTTTAATCATGTTTTGCAAGTATTAGGTGTGAAGAAACAATTTGGAGAAAATGCTCTTAAAAGTGCCAAAAGAAGCCAAAATTAGAGAAGCAACCTTCGGAGGCAACTTTCGGAAGCCAAAACTCAGTCACCTTCGGCGGCAACCTTCGGCGGCCGAATGAGGACTCCAGAGACGAAAGTGGACCACCTTCGGCAGCAACTTCGGCCGCCGAACCTTGCAGACAGAAACGAAAGTCCACTACCTTCGGCCGCCGAATCTCCACTTTCGGCCGCCGAACCTTCAGAACATAGCCGAAAGTCCAGCCTCCGAAACTCAATTTAGGCAGCCGAAAATGCGCTCTATTGCACTCTTTCCTTGTTCAGGAAGCCATATCCCAAGTTGCCATATTTGAGAGGCCAAATAAGGGAAATATCTTGAGATCCAAATCTTCAAGATTCACATTCAAATATTGGATCTCAAGATCAAGCTTATTAAGGAAGCCAAATCCAAAGATCACATGTTTCCCACTTCATTCAAGTTTCGAAAGAAGGCTCCACCTTCCTCATTAGTGCATGGACAATCTCTTAGACTTAATGTACAACATCTTGAGGATCTTGGACAGCTATGAAAAGACCAAAGTGCCCCCACTTGCCTTCCATCACATGCAACTCGTTTTTGCCCTCATACATGCACAAAGAAGGCACATGCAACACCAAGGGCACTTTGGACAGCCTCTAAAAGTCTCCTGGACTTCCATGAAACCCTAGGCAGCCTCTCAAGACATATTTAAAGGCTCCAAGAAGACAAGAAGACAGCTTTTGGACTCTCCCAAATTTCGGCAAGGCTCCAAGCCTCTCTCTCCACCTTAGTTCTTCATCTTTGCTTTCTTTTCTTTTATTTTCTGTTTGGTTCAGCTGTAACGACCCGAAAATCGGACCGCTACCGGCGCTAGGATCCAGATCGGCTTAAGGCCGCCGGGACCCGTAGCAAGCCTAACGTACACCCTGTGAACCTGTAAGCCTGGGGGTTAAGAGAGAGGGGTGAGCTACAAGAGCCCAGTGAGCAGAATAATAAAACATTTAAAATATATGATAACATGAAATGCATCACATCACAGCTAATCACATCAAGGATGAATTTGTCACCAATAGTCCCCTACATGGTCCAACTGTGCCAGGGGCGTAGAATGGGCCTCGCTGGTCTTTCTCTTACATAACATAACATAACATGGTCCAACTGTGCCAGGGGCGTAGAATGGGCCTTACTGGTCTTTCTCTTACATGGTGCCAGGGGCGTAGAATGGGCCTCACTGGTCTTCCGTACCATATCATCATAATCATAACATATGGGGACTAAAGGATCATTCAACATTCATCCACATAATCAAACATATTATGCAATGCAACATATTCGTGAGTCTAATGCAAACACCATATTATATATCATGGCATTCATGATGCGTGAATCATGCTAAAACTGATTTCTTTATTTAAAAGCATAAGAGTTATTCCACTCATCTCTGGCTAAAGCTCTACTGACTCAGAAGCAGCTGAACTCACTGCTGGGGTCCTCGGTTCCTCGGGTCCGAACCTACACAGGTGGACTCAAATGAGGGACCAAACAACTAGAACATAACTCTAAAAACATCCCCCCAAAAACCCCCTAGAACATCATGAAACAATCATAGAAAAACATGCAAAAGAGGGCTGGACAGGGCATTTTCGGCGGCAGGTTCGGCGGCCGAAAGTCAGGTAGGTTCGGCAGCACCTTCGGCGGCCGAAACTCCCAGACAAAGGCGAAACTCATGCATGTTCGGCGGCACTTTCGGCGGCCGAAACTCCCAGACAGAGACGAAAGTCTCCTTTCGGGGGCAAGCTTCGGCAGCCGAAGGCTGCTTCCACAAGCATGTTCGGCGGCCGAAAGTTCCTTCGGCTGCTGAACCTGGTTTCTCCCTTAGTGGCAAAAACTCAGCTCTTCTATGCATAAACGCCTCCCAAACCATCCAAACATGCAAAAACCTATTCTACAACACACATACACAAACATACAAGCTCCTAGGGGCTTCAAACCATCCTAAGCCCCATCTACAACACATCAAACATGTATTGGCAAGCCACATTGTTCAAAAACACAACATTAACTCAAAAACTCATATAAACCTATACATGCCATTCTACCCCATAAACTAGCATAAAACTCACTTAAAACATGAAATGAGTTCAAGATCGGCCCTTACCTCTTGAAGATCGAGAGAGGGACGACCTAAACTTGGAGATGGAAGATTTTCAACTTCCTTGGGTCTCCAAGCTCAAAACTTGCTCAAAACTTGAAAATCTTCAAAACAAGATGAAAACTTGTGAAAATCATGAAAGATTTGAAGGAAGAACTCAAAGATCGGTGAGGGACGGCGGAGAGCTCACCGTGGCCGACAATGGGGAGAAAAGCTCGCCCATTTTCGGCTAAGGGACCCTTTTATAGTGGCTGGCCAGGCCACATTCGGGGGCCGAACATGCCTCTGCATGCATGTCATGTTCGGCGGCCGAACTTGAGGTTCGGCGGCCGAACCTGGACTTCCCTCACTATGCCTTCGGGGGCCTAAGGCACACCCGAAATGCCTGCATGTTCGGCGGCCGAACCTGGTCTTCCTCCAAGGTTGTTTTCATACAAAAACTCATTTCCTTTTTACTTAAAACCATAAAACACATTAAAACATTTTATGAAAACATGGTTTTACCCTTCTAGAGGTCTCCGACATCCGAGATTCCACCGGACGGTAGGAATTCCGATACCGGAGTCTAGCCGGGTATTACATTCTCCCCCCTTAAGAACATTCGTCCCCAAATGTTCCTCAACTAGCATATAGCATGGCACACACATATGAAACATACAACGCACATAAAACTCACAAGGAACTAACCTCAGAAAAGATAAGGGTATTGCTGGAGCATGGACTCCCGTGTCTCCCAAGTGCACTCTTCCATATTGTGGTGGTTCCACAGGACTTTCACCATCGGGATTTCCTTGTTTCTCAGCTTTCTGATCTGGGTGTCTAGGATCCGTACTGGCTGCTCAACATAGATGAGATCTTCTTGGATCTCCACATCAGGCTCACTAAGAACCTTACTCGGATCTGACACGAACTTCCTCAACATGGAAACATGGAAAACCGGATGGATTCTTTCCATTGAAGCAGGTAAATCCAGCTTGTACGACACATTCCCAATCTTTTGCAAGGTTTCAAAGGGTCAGATGTATCGTGGGGCTAGTTTACCCTTCTTCCCAAAGCGAACCACTCCTTTCATTGGGGACACCTTAAGCAATACCAGATCCCCCTCCTGAAACTCTACTTGCCGTCTGCGGATGTCTGCATAACTCTTCTGTCTGCTTGCAGCAGTCTTGATCCTTTCTCTGATTATGGGTACCACCCTGCTGGTGATCTCTACTAGCTCAGGCCCTGCCAAGGCCTTTTCTCCAACCTCTTCCCAGCAAACAGGTGATCTGCACTTCCTCCCATACAAAGCTTCATATGGAGCCATCCCGATGCTAGCATGATGGCTGTTATTGTAGGCAAACTCCACCAAAGGTAGATGCTGCCTCCAAGAACCGCCAAAGTCCAGCACACACATTCTGAGCATATCCTCGATAGTCTGGATGGTCCTTTCTAACTGTCCATCAGTCTGGGGGTGGAAGGCAGTACTGAAATCCAACTTAGTACCCATGGCATTCTGCAGACTCCGCCAAAACTTGGAGGTGAACTGGGGCCCTCTATCAGACACTATTGAAACAGGAACCTCATGCAGCCTAACGATCTCATCTACATACACCTGCGCCAACTTGTCCACAGAATAGCCACTCCTGACAGGGATGAAGTGAGCAGATTTGGTGAGTCTGTCCACAATCACCCATATGGAGTCCAATCTGTTGGACGTCGCCGGTAACCCCACTACGAAGTCCATAGCTATATTCTCCCATTTCCATTCTGGAATAGGTAGCGGGTTAAGCATTCCAGCCGGCTTCTGATGTTCCAGCTTCACCCTCTGACACACTTCGCAGGCTGACACAAACTGTGCCACTTCTTTCTTCATCGCTGGCCACCAATAGACTTTCTTCAGATCTTGGTACATCTTGGTGGCTCCGGGGTGAACGCTGTATCTTGCATTATGAGCCTCCTTCATAATGTCTCCTTTTAGCCCTATGTCATCTGGTACACACAATCGACTCCCATAGCGGAGGATCCCCTTACTGTCAAATCTGAACTCACTATCTTTGGCTGACTGAACGGTCCTGGCAATCTTCACTAACTCTAGGTCCTCATGCTGTTTCTGAGCCACTTGCTCCAGAAACACAGGTGTCACTCTCATCTGGGCCACTAAAGCACCTGTACCAGACAACTCCAACAGTAGACCTTCATCAATGAGCTTGTAAAACTCCTTCACCACTGGTCTCCTCTCTGCCGTGATGTGGGATAGACTGCCTAGTGACTTCCGGCTTAAGGCGTCTGCCACGACATTCGCCTTACCGGATGGTACTGAATCTTGCAATCATAGTCACTCAGCAGCTCTACCCATCTCCTCTGTCTCAAATTCAAATCTCTTTGACTCAGGATGTACTGCAGGCTCTAATGATCTGTGAAGATCTCACATTTTACCTCATAAAGGTAGTGCCTCCACATCTTGAGTGCAAAGATTACTGCTGCCATCTCTAGGTCATGCGTGGGGTAATTTAACTCGTGCTTCTTCAGCTGTCTAGAAGCATAAGCAATTACTCTTTCATTCTGCATTAGTATACAACCCAGTCCCACACGGGACGCATCACAAAAGACTGTAAAGTCTTCATCACTAGATGGCAGGGCTAACACTGGTGCTAAAGTCAACCTCTTCTTAAGCTCTTCAAAACTCTCTTCGCATTGGTCGGTCCACACAAACTTTTGATTCTTCCTGGTCAATCTGGTCAGAGGAGCTGCAATTTTTGAGAAGTCCTGGACGAACCTCCTGTAGTAACCTGCCAAACCCAAGAAACTCCTGATCTCTGTCACTAAAGTGGGTCTAGGCCAGTTAGCCACAGCTTCTACCTTCTTGGGGTCCACCTCTATTCCATTTCCCGATACAACATGCCCCAAGAATGAAATGCTCCTCAGCCAGAACTCACACTTGGAGAACTTGGCATACAAGCCATGTTCCCTTAAGGTCTGCGAAACCAACCTCAGATGATGGGCATGCTCCTCTGCATTCCTAGAATACACTAAGATATCATCTATGAAGACAATAACAAAGTGATCCAGGTATTGACTAAACACTCTGTTCATGAGATCCATGAATGCTGCAGGGGCGTTGGTTAACCCGAACGGCATTACAAGGAACTCAAAATGCCCATATCTGGTCCTGAAAGCTGTCTTTGGCACATCTTCTTATCTGATCCTCAGCTGATGATATCCAGATCTCAGATCTATTTTGGAGAAACAACCCGCTCCTGCTAGCTGGTCGAATAGATCGTCGATCCTTGGCAATGGGTATCTATTCTTGGTAGTGACTTTGTTCAACTGCCTGTAGTCGATACAAAGCCTAAGGGATCCATCCTTCTTTCTCACAAACAAGACTGGTGCACCCCAAGGTGAGGTACTCGGTCGGATGAAGCCCTTTTCTACCAGCTCTTGCAACTGTTCCTTCAATTCCTTCAACTCAGCTGGAGCCATCCTGCAGGGAGGAATAGAGATCAGTCGGATTCCAGGCATTAGCTCTATCTCGAACTCTATCTCCCTAGCAGGTGGTAAACCTGGCAGCTCGTCTGGGAAGACGTCTAGAAACTCTCTAACTACTGGCACCAAGGCGGGCTCTCTAACCTGACTGCTAAGCTCTCCCACATGAGCCAAATACCCCTGACATCCCTTCCTAAGCAACCTACGAGCCTGAAGAGCTGATATCAGACCTCTAGGTGTACCCCTCCTGTCTCCCCTGAAGACAACCTCTGACCCATCCTGACCTCTAAACCTGACTACCTTGTTCCTGCAGTCCAAGGTAGCACCATGGGTAGATAACCAGTCCATCCCTAGAATGACGTCAAAATTTGTCAAGTCTAGAACCACAAGGTCGGCGAAAAGGCATCTTCCCTCAATAAAGACTGGACTGCACTGGCAGACTGACTCTGCCACTGATGGATCACACTTGGGTCCACTGACCCAGAGAGGACACTCTAACCCAGAGATCATCAGACCCAACCTCTCGACGGCTCTCGGAGCAATAAAAGAATGAGATGCACCAGGGTCCATCAAGGCATACACAGCTGAACAACCAATGACTAGGTTACCTGCCACCACGGTGTTAGATGCATCTGCCTCCTGTTGAGTCATGGTGAAGATCCATGCTGGAGCTGATGGACCTTCACCTCTGAAACCCGCTGAAGAAGAGGCTGCTCCTCTCCCTCTACCTCTGCCACTGGCCTGAGTCACGGCTGGAGCTGCTAGCTGAGCCACACTGCCAGAAGCCGTCTGCTGAGACTGTGCTCCAAAAGCTGCCCTAGGACACTCTCGAGCCATGTGTCCCTCTTGCCCGCATCTGAAGCAGGCTGCTGTCCCAGCCCGGCAAACTCCCCTGTGTGGCCTACTACACTTTGCACAAACTGCATTATCCGCACCAGAGCTTGAGCCACTCCTTAGTCCCAGACTGGACTTGACCTTGTTCCAAAACTTGTTCTTCTTTGGCTTCTTGGTGGTACTGCTCCACTTCTTGCTGCCTGAAGCTGCTGCACTAAAAGAAGAAGAGCCTGGGGTCTTAGAACCAGAAGGTTGTGCCACTGACTGCTTAACTGTCCCCTGAATAATGGCACTGGCCTCCATTTTCCGGGCCATATCCACTATGGCATGGAAGCTCTCCCTATCTGCTGACTGGATCAAGGAGGAATATCTGCAGTGGAGTTTCATGATATACCTCCTTGACCTTTTCTGGTTCGAGTCAAGATTTTGCCCTGCAAATGGCAACAGCTCCAAGAATCTGTCTATGAACTCCTCTACACTCATCTCATCAGTCTGCCTCAACTGCTCAAACTCTATCATCTTCAGCTCCCTCGAACTATCGGGAAAAGCCCATCCTGCAAACTCGTTTGCAAACTCCTCCCAAGACATGCTGTCCACTCTCGGGTTCACATAATTCTTGAACCACTCTCGTGCCTTCTTGTACTTAAGCGTGAACCCAGCCATCTGAATGGCTCTACTGTCATCAGCCCCAATCTCATCTGTGATCACCTTGACCCTTTCGAGATACACAAATGGGTCATCCCCTTTTTCATACTGAGGAGCACCCAGTTTCATGTAGTCGGTCATCTTGACCTTGCTTCCACTGGCTGAGCTAGGTCTAGAAGGTTGAGTAACTGGGGCTGCTGGTTCTGTAGGTGGTGGAGGTGGGGGTGCAGCATTCCCCGAGGTGGGGTTTGCCGGGTGAGGATAAAAGGGTGAGGGTGGATAAGCTGGGTACTGGGGGTGAGGTGGATAGAAAGGTGGATAAGGCATGTAGGTAGGGTAGGGGCTAAAGCTGGAGTAATCCGATGTGCCTCCCATCGGATACCCTGAACCCTGTGGGAAGGGTGGATAATGGGGTGGAAAACCATACCCCGAGGCCTGAGCGCCTCCCTGTGACTCCCCTGTCCCTTCTTCCGTCATGCTGACATCCAGATTCCCATCCCTCCTCTGATCCTCTTCCATAACCTCCCTCACATCTGAAGAACTTCCTCCTCTATCTGTCCCCCTTCTGCTAGCATCAAAAGACCTTCTAGGGTCCCTTGACACTCTTTCTCTGCTTGATCTACATGACATTGCCCTAGGCAATGCAGGAGGACGGGCGTTCGTGCCCTCATCCTCAGGTGGCACTCCAGTCAATCGTGCAGATCGACGAGTTCCCCTCATCCTGTTTTCTGAAAGACAGCACATAACAAGCAAACATTAGCATCATATGGTTCATGTGGGCACACATGAACCCTCATCACATATCATTAATGCACATGCATATAATCATGGCATTTCACATCATCATACAAGACAGGACTCCACATCCTATCCTAGTGGACATGATCTTCCTATTGTGCTTGACCTTCTATATCATCTATGAGCCCGACACTCTAGGTTCGACCATATGAACCTAGGGCTCTAATACCATTTCTGTAACGACCCGAAAATCGGACCGCTACCGGCGCTAGGATCCAGATCGGCTTAAGGCCGTCGGGACCCGTAGCAAGCCTAACGTACACCCTGTGAACCTGTAAGCCTGGGGGTTAAGGGAGAGGGGTGAGCTACAAGAGCCCAGTGAGTAGAATAATAAAACATTTAAAACATATGATAACATGAAATGCATCAAATCACAACTAATCACATCAAGGATGAATTTGTCACCAATAGTCCCCTACATGGTCCAACTGTGCCAGGGGCGTAGAATGGGCCTCGCTGGTCTTTCTCTTACATAACATAACATAACATGGTCCAACTGTGCCAGGGGCGTAGAATGGGCCTCACTGGTCTTTCTCTTACATGGTGCCAAGGGCGTAGAATGGGCCTCACTGGTCTTCCGTACTGTATCATCATCATCATAACATATGGGGACTAAAGGATCATTCAACATTCATCCACATCATCAAACATATTATGCAATGCAACATATTCGTGAGTCTAATGCAAACACCCTATTATATCTCATGGCATTCATGATGCGTGAATCATGCTAAAACTGATTTCTTTATTTAAAAGCATAAGAGTTATTCCACTCACCTCTGGCTGAAGCTCTACTGACTCAGAAGCAGCTGAACTCACTGCTGGGGTCCTCGGTTCCTCGGGTCTGAACCTACACAGGTGGACTCAAATGAGGGACCAAACAACTAGAACATAACTCTAAAAACATCCCCCAAAAACCCCCTAGAATATCATGAAACAATCATAGAAAAACATGCAAAAGAGGGCTGGACAGGGCACTTTCGGCGGCAGGTTCGGCGGCCGAAAGTCCCTCCAGAGCCGAAAGTCAGGCAGGTTCGGCGGCACCTTCGGTGGCCGAAACTCCCAGACAGAGGCGAAACTCATGCATGTTCGGCGGCACTTTCAGCGGCCGAAACTCCTAGACAAAGACGAAAGTCTCCTTTCGGGGGCAAGCTTCGGCAGCCGAAGGCTGCTTCCACAAGCATGTTCGGCGGCCGAAAGTTCCTTCGGCTGCCGAACCTGGTTTCTCCCTTAGTGGTAGAAACTCAGCTCTTCTATGCATAAACGCCTCCCAAACCATCCAAACATGCAAAAACCTATTCTACAACACACATACACAAGCATACAAGCTCCTAGGGGCTTCAAACCATCCTAAGCCCCATCTACAACACATCAAACATGCATTGGCAAGCCACATTGTTCAAAAACACAACATTAACTCAAAAACTCATATAAACCTATACATGCCATTCTACCCCATAAACTAGCATAAAACTCACTTAAAACATGAAATGAGTTCAAGATCGGCCCTTACCTCTTGAAGATCGAGAGAGGGACGACCTAAACTTGGAGATGGGAGATTTTCAACTTCTTTGGGTCTCCAAGCTCAAAACTTGCTCAAAACTTGAAAATCTTCAAAACAAGATGAAAACTTATGAAAATCGTGAAAGATTTGAAGGAAGAACTCAAAGATTGGTGAGGGACGGCAGAGAGCTCACCGTGGCCGACAATGGGGAGAAAAGCTCGCCCATTTTCGGCTAAGGGACCCTTTTATAGTGGCTGGCCATGCTACGTTCGGGGTCAAACGTGCCTCCGCATGCATGTCATGTTCGGCGGCCGAACTTGAGGTTCGGCGGCCGAACCTAGACTTCCCTCACTATGCCTTCGGGGGCCTAAGGCACACCCGAAATACCTGAATGTTCGGCGGCCGAACTTGAGGTTCAGCGGCCGAACCTGGTCTTCCTCCAAGGTTGTTTTCATGCAAAAACTCATTTCCTTTTTACTTAAAACCATAAAACACATTAAAACATTTTATGAAAACATGGTTTTACCCTTCTAGAGGTCTCTGACATCCGAGATTCCACCGAACGGTAGGAATTCCGATACCGGAGTCTAGCCGGGTATTACATCAGCCATGAGTGGCTGAAACCCTTCTCTCTAGTTGAAGTTTGGTTGAAACTAAGGTTGTTTAAAGGGTTGTGAGATCTGAACAGAAACTATTGTCTTTGATTTTATTCAATATTCATGCAATTGTGCTTTGATTTCAAGATTGCTTTGTTGTTTTGATCAAATTGGCCACTTGATTCTTAATTGCAAAGTTAATTAATTGTTGATTAGGATATTTGTTAGTCCGTAATTGCTGGAAATATTCTTATCTAAGAACACTTGGTGTAAAAACCCAAGGAATTGCATGATCTAACATCATCTCATGTGTTTGAGTAGTTAGGGTTTGGATCTTTCTTGTTCTTCATGCAATTGGCAATTGTTTTGATGCCTATGGCCCAAGGACGTTCCTTGGCAATTTGTTGATTAGTAATTGATTAGAGGACGTTCCCTAATCAGTTTGTTCATAAGGAAAGACATGGTGGTGAGAAGCGTCTTCCACCCCCATAATCAACCTATTGAATCAATCAAGATAACCATGTTTCAATGATCAACCCAAACAACCAAAGTGGATCCATATCTTCAACTAGACTTTTCTCATATTGATTTCCTCTTTAGTTTTAATTACTTGCTGTTTTAATTGCTTTCAATAGTTGTTAATCAAATCATCTCAAAACCCCCCTTTTTACTTTTCTTGCACTTGTTTCTATTTCTCTTGATTACTTGCCTTCAATTGTGTTTTCAATTAGTCTTATTGGTCTTGATTGAGATAAATAAATAGGTAATCAATTCTCTGTGGATACGATCCTTCACCACTGTCTACAGTTTTAAATTGTAGGTAACCAAGAAGGTTATTTTTGACCGGCTTCGACAACCGCTCCTGTCAAAAATTGGCGTCGTTGCCGGGGAATTGATTTTACTTGTTTGTTTATTTTTGTTTTCATGACCAGATCTGAAAGTAGGGACACACTGCCCTTTGATCCAGAAATTGAACGCACTCTCAGAAGGCTTGGAAAGCAAGTTTCTGTGCCTGAAGAACATTCTGCCCAACCTTCGGCCGCCGAAAGTCCTGCACTCCAGCAATCAAGTTGCGCGCCAATGGCAGAACCTCAAGCACCAGCTGCTGCCCATAATGGACATGCTGTCCAAGGCCAGATAATTCAAGAAAATCCAGCAAATAGGCCACAAGCACAAAGGGAAAGAACCATGAGGGAGTTAGCAACTCCTATAGGTGATTATGCTCCACTTTGTATCACCTATCCGCCTCTTACAGTTTCCTTTGAACTGAAATCAGGTTTGATTCATCAGCTACCTAAATTTAGAGGTTTGCAATATGAGAATCCACATAAGTACTTAAAAGAATTTAAAATTATTTTCTCATCCATGAGACCTCAAGGGATCTCTGAAGATCATGTTAAACTAAGAGCTTTCCCTTTTTCATTAGATGACCATGCTAAGGATTGGTTATTTTATTTGCCACCTGGATTTATAACTTCTTGGGATGATATGGTCCAAGCCTTTTTGGACAAATACTTCCCACCATCTAAATCAATTGGCATAATAAGAGAAATCACTAGCATAAGACAAAAACCAACTGAAGACTTATATGATTATTGGGAAAGGTTTGAAAGACTATGTACAGGTTGTCCACAACATGATATGTCAGACAAAGCCCTCATTCAGTTCTTCTATGGAGGATTGATTCCATCAGAAAGGAAACTCATAAATGTAGCCTGTGGAGGATCTATCCTAGACAAGACACCTAGGGAGATGAAGGAACTAATATCCAATCTTGCAGCTTCATCCAAGCAATATGAAGAAGAAGAGCAAACGCAAAGAGGAATCTATGAGGTAAGAACATCCTCTGTTGAATCTCAAATCTCAAAACTAACTTCTCTTGTGGAAAAGATCGCCCTTAGCCAGGTCCAACAAATGCAAGCAATTCCACCACCTAGGCCATGTGAGATCTGTGCTCATGTAGGACACCCAACTGATCAGTGTCCCACACTCCAAGAAGATCACCACCAAGTCAACGCTATTGGAGGGTACCACAACTAGCCTAGGCATGATCCATACTCCAATACATACAATCCAGGTTGGAGAGACCATCCCAATTTCAGCTATGGAAGGGCCAATAATAGTCAGAATTACCAAATTCTCCAAAGAAATCAAGCTCAACCAGCACCCTCAAATCCAAATCAGAACCTTGAGAAGATCATGCAAACAATGATGGAAACAATGGTCAACACCATGCAAGGCGTGTGACAAGAGATAGGCCAACTGGCTGCATCCATCGGCAGATCTGTATCTCAAGGTAAGCTCCCTTCTCAAACTGAAACTAATCCTAGACAAAATGTCAGTGCCATTACTTTGAGAAGTGGAAAAGGGCTTCAAGAGGCCAAGATTGATGAAAGAACACCACCCACACAATCTGAAAGGGAAATTTATGAGCAAGAACCAACTGCAGAAGAACACATTGCGTGAAGACCCATCCCGGAAGCCACTCCTGTGCAAACTGAAGTCCCCCCTGCGCAAAGAGCTGATCCGAAAGTAAGTTTCCACATTCCACCTCCTTTTCCCAAGAGATTTGAAAGAACACAAAAAGAAAAAGAAGAAAAGGAGATTCTTGACACTTTCAGAAAAGTGCAAATCAATATACCTCTGCTAGATGCTGTTAAGCAGATTCCCAGGTACGCTAAATTTCTGAAAGAACTTTGCACTAATAGAAGGAAGCTTGCGGAAAGAGAAAAAGTAAGTGTAGGTGAGGTAGTGACTGCTGTTATCAAAAGAGAACTCCCTACCAAATGCAAGGACAAAGGTATGTTTGCTATCTCTTGCAAGATTGGGAATGTCGGTATAAAGAAAGCCATGTGTGATCTTGGTGCATCTATCAATGTCATGCCTCTCTCCATCTATAAGTCTCTCAATGCATGTGCACTAAAAGAAACAAGAGTTGTGATACAATTGGCTGATAGATCTGTGGTATACCCCATAGGTGTTCTTGAAGATGTGTTAGTCCAAGTAGATGAACTTGTCTTTCCTACTGATTTTTATGTGATTGACACTACGGAAGATAGTTGCAATACTAGTTCTGACATTCTTCTTGGACGTCCATTCTTGAGTACTGCTAGAACTAAAATTGATGTTCATGATGGTACTCTTACCATGGAGTTTGAAGGGGAGGTAATCAAGTACAATGTTTATGATGCCATGAAATATCCTCATGATATGTCCCCTGTTTATGGTCTTGATATTATTGATTGTTTGAGCCAAGATGTGTTTAATGAAAATCAAGATTTTGTTTTAGATGATGATCTTTGCAGGATTGAAAACCTGAAACTAAAAGAAACAATCTACAGCATTCAACAAGTTGAGATCAAGCAGACAGAAGATCTTCAGCTGCCGAACATAGCCCACTTTCGGCCGCCGAACTCCACTGACCTTCAGACACCACCTTCTGTCGCACCACCTCAGGAAAACATTGCGCGGAAAGAAGACATTCTTCGACCGCCGAACATCTTTCGGCCGCCGAACCTCACTGACTTGCGGAAGCCGAATCCATCGCCAAAGCTCATTCCGCAAACTGAAGAACTTCGGCCGCCGAACCCAGAACCTTTTCGGCCGCCGAACCTCTCCCAGCAGCCCCCATCGCAGGCAAGCTCTTCTAATCCATCTTTGCAACAACCTTCAGATCTAAAACTTCTTCCAGACCATCTAAAATACATGTATTTGGGAGCAAACGAGACACTACCAGTAATAGTGTCCAATGAATTAAGCCAACAAGAAGAAGCAAGCCTCTTGAAAGTACTACAGAAACACAAAGGAGCCATAGGATGGACTATTGATGACATAAAGGGTATTTCTCCCTCCACCTGCATGCATAGAATTCACATGGAGGATGAGTGCAAGCCAGTCAGAGATGCTCAAAGAAGACTAAACCCACCTATGATGGAGGTAGTGAAAAAAGAGATAGTCAAGCTCCTTGATGCAGGCATCATATACCCAATCTCTGATAGCAAATGGGTGAGCCCTGTACATGTGGTTCCAAAGAAAACTGGAGTTACCATTATTCCAAATGCTGAAGGGGAAATTGTCCCCACTAGAGTCCAGAATGGATGGAGGGTATGCATGGACTATAGGAAGCTTAATGCTGCAACAAGGAAGGACACTTCCCACTACCTTTCATTGATCAGATGCTAGAAAGGCTTGCAGGTAAATCTCACTATTGTTGTCTTGATGGTTATTCAGGTTTTTACCAAATCCCAGTTGCTCCAGAGGACCAAGAGAAGACTACCTTCACTTGTCCTTTTGGCACTTTTGCCTTTAGAAGAATGCCATTTGGACTATGCAATGCACCTGCCACTTTTCAACGATGCATGATGAGCATATTTTCTGACTATGTGCGTAAGTCAATTGAGGTATTTATGGATGACTTCACTGTTCATGGAAATTCTTTTGATGAATGCCTTACCAATTTAGAAAAGATCTTGCAAAGATGCATTGAGACTAACCTTGTGCTTAATTATGAAAAATGTCATTTTATGGTTAATCAAGGTATGGTCTTAGGACATGTTGTTTCAGCAAAGGGCATTGAAGTGGACAAAGCTAAGGTGGATACCATCAAAAATCTACCTTACCCCACAAACGTTAAAGACATTCGATCATTCCTTGGCCACGCAGGATTCTATAGAAGATTCATCAAGGATTTCTCAAAAATCACTTTGCCATTATGCAGATTACTCCAACAAGATGTAACATTTGATTTTGATGCAGATTGCAAAAAGGCGTTTGATTTGATTAATGAATTGCTTGTGACTGCCCCAATTATTCAAGGGCCTGATTGGAACTTACCATTTGAAATCATGTGTGATGCAAGCAATTATGCAGTAGGAGCAGTCTTGGGGCAACGTGTGGGAAACTCCCCCCATGTCATTCACTATGCCTCTCGCACATTGAATTCTGCACAAAGCAACTATACAACAACTGAAAAAGAACTCTTGGCAATTGTATTTGCTTTGGAAAAGTTCAGACCATATCTTTTGGGAATAAAAGTCATTGTCTATTCTGACCATGCAGCCTTGCGATACTTGATCAAGAAAAAAGAAGCAAAACCAAGGCTCATTAGGTGGATTCTACTTCTACAAGAATTTGATCTTGAGATAAGAGACAAGAAGGGCAAAGAAAACCTTGTGGCAGACCACCTCAGCCGACTTCCATATAGTTCTACACCACGCCCAGTCAAAGAAGAGTTCCCAGACGAACATCTGTTCGTCACTCACTCTGCCTAAAGTTATCATGCCATGCACACCACACCCCAGGGAAGTACTCAGTTTCTTTTGTTCTCTTCTCTCTTCTTCTCTTCTCCTCTTCTCTCTTCTTTTACATTGAGGACAATGCATGATTTAAGTGTGGGGGTGCATATCTCTTCTCTTTTCTTCTTCTTTTCCTTCTTCTTCCCCCCTTCTTTTCTGCGATTTCTCATGCTTTCAGATTGCAAAATTTTTTCTTTTTCCTTTCAGTTTTAAGCTAATTAGCCACAGTTAAATTTTAATTCGTTTTTGCTTTCAATAAAACACACACAACCACAACCTTCTTCTTCTTTTTGTTTTGCTCTACTCAAACTGATGAACTATGTTGGATAAGTCTTTCTTTCCATGACCCCATTGATGTGAAAACTCTTTAAACTTATGTTGAATCAATTGCAGTGAGTTGTATTCATGTTTGAGAATTGCCTTTTGAATTGAATCTTTGAGTTTGCCATGGTGAAAAATGTATTGATGACCCTCAATTGATTGAGAATAAATTAAAATTGTGTGAATGAACTTAATGTGACTTGATTTAGCAATTGGTGTTGATTTGCCCAAATCATTGAGAGAAAGAAAATTCAGCAAAGGCAAAGCCCTCAAAAGCACAAAATAAGAAAATATTCCAATGGTCAAAAAGACTATGAAAAGAGCTAGTAGCCACTTGGAAAGGTGATCAACTGAGTAACTGGGGGTGGGTATCACAAATATGTACCTTCACGTCAAAAGGTTGGTGATCTTTTCAAGCAAAATCAAAGTGCAAAAAGCCTGAATAAAGTACTTCAAGGTAAGGGCAAGTCAATCCAAAAGCCAGAAAAAGTCTTAACATAATGTGCATGTCTCTCTTGAGGAAAATAAATCCTAGCCATGGTAAGCAAAGGGAAACAAGGAAAGGAGGTAAGTAATCTTCATGCATATATTCTTCACTGCAATGATTCAAAATAGGTGTCTTGAGTATGAGCTTAAGTGGAAATAAGGATCTAGAGCAAGGGAAGCTTATTTGACTATGTTTATTTGCTTGAGGACAAGCAAAAGCTTAAGTGTGGGGGTATTTGATAGAGCATAATTTAGTCCATATTTTCATGATCTTATTGATGTTTATTTGCACCTATTCTACCTAATTTTGTGGTTTTAATCATGTTTTGCAAGTATTAGGTGTGAAGAAACAATTTGGAGAAAATGCTCTTAAAAGTGCCAAAAGAAGCCAAAATTAGAGAAGCAACCTTCGGAGGCAACTTTCGGAAGCCAAAACTCAGTCACCTTCGGCGGCAACCTTCGGCGGCCGAATGAGGACTCCAGAGACGAAAGTCGACCACCTTTGGCGGCACCTTCGGCCGCCGAACCTTGTGTCCAGAGCTGAAAGTCCAGCCTCCGAAACTCAACTTAGGCAGCCGAAAATGCGCTCTATTGCACTCTTTCCTTGTTCAGGAAGCCATATCCCAAGTTGCCATATTTGAGAGGCCAAATAAGGAAAATATCTTGAGATCCAAATTTTCAAGATTCACATTCAAATATTGGATCTCAAGATCAAGCTTATTAAGGAAGCCAAATCCAAAGATCACATGTTTCCCACTTCATTCAAGTTTCCAAAGAAGGCTCCACCTTCCTCATTAGTGCATGGATAATCTCTTGGACTTAATGTACAACATCTTGAGGATCTTGGACAGCTATGAAAAGACCAAAGTGCCCCCACTTGCCTTCCATCACATGCAACTCGTTTTTGCCCTCATACATGCACAAAGAAGGCACATGCAACACCAAGGGCACTTTGGACAGCCTCTAAAAGTCTCCTGGACTTCCATGAAACCCTAGGCAGCCTCTCAAGACATATTTAAAGGCTCCAAGAAGACAAGAAGACAGCTTTTGGACTCTCCCAAATTTCGGCAAGGCTCCAAGCCTCTCTCTCCACCTTAGTTCTTCATCTTTGCTTTCTTTTCTTTTATTTTCTATTTGGTTCAGCCATGAGTGGCTGAAACCCTTCTCTCTAGTTGAAGTTTGGTTGAAACTAAGGTTGTTTAAAGGGTTGTGAGATCTGAACAGAAACTATTGTCTTTGATTTTATTCAATATTCATGTAATTGTGCTTTGATTCCAAGATTGCTTTGTTGTTTTGATCAAATTGGCCACTTGATTCTTAATTGCAAAGTTAATTAATTGTTGATTAGGATATTTGTTAGTCCGTAATTGCTGGAAATATTCTGATCTAAGAACACTTGGTGTAAAAACCCAAGGAATTGCATGATCTAACATCATCTCATGCGTTTGAGTAGTTAGGGTTTGGATCTTTCTTGTTCTTCATGCAATTGGCAATTGTTTTGATGCCTATGGCCCAAGGACGTTCCTTGGCAATTTGTTGATTAGTAATTGATTAGAGGACGTTCCCTAATCAGTTTGTTCATAAGGAAAGACATGGTGGTGAGAAGCGTCTTCCACCCCCATAATCAACCTATTGAATCAATCAAGATAACCATGTTTCAATGATCAACCCAAACAACCAAAGTGGATCCATATCTTCAACTAGACTTTTCTCATATTGATTTCCTCTTTAGTTTTAATTACTTGCTGTTTTAATTGCTTTCAATAGTTGTTAATCAAATCATCTCAAAACCCCCCTTTTTACTTTTCTTGCACTTGTTTCTATTTCTCTTGATTACTTGCCTTCAACTGTGTTTTCAATTAGTCTTATTGATCTTGATTGAGATAAATAAATAGGTAATCAATTCTCTGTGGATACGATCCTTCACCACTGTCTACAGTTGTAAATTGTAGGTAACCAAGAAGGTTATATTTGACCGGCTTCGACAACAACTCCTGTCAGCACTAGAGCTGATGGACCTTCACCCCTGAAACCCGCTGAAGAAGAGGTTGCCCCTCTCCCTCTACCTCTGCCACTAGCCTGAGTCGCGGCTGGAGCTACTGGCTGAGCCACACTACCCGAAGCTGTTTGCTGGGACTGTGCCACAAAAGCTGCTCTAGGACACTCCCGTGCCACGTGTCCCTCCTGCCCACATCTGAAGCAGGCTGTCGTCCCAAACCGACATACTCCCTTGTGCGGCTTCCCACACTTCATACATACTACATTGTCTACACTTGAGCTCGAGCCACTTCCTAATCCCAGACCTGACTTGATATTGTTCTAGAACTTGTTCTTCTTTGACTTTTTGGTGGTATTGCTCCACCTCTTACTGTCTGAACTCAAAGAAGAAGGGTCTAACCTTCCCCCACCTGGGGTCTTAGAACCAGAAGGCTGTGCCACTGACTGCTTAACTTTTCCTTCGATTATTGCACTAGCCTCCATTCTCCGGACCATATCCACTATGGCATGGAAACTTTCCCTCTCTGCTGACTGGATTAAGGAGGAATATCTGGAATAAAGCCTCATGATATACCTCCTAGCCTTCTTCTGATCTGTATCCAGATTTTGCCCAGCAAACGGAAACAGCTCCAAAAACCTATCTGTATACTCATCCACACTCATCTCCTCCGTCTGCCTCAACTGCTCAAATTCAATCATCTTCAACTCCCTTGAACTGTCAGGGAAAGCCCATCCTGCAAACTCATTAGCAAACTCCTCCCATGATAGGCTATCCACCCTCGGGTTCACATAGTTTTTAAACCACTCTCGGGCCTTCTTGCACTTCAGTGTGAACCTAGCAATCTGAATGGCTCTACTGTCATCCGCTCCTAACTCATCTGTTATCATCTTGACTATCCTAAGGTACTCAAACGGATCATCACCTGTTTCATACTTAGGAGCATCCAACTTCAAATAGTCAGTCATCTTGACCTTGCTCCCTCCAGATGAGCTAGGTTTAGGTGCTTGGGTTTCTGGGACCATAGGTTCTGCTGGTGGTGGAGGAGGTGCAACATTCCCCAGATTAGGGTTTGCTGTACCTGGAAAGAAAGATGGGGGTGGGTACATATGGTACTGTAAGTATGGTGGGTAGAAAGGTGGGTATGGCATGTGAGAAGGGTAAGGGTTAAAGCTGGGGTAATCCGATGTAGCTCCCATCGAATACCCGGGATTCTGGTTAAAGGGTGGGTATTGGGGTGGTTGAACAAACCCCGAGGCCTGAGTTCCTCCCTGAGACTCTCCCATGCCCTCTTCAGATATGCTCACACCAAGACTGCCATCCCTCCTCTGATCCACATCCATATCATCCCCTACATCTTCGGACACTCCACCTTGAACTGTTCCTCTTCTGCTCACATCAAAAGACCTTCTAGGGTCCCTTGACGCTTTCTCCCTGCTAGACCTGCAGGACATTGCCCTAGGCAATGCAGGAGGACGGGCATCCATGCCCTCATGTTGAGGTGGTACTCCAGTCAATCGTGCAGATCGACGAGTTCCTCTCATCTTGCTTACTGAAAAACAGCACACATCACATAAAACATTAGCATCATATGGTTCATGTGAAAACACATGAACCCGCATCACATACATAGCATATCATCAATGCACATGCATAAAATCATGGCATTTCACATCAATAATCAAGACAGGACTCTACATCCTATCCTAGTGGACATGATTTTCCTATTGTGCTTGCCCTTCTATAACCTCTATGAGCTCGACACTCTCTTGGTCCGACCATATGAACCTAGGGCTTTGATACCAATCTGTAACGACCCGAAAACCGGACCGCTACCGGTGCTAGGATCCAGATCGGCATAAGGCCGCCGGGACCGTAGCAAGCCTAACATACATCCTGTATACCTATTAAATCCCATACATGATCAAACATATACATAAAACATTAAACTTTTTCATCTCATTTACCAAGCTTAACCTGTGCATGCACAACTCATAAGCATAAAACCCCACATTGGAGCCCTCATCAAATGCTCCAATAGGGCAACATATCATACATTAAGCTTGGTTTACATAAACATCAATAAATCATTTCCTTAAAAGATCATGTAGCAAAAAGGGATTAACCAACATACTAGGGTCAAGCATAACTCTAAACCTCAATAAACATCATTACATTATGTTACAATACTATACTTTACATTACAATGTCTTTCTCATGTCCACAGCTAACTATTACATACAACATAACTTTACTCTTGTTGACTTTCTGATCTATCCTGTACCTGCAAACCTGGTGGATTAAGGGAATGGGGTGAGCTACTAGAGCCCAGTGAGCAGAATAGTAAAAACATTATATTAAAGATTCATGCTTTCATGGAATGCATCATATCACAGACAAATCACCTTAAGGATGAACTTGTCACCAATAGCCCTCTACATTTCCATTAGTGCTAGAACGTAGAATAGGTCCTGGTCTTTCTCTTACATAACATATCATAACATTCCAAGATGCCAGGGACGTAGAATGGGTCTTCCTGGACTTTCTCTTACATAGTGCCAGGGACGTAGAATGGGTCTTCCTGGACTTCCATACCATATCATCATCACATCATATCATACCATATGAGGGCTAATGGATCACTCAATGTTCATCCACATCAACAACATAATATGCAATGCAATATATTCGTGGATTCTAATGCAAACAACCTAATATATCTCATGGCATTCATGATGCGTGAATCATGCTAAAATTTTCATTATTTTCTTGAAAACATAAAGAGTCATTCTACTCACCTCAGGCTAGCTCTAACAAGACATTGAAGCAGCTATCTCACTGCTGGGGTCCTCGGTTCCTCGGGTCCGAACCTACACAGGTGGACTCAAATGAGGGACCAAACATACATGAACATGACTCTAAACTACTCTCCAAAAACCCCCCTAAAACACCTTAAAACGATCATAGAAAACATGCAAAGGAAGGCTGAACAGGGCACTTTCGGCGACAGGTTCGGCGGCCAAAAGTCCCTGCAGAGCCGAAACTCAGCCACTTTCGGCGGCACCTTCGACGGCTGAAAGTGGTTCGAGAGACGAAACTCATGTATGTTCGGCGGCACCTTCGGCGGCCGAATCTTCCCTCCAGAGCCGAAAGTCCACTTTCGGGGGCAGGGTTCGGCAGCCAAAAGCTTGCCTCCACAGGCAGGTTCGGCGGCCGAAAGTCCTTCGGCTGCCGAACCTGAGTTCTTCCAAATGGCAGAACTCAACCTCTACATGCACAATTTGCCTCCCAAACCATTCAAACATGCATTTAGCTATTCTACAACATGCATACACAAGCAAATAAGCATTTAGGGGTCTCAAACTATCCTAAACCCCAACACAAACACATAAAGCAACTCAAACATCATACATTACCCAAAAACTCAACATTTACCCTAACAACAAACAACTAACTTACACATGCATTTCTACCCCATAAACTTCATAAAGCTTGTTTAAAACATGAAATGAGCTAAGGATCTACTCTTACCTCTTGAAGACCGAGAGGGGAGGCGATCTAAACTTGGAGATGGGAGAAATCTAGCTCCTTGGGTCTCCAAGCTCCAAAACTTGATCTTAGCTCCAAAACTCTTCAAAACCAAGTTAGAACTCATCAAAACTTGAAAGATTTAAGGAAAATCATTAAAACCAACCATGGGAGAGCATGGACTCACCATTGGCCGAAAATAGGGGAGAAAGCTCGCCCATTTTCGGCCATGGGTCCTTTTATAGGTGGCTAGACAGGCCACCTTCGAAAGCCGAAGGCGACTCCAAAACGCATGCATGTTCGGCGGCCAAACATGAGGTTCGGCGGCCGAACATGAGCCACATTCGGAAGCCTAACGTGCCCCCCTAAACTATCCCACGTTCGGCGGCCGAACTTGAGGTTCGGCGGCCGAACTTGAGGTTCGGTGGCCGAACTTGAGGTTCGGCGGCCGAACCTGGAAATGCCTCCATGGTCTTTTTCATTTAAAACCCAATTTCTTTCTTACTCAAAACCATGAAATACACGAAAATATTTTATAAAAACATGATTTTACCCTTCTAGAGGTTTCCGACATCCGAGATCCTACCGGACGGTAGGAATTCCGATACCGGAGTCTAGCCGGGTATTACATCTGCCGCCAAGGTCAAGCCCTTAACGCTGTCAGCTTGCTTGCTCAGCTCTTGCTCCAAGACTACAACCCGAGCTAGGGCTTCTTCTTTCTGCGCCAGCACGACATCAAAATCTGTCTTCAGTAGCTCGTGCTGGTGCCGGGCCTCGTCCTTCTGGCTCGGGGCCTCATCCCTTTCTTGCCAGATCTCCTCCAAGGAGGACAGCTGCTTTAAAGCCTTGTTGCGCTGATCTTCTGCCTCAGCTGCCCTCCCATCAGCCCTTTTAAGGGCCTCCAGCGCAGTATGCAGCTCTATTTGGAGGGACCTGGAGTGTTCCCAAGCGGCCGCGAGATTGCCTCGGGCGTCGCTAATTGCTGATAAGTTCTCCTCTAGGCGTACCTCCTCAATCCAGCGATCTACAGACTCCCGGAGAGAGTGGTCATAAGGGTCCACCTCCATAAATAGGCCCATCACCTAGCACAAAGAAAAAACCGTTAAAACAAAGAAACAAAGAAAGCCAAAATGAAAACAAAAGAGATGGCTTACCATCAGGAGCATCTCCCTGATCGTGTCTCCAAGCTCTCCTCGAGGTCGAGACCGGAACGCTGTCTGCTCTCTAGTAGAACTGGCTAAAAGACCAGTAAGGGCAAGCAAGCGTGGGTCTGAAGCCTCGGTGACGCCGCCAAACATTTATTCCTTGATAATTTCTGCGACTACGCTCGCGGGAGACTCGTGGGTGATGTCCTCTGCGTTTAGAATGTCATTGTCAGGAGCAGACAGCAAAGGCACCACGACAGTCTCCTTCTTCTTCTCGATAGGAGGCAGAGCTTGAGCTAATCTCCTGGAAGCCCGAGATTTCTTAGGAGCGGGAACCGGGGCAGGCACTTCGGGCAGAGCAGGACATTTGTCCCCGACCTTCTCCACAACATCCCCACCATCAATGGGTTTGGGCCCCGCTCCCTTGGAGGTAGGGGCAACCCCAAGAGGGGCCTCCTGGGCACCCTCGCCCACCGGGATAACCTCCATCCCTTTCTCCGGAGCTCTCTCCTCAGTTGCGGAGGCCTTCAATCTCCCCTCTGGAATCTCCTCGGAAGGCAAAATGGGTTTCGTCCTCCCCCGCCCGGTGTCTCCACCCGGCCTAGGAGCGGCCTTAGGAGCCTCTTTCGCCCCTTCGACTGAAGCACGTGGGGACTGGGGGGCCCGAGCTGATTGGGAAGCCGAGCTCGACCTGCTGCGGCTGGAGGGCCTGGAAGACTTGACCCCTCGAGAGCTCGGTCTGGGAGCTTGAGAAGCGACCGGAGGTGGAGGAGGTCGGCTAGCAGACTTGGAAGAGATGGCATCAGCCACCCTTTGGGTATTCTCTTCCACCGACCGCCCAGCCAGGAGGGCGTCCAAAGCGATGTTCATGCTCTCCCAGGACAGTGTGAGATTCTTTGGAGGCTTGATCTGGTCCATTTTCACCCCGGAAGCTGCAAAAATCCAAAATCCGGACAAGTCAGAACAGCGCTCAATAAAAATCACAAAAACAAAACAAAGCAGGCAAATAGAATAAAGTACCCGCGTCCTTGATATCCCGAAGATTGGACGCATACAAACACTTTTCGACGTCATACTTCTTTTCTGCAGAAGTCAGTCGAATGAACCCCACCTAATCGGTAAGGTTCAACTGGGGCAGGTCATTGCAACCCAGAGACACATCCTCCCAGGGGAGATCGAGCTCCCAAACCAGCCCAGTCTCTTTCTTCAGCTCCACCACCATAAACCCCTCTACCCAACCTTTGATAGAGTCCTTATATCCCGTAAAAATCGACAACCCTCCGCGAGGGGCAAAGTAGTAAAAATTTTGGCTTGCCTTGACTAGCCTGAAGAAAGTGACGAACAGGCGCACTGTAGGTGTGAACTCCCAGCTCCGAAAAACAGATTCAAAAGAAGACATGAAGAGAACGGAGTTAGGAGTCAGCATTCGAGGAGTAATCTCGAAATACCAAAAAACCTCGATAAAGAAAGGGGTGAAGGGAAACGACAAACCGTATTCCCACTGTTTGGCGAAGAAGACCAAACTTACGTCCTTTTAAGGGTCAACCAGACCAGAGGGAGGAGGATCGGGAAGAACGATCCTCTCATTCCGGTAAGGAGCCCAGATGTGAAAGAGAGGGATATCCAGGTATTCCCTGGAAATGAAGTTTCTGATGTTGGACGGGGTAACGCTAGACTCTAGATTGACGACATCGGGGAGACTAGAGCTATCCATGGCGGAAGAAGAGATGTACCTGGAAAGCAGTTGGGGCAGATGAGCAGAGGAAAGCGAAGAAAGCAGAAGGGCGGAACAAGCAAATCGCACGGAGAGCAAAGGAGAGCAAGAATTTCGAGAAGGCAGAGGGAATTCGAAATTTGAAACAGTAATAAGGTGAAAGGATGTTTTGAGGCAGACTGTACATAAACGGCGCGGTCATAATGATTCTCGGTATTTACCCCCTCATCAGTCAAGCAATAACTGATGAGAAGGTAAAGGGGCAATTGATAACCGCTCGATTTCTCCATCCCGGTCTGGGGCCAGGCCCATAACGACAGTCCATCACTTGGAAGCCCTCCGGTCTCTTGAATGAACCAGGACCAGCCCGCTCAGCCTTAAGATTAGGGTCCATCCAGACCCCCCAGTTAGACCAGCCCAGCCCAGTGGGCCCTAAGACCGGATCTCCACCTGGATCAGTCCACTCCTCTCTAACCCTGTCATGAGAAGAAAGGACAATAGGCCTGGTCACTTCGCAATCATGTCTACTCACGCGCCGGAGGGAATTAAATGGCCGCCTGACACAGGGAGGGTCGCTGCATTATCCGTACGTACGGACCCGTACGACAGCAAGTGTGGTCCTGTGGCAGAAAGGTCGTGACACGCCAATGGAAAGGCGGGATAAAAAAGGGAGACACCCTCCCCACAAACTAAGTTTTTTCTTTAGTTCAGAAAACCCTTATAAAACTTTATTTTTCTGGATCTCAGATCATCAATTGATAATAATTAATTAAATATTATAATTAAACACTATTTTTTTTAATTATTGCAGACCGAAACTTAAACTATTTAAACCAAATAATATAGCTATAATATAAATAGTAGTATAATTACGAAGGATGAAATAGGAAGTGAGACGGGTTCATGTGATCGGACAGTGGATAAATTAAAATGGCATTAAGGGTGTGCATAAGAATGGGACCAGAAAGCGAAAGCAGCGTATTATGGAGAGGGATGTTGCAGGGTAACCCCCCAGACAAAACCAGGTTGCCCATTGGCCCACGTGTCAACCCCCGTGCGCTTGTTTACTTGAAAGCAATATTTGAGAGTGCGTCAACCTCAGAGTCTTAGAAAACTGCGCATTACAATTTTTTTTTAGAAAGCAATATTAAACAAACCATTGGCCTTTAATTTTTACAAATTAGAATCGAAACGTATGATTTGAAACAAACCATTTTGTAATTTCAGTATGATTCCATTTGAATTTAGATTTAGATTTTTACTTCAATTTTATTTTTACTTTAATTTTAGTTATAATTTTAATTATTGTACATAAAATTACAATATTATTATATTTATTTTAAAATATATATGCAATTTATATTATATAAATAATATTTGATCACTCGTATAATTAAGAACTATAAATAATTTAATATATTTATGACTGAAATTAGTTTTAAAATATAAAAACAAAATTTTGAAATTAATATAAAAGTGAAATTAATGTAACATTATAATTTCGTGAATATTTTAAAACACACTTAAATTAATTTGAGTCCAAAAAGAGAATTTTTAGTGTAAAGTATATGATTATTTTTAATTATAGAATTTGTATATTGTGTGTAATAGTTATTGTTAGGTTATTCGCTATGCTAAATTTAGAAAATAATTTGAGAGCTGTGGATACATGTGAGTGTATTTATAGTTTGATTATCTTGTCCTAAGTTGTTGGGTCATTTTAATTTTAATTTAAATATTTTAGTATTTACTGACATGTTTCAAAATTTAAGATGTGACGAAAAATTTACAGGTGTAAACGTTGTTTGTAGCTTATAATTTAATTTAAATGATGGCAATCGACATATGTTTTCTGAATTATTTTTTTAAAAAAAATATTATCGATCAGCTAATAAAAAGTCGTTATAAATTGAGGACAAGATTGTCCAAATAGTAGGACTTGTATAAAAATATATAATCTAGCTAAACTATGAGCTAACATATTGGTTTGTTTATCTATTTAACAGATAAATGTTAAAATTCTGCGATAAAAAGAGTTTTATAATTAGATATTATAGAACTAGCAATAAAAAATTTAGAAATAGAAGAATTCACTGCATTGGCTACCACCTGACAATCCACTTCAATCGTAATATTTGTAAAGATATGCAGGATTAAATCTGTTAAAGTTTCACGTAAAGCTAACGGCTCAACAATAATATGTGAATAAATACCTTGGAAAACACCCGAAAACCCAGTACCAAGCTACCATTAGCATCTGTTACTACCATACTATATACACTTAAGTTATCTTCTTCATTCACCGATGCATCAACATTACACTTAAAATACCTAAAATGCATAGAGTCCATCTACCAAGTTGGGGAGCCTGAATAGGAATAACATTTTCAGCTACTCGACAAGAGCGTGTTGCCATCTAATCATGAAAACAATAATTAGTCAATAGAAACACTATAGAAGTCTACTGTATATGGAAAACTCAAATTGAGTTTGTTTTCTGTATTGTATTAACTATATATAGAGTATAAGTTACAGCTGTATTTGTTACAAGTGATAGTCTTTGTTACAAGTGATAAACATAAATACAAAAAATTATAAAGTATAACAGAAACAGTTAGCTTAACCTTATCAGACCCCCGCAATTCGAGTTTCGGATACTGAAGATCGAATTGTTAATTGTTGCATTAAGGCTTGATGTCTTGCCTTAGTCAAAGGCTTCGTTAAAATATCTGCGAGTTGATCTTTGGAGCATATATACTGAACACAAACTTCATTCTTTTGGACTTTATCTCTAACAAAATGAAAATCTACTTCCAGATGTTTCGATCGAGCATGAAAGACAGGATTTGCAGTAAGATAATTAGCACCTATATTATCACACCATAAATTAGGGACTGTTGAAGACATGCACCCTATGTCTTGTAGCAGCGATTGAATCCAGGTAAGCTCAGTTACTGCTAGCCCTATTGCACGATACTCAGCCTCAGTAGAGGATTTAGCTACTGTTTGTTGTTTCTTCGAGCTCCAGGATACTAAATTTTTGCCCATGAAAATAGCATAGCTTGAAGTAGATTTTCGGTCATCCACACAACTGGCCCAATCAGCATCAGTATACACATTTAGATGTGTATTGAGAGACTTAGAGAAAAACAGTCCATAATTTGATGTTCCCTTCAGATATCGAAGAATCCATTTGACTAGCACCCAATTGTCGGTTGTAGGAGCATGCATGAACTGTGAAGCTCTATGAACAGAGTAAGTGACTTCCGGTCGTGTCAAACTCAGGTATTGCAGTCCTCCAACAATGCTCCTATACAACGTAGGATCTTCAAACAAAGGACCATGATTGGTAGCTTTCTCTTTGGTACTCGCCAGTGTTGTGAGCCCTTTGCAATCTGGCATTCGTGCTTTAGAAAGCAAATCTAATATGTATTTTTGTTGGGTAAGCATCAAACCATCAGATAACCAGTGTGCCTCCATCCCAAGAAAATAATCAAGACGCCCCAAGTCTTTGAGTGCAAATTCAGATTGCAAGGAGCTAATAATATGATGGATATAATCAGCATCAGATCCTGTCATGATTATATCATCGACATAGACAAGCACATAAATTGTAACTCCATTTTTGGCGAATAGGAACAAGGAGGAATCAGCAGCTGACATACGAAAACCAAGAGAAGTGAAGGCAATAAAAAGTTTCTTGTACCATTGTCTAGGAGCCTGACGTAGACCATAAAGAGATCGACGCAAACGGCAAACATGATCAGACTTTGTTTCATCACGAAATCCTGGTGGCTGCTCCATGAAGACTGCTATATCAAGATCGCCATGTAAGAAGGCATTGGAGACATCCAGTTGTTGAACAAGCCATCCGTTTGAAATTGCAATAGAAAGAATTATTCGAACAGTTGTTGGTTTAATGACAGGGGAAAACGTATCAACAAAATCAATACCAGGGCGTTGATGAAACCCCTTTGCGACAAGCCTTGCTTTGTAGCGATCAACAGAACCATCTACCTTCTGTTTGATTCAAAATACCCACTTACAACCCACAATATTTTGAGCTTGATGCCTAGGAACAAGATCCCAAGTGCGAGTTTGAATAAGAGCAGTCAATTCATTTTGCATAGCCTCCCTCCAATGGCTGTGTTTGACGGCCTGTGAATGACAGGTAGGTACAAGAGATAAGATACTCACATTATGGGATTGAGGAGTCCATGGCTGCCTTGGTTTTAATGAGCCAGTTTGCTGCCTAGTAACCATGTGATGCAATGTGGGTGGAGCAACAGGTACAATAGCAGGGTTTTGATCTGTAGGAGTTGATGTTTGAGAAGGTACAGTTGGGCTGTCAAATCTTGTTGCCAAGGGAACTGGACTCAATGAAACGGTACGATTTGTGGACTGACTTGAGGTGGCAATGTCATCCGGTTGAACTATAGTATCAGACTGAACCGTATTAGAATGAACCGCCAAAGAGAGATTTTGGCATGCTGGTTCGATTTGCTGGATGGGGCTGCTGTCATTTTGAGTGGGTAACGCTGCTATTGTGGAATTAGTGGGAGCAGCTCCAAGAATTCCATCAGAACAGGATATAAACGGAACAGGGGGCAGCGGAACCGACGTCGGACCCTGTGACATACAAGATCATCAAAACCGACGTCGCTTAATAATAGCGCATAAAGATCATCAAAAGATATTGGTGCATGTCGTGACTCAATATTGCGAGTAAAGGGTTGATACTCAGATCCCAAGCCAGCAAGCACGTCGCATACAAGATTTTCATCAGAGATCAAATGATCAAAAGCGCTCAATTGATCTGCGATAGACCGTGCTTTCTTCATATAATTATCAATATTGTCATTGCCCTTGTTAAGGTGTTTCAATTCCTTCCTTAACTGCTGAATTTTGGTCTTAGCTCCTTTGGAATAAATCGTATAGAGTTTATCCCATGCTTCCTTTGCACTAGAACAATGAATAATCTGAGTTAGAATATTTTCAGATACAGAGCTATTAATCCAGCTCTTCACAATTTGGTCTCTGGAGAACCAATCAGAATATTCGGGATTCAATCCATCATCTGCCAATTGTTTGGGTGGCGGTGAAATTGATCCATCAACATGTGATGCCAGCTTATATCCGTAAAGAAGCGGCATAATCTGGGCTTCCCATAAAAGTTAATTGGAGGAGGTAAGTTTCACGGTAATAAACTGAGAGATATTAGGGATCTGAACTGAAGACTGTATAGGAGAAGAAACAGAGGAGACAGAAGAGACAGAAGAGGCAGAAGCAGGAGATTTTGAGGCAAGATCAGCCATTGAAAGCAGAAAAAGAGATGAGAAAAAGAACAAGAGAGAATAACGATCACTTTAGCACAGAAGCTCTGATACCATATAGAAGTCTACTGTATATGGAAAACTCAAATTGAGTTTGTTTTCTGTATTGTATTAACTATATATAGAGTATAAGTTACAGCTGTCTTTGTTACAAGTGATAGTCTTTGTTACAAGTGATAAACATAAATACAAAAAATTATAAAGTATAACAGAAACAGTTAGCTTAACCTTATCAAACACATGTCGCGGAGTGGAAGGAATCCATTCCTAAAGGAGTCGGTTCCTTGCATTTAATGTATGCCACATAAAAATACACTTTCTCGATGGAATATCCATAGGTTGGCTAAAAATACACTAAAAACAGAACTCTTGACAATCAAGAAAAGATAATGAATCAATCGACAAGTCTAAGAGAGACCAACAAGATCTTGCAAAATGATAGCTAACCAACACATGCAACAAATCCTCATTTGCCTGACACAACAAACAATGCACATCAAGTGGGATACCCCTATGTTGAAGACGATCCCGTATGGGAAGTAAATTATGTGTGATGCACCATAAAAAAATTTTAAATTTAGGAGGTACATTAAGTTGCCATAAACCTCACCAATCAACATATATGCTCCATATTAAATTGGATGATTGCAAAGACAAAGCCACCTTATATCCTGATTTGATTGAGTAAAGCGTATTACAATTAAAATGCCATAACATCATCCACATCAAATCTAGCAATTGGATTATACTGAAATTTTTGTACATTTGAAAGTAAAAAAAATACACGATAGTGGATAATTCCAACACCTCCCCTGCTGATCAACTAAATTATGAACTGCTAAATCAAGAAAACCCGAGACAGGAGGTGAAGAAATTAATAAACCATCATCATAAGGCAACCATGGATCCTTTCAAACATGAACACTCTTACCATCTCCAATATGCCAATGTAAACCACGTAATAATGGTTGAGCAACAAACAAACTCTTCCATGTATAACTAGAATTATACCCAATGCGAGCATTAAGAAAATTCTCATGCGGATAATATTTAGTTTTGAATACACGAGCAAATAAAGAATGGTTGTCTAAAGACAACTACCAACCTTGCTTGGCCAATAATGCTAAATTAAAGCAATACAAATCTCAAAAGCCTATACCTCCAGAAGATTTTGATCCATATATACAATCCCATGAAAGCCAGTGTATCCTTCAAGTTCCATCCTATCTCGAACCTAAAAAAAAAAGAATTCATTATTTTTTGTGATTCATCACCTATACTCTTAGGGATCATAAATACACTTATACAATATTGTGGAATAGATTGTGCCACTGGCTTTAAAAATTCTCCTTTCCTGCTTTGCTTAAAAATCGACCTCTCCAATTATGTAACCTTTGCCAGATTATATCTTTCAAGAAAGAAAAAACTTGTCTCTTATTATGACCAATTAAAGAATAAAGTCCAAGGTATTTGCTATGATCCAAAGGAACATAAACTGATAATTCGGCCATGATATATTCCCTTAACTAAGAGGAAACATTAAAACTGAAATAAATACCATAATTATGAAAGTTGACCGCCTGTCTTGAAGCTTGCTCATATACTGACAAAATATTTTTAATAAATGTACACTCCCTCTATGTAGCCTTAAAGAACATAAATGAATCATTAGCGAAAAATAAATGTGAGATACTCGGACCATTTCAACAACACAACAACCATGAATATCACTAGTGGCTTCAGCACGCAAAAGCTCATAGGATAAATAAATATGGAGACAATGGACCTCCTTGTCTCAAACCCTACTGTGGAACAATCAGTCCCACCTCCATCCCATTTACAGAAGCATGATATGAGACAGTTATGACACAAAGCATAATCAGATCCACCCATTCCAATGCAAAGCCCATCTGAAGCATAATTTGTCGCAAACAAGTCCAGTCCACTCTATCATATGCCTTACTAATATCAATTTTTAATGCAAATTCACTATTATTACCTCTTGTTTTGCGATGCATATAATGTATAATTTCAAAGGCAACAAGCACATTATCCGTAATCATCCTACCTAGGACAAAAGCAGACTGATATATAGATATAATCTGAGATAGCATGGTTTTTAATCTATTAGCAAGAACATTTGAAATTATTTTATACAAGACATTGCACAACAAAATAGGTCAAAAATCCTTAACAAAAGCAAAATTGTCACATTTTGGTATCAACACAATCATTGTATCATTTAAAGCAATCAGAAACTGACTTGTCGTGATCCACTGGAAACATTGTGCAACCAAAAGAGACCAAAATTGGTGATAAAAAGCTAGATTCAAACCATCAAGTTCAGGTGCTTTATCAAGATGCATCTGCTTGAGAGCCTGTGTAAACTCAACCAAGGTAAAAGGAGCCAACTGAGATGTGTTATTCTCTCCTGATACACAAGGTTTAACCTAACGAATAACATTATCACAATCACTATTACTTGTAAAAAATAAATTCTGAAAATATGATATAACAAGAGAATTAATGTCATTTGGTTCAGAATGCTAGTTACCGTCATTGTCTTACAAATTGGTTATGTGATTTCTCTATGTCGTAGGGTAGCATGCAAATGAAAAAATCTTGTATTAGTATCACCTTCTTGCAACCACATCAATTTGGATCACTATTTCGAGAGTATCTCTTCTTGCTTCAACACTTCATTCAATTCCTTTCGAATATTTGCTATTAATGGGCCAACAGTATCATGTAAAGAGTGATGAAGACACAATAATTGTCCTCTAAGTGTATATATTTGCTACTTGAACTGATGAGAAACACCCTTACTCCACTGTAGGATATCATTAGCAGGCCTGAATACGGTCCAATAGAGGAGCAGTTCCATTGGATAGCTAGCTTGATTGAACCACATCTTTCAAACTAGGCTCTTGCAGCCAAACATTCTCAAACTTAAAACGTTTATGAACAATAACAGACACATGATCATGAAATCAGAGAAGAAGGGGGGAGTGATCTGAAACACTACTAACCAAATTGTTCAAATCGCTGATTAGGAAATAAATTCAACCGGCCATCAATAACCATTGCACGATCCAGCCTTTCAAAAATAGCATGCTCAGTTCCACATCCACATTATCATGTGAAAGAAAACCCATGTAAAGTCAAATAAGATGATTGACAATCCTCAACTGCACTTCGAAAAACATTTATTAACACTTATGGTTGAGGATTTCCATCCAATTTTTCATCAACATGCAGAATGTCATTATTATAATCTCCAATACATAACCATGGAAGAGAAGACAAACGAGAGAGTGCTCGAAGACAATTCCAAGATACAACATGTTTTGCACGTACTGAGCAGCCATTAAATGCCACCTTTTACCCATTGGATAATCAACTTGCATGTCAATATGGTATTGAGAAAATCCCATAACCATAGCATTAGCAGAACCATGCCAAGATATTACTAGACTCGCACTCCTATCAACACTGTCAACAGCAAGACAATTAGAAAAACCCAATCGAACCTTAAGCTCATTAATCTAGCGACCATGAACTAGCATTTTAATTAAAAATAGAAAATTTGGCTTATTATTTTTAACAATCTCTGTAAGAGCCAACACTGCTCGAGGGTTGCCAAGCCCTTAGCAATTTCAACATAAGGTTTTCATGGTTGTCGACAGGCCTGTTCAACAAGTCCCACCATTAACTGATATTGAAGAGGAGCAAGTCCTCAGTAACCATTTCAAAAACAGAAGGTTCATCCCATACTATGGGTTCATGTATTGATTCCATACCATTTAGAACATATCGTTGGCACTTATTGATATCCATTAAATCCATAGTAGCATTTTCAGGAGATTGAATCCATAGTAGTAAAGACAGAAGGAGAAACAAGAGAACCATCAGGAAAATATGGCCCAAACACTAGTGGACGATGTAGCACTTGCATGGATATGCCATGCATCATAGCAGTTATGAGCTCAATAACTGAAACATCATATTCATATGGAACTGTACTCTCCTGTAGGAAACCACCACCATCATCATAATATAACCACCGACAACCACTTTCCATAGTTAGTGGACGAATGGTCGCACGCAACCAAGAACCCCATCCTAGTACCACCGCTAGAGAAGTGTGGAAAAGAAGATCACAAAACTAATTAGAATGGCCCAATCTACCACAAAGAAAATAGAAAAGGTATATCTTTCATACTTAAAGTGGACTTGGACCATAAATCCATCTGGTCGATGGAGTTTTTTCCAACATTTTAGAGGTAGACGTACATCTATGTGAACCCTTAGCCTCATATAGGATCTCCATTTAGATGCTGAAAAACTATGATCAACCAAGAGAAACTCACTAAGGAAAGAATCCAGTTATTTACCAACAGTCTTAGAGTGAAACCCAATTAGTAAATTATGAATCTGAATTTAGAAGTCAACCCAATATAAAGGAACTTAAACTAGCAAATCACCCATAGACAATTTGTGAAAAAGGAGAAGATGGTTATTAAAAGACCAAGGCCCCATCTAACACACATAAATTAATAGGGTGAAAGAAATGAAATAAGAACAAATTCAGTTGCATTTCCTTAATGCTTATACCCCTTCCCGAATGCCACAAAGATGCCATTATATTTCGCATAGCACCATAATTAATTGTACGATTAGTGAGCAATTTTTCAAAGAGAGATAACTCATACTCAGGAATGGCCACAGAATGATCTAAACATTCTAAAATCAATTCATCATCTTCTTTTTTAGTTCGTGCAAGATTAGTCATGAAATATTCCATCAAAATAACTAAAGAAAACTAGTCATAAATATAGAGAAAAAAGATTCAAAAAACAAAACTTGTCATCCAAATAAGACAGAACTTATCATTCAAACAAGACAGAGATCACAATCATAAATTCTTTTAGATTTGTATAGTGCATCATTATATTTGGAACTGATTTATATTCAAAATTTTATACCAAGACTAATGCATACTTATTACCTAAACCCTTTAATATAAAAAAATTAATTAAATATACTATTTTATTGTAGTATTTATAATTTTTTATATATTCTAATTTAAAATATAAATTAAAAATTTTATAGAAAATTTAAAATTTTAAAATAAAAAATATATATGTTATTAATTAAAAGTATAAAATTAAGCGATTTCAACTATTATTCAAGTAATAATAATAATAATATTTGAGACAATTTATGAGTAGTTAAAATAAATTTTAATTGAATTTAGGTTTTATTAATATATAAAATGGCCTTTGTTAATGTTTTAAAATTCCTCTTCATTAGGAATCGAATAACAGTTTAAAAAATCAATTTATTAATTCATCTGCTTATTTTTAGTTGTTAGCGTGAAAAAAAAAGTACAAAAGAAATAATTAATTAGTATATTTTATTAAAATTTTAAAAATATTTTAATATATTTTTTAAATTAAAAAATCAGCTATTAATAAAATCTAGTCAATAGATTAAATAATAAATACTTAAAAATTAAAGCTAATGAAAAAGTGAGTTGATAAATTTTTTAAAATATTAAAAATAATTTAATGTACTTTTTAAAATTAAAAAATCAATAAATAAATTTCTCCTTACCACACAAATTAAATAATAATTTTTCCATCAAAATATTTGAGTTTTTGGGACAACAAAGAGGTGATGCGGCAATTGGGAGTGCCTCTTCTTCGAGCATCAATTCCCGATTCAAAAAAAAAATTATAATAATTTACTTAAAATACTTTAGATGATCATATTTTTTTTCACATATTAATATTTAAATGACATAAAAATTAGTAAGTGTCCATATAAAAAATAATAATAAATGCTACAAATAATTTATAATAAAAAATTTCCTAAAATAAAAGGTAATCTGTAATTTGCCAATTAAATACCAAAAATGAGAATTAAATTCAGCACAATAAATTTAGTTACTGGCCGAGCCAAATTTAGCGACGTAAAAGGCATAAAAGAACAAATGTTAGTAGCAATTATCTTTTTAAGTGGATATTTAATACTTTCTATTTTATTAATTAAAAAATATAATAAATATTTTTTTTATCTAATAAAATGGAGACTGTTATATGATCGCCCAAAAAAAAAATATTCCTAAGATTTTTTTTTTTAAAAAAAAAGGGAGATGGTATCTAAAATTAAGCTAGAAGGGGGCCTCCGTACAAATTCTGAAAATAGTACATAAATCCGTATACTTGCATTGAAGCCACTAAAATCACATACGGATCGGATCCACTGTTATTATAATAATAATTGATAAACTATGATCTATAGAACAATAATAATAATAAGTTTAAACAAATCCAGTTGGAGCTGTATTAAATCCATGGACAGCTGGGGTAGAATTAATTAGTTCATGTAAAATAAAATAAAAAAATTGAATTAATTGGCGTAGGAAAAATAATTAATTAGAAAAAGCTCATTAATTTGATTCGGATCTGTGCTTCATAAGTTGATTAGTTTTATTATGGAAATTGAATAATCAAACATTTTTTTAATATTGAGCTAGGTTTCCAATAAGATGAAAAATAATGGGAAATCAACTAGAGATATTCACTAATCCTTTTCCTTTTTTTTTTCTTATTTTTTTATAATAAACTATAAGTGAATAATTTGAGGATTTGAGTGTTTATATAATGACCAAAGGGTGTTAATTAAATTAAAATTTATATTATTTTCACAGAAGGCTTTTAAATTGATAGATAAAATATAAATATTAAAATATTAAATTTCAAAAATAAAAGAAACAATTAATTTTAATATACTTAATTGACGTAAAGGTAATTATTTCATAAATAAATGAAGTGTGTCCTTTTGCGTAGCTAGAAGGGAAATAATAATGTGCATGGTGAAGAGCACGTGCAATGCACATTGTACATGAAAAAAAGACAAATGTAATAAATTGATTTTTCATAAAGATGGAAAATCATGAAATTAGGTATCTTCCCCTAATGCACCAATTTGGAGGGATTTTTTTTTTTTTTTTTGGATTAAAGGAAAATAAAATAGGAAGGAATATAAGAGTCAAAAAATTAATAAATTAAAATTATTATTTATTTTTTCTTTCTTAATTACAGATATAAAGATTAAAATAAATATTTTATTATTTAAAAAGTAACAGAACTTAGGAATATATATCATTTAAAAGAGTGAGAGAGAGACTGAGAACAAATGAAGCAGTCTGAGGAAAGGGCCAAAAGAGCTCTCAACTTGGTCACTGTCATTGAAGTCACAGATGCAGCAGCTCTTTCTTTCTTTCTTTTTCTTTTTTTTCTTAAAGGATTTTATACAATCTGAAATTCTGAATCCAAAAGCTCTTATTGTAGCCAGAAAACTAAAGAATCAAAAACTCATAACAAATTAAAACTGTGTATTTACACATTAAGAAAGTTAAAACAGCCCTTTTATGTATAAAACAACAGAGTTTGCAGGAGAGGGTGCATCATGATACATACATCAAATGGTACAGAGATACAAAGACAAAAAGTTCTTTTTATGCCATTTTTCAAGTGGTAAAAAGAAGAGGGAAAATTTTCTTCTTCTTCTTCTTCTTTTTTCTCCTTTCAAAGAATTAATTCACTGGAAAATTTCATTCGGCTTCTTTCTTCTTTTCTTTTTTACCTACTGCTTGCCTAGTTCAGGGTCTTCTTTTATGCTCATCTCTACCATTTGAAAGCCTCCATCTTCGTTGGCAATGGTGGAATGTGAGTCAAGGCCTGACCCTGCTTGTATTTCTTTGAACATAGCCATAACTTGGATCATAGTGGGTCGTCTCCATGGCCGATCATCCAAGCAAGCGCAGGCCACCTCTAAGTGTCGTAGAAGCTCAATCTTTAGATTCGGATCTTCTTTCAAAAGTACTGGATCAAAAACATCTGTTATTTTTAATTTTGCATGCTGCTTTACCCACCCCACAAGATTGTTGTCACCAAAATCCGCTGAATCTGTTGGTCTCTTTCCTGTTAGCAACTCCAGCAAAACTACACCGTAACTGTAAACATCACCTTTTGTAGAACATCTAAAGCTCTGATAATATTCAGGAGGAACATAACCAGGCGTGCCAGCCAATGTGCTAACACTCAAATGTGTATCCACTGCATTCATGAGCCTTGCCATTCCAAAATCAGACACTCTGGCCTCCAAGTTCTCATCTAGCAATACATTGCTTGATTTCATGTCTCTGTGAATGATATGCGGTATGCAATTATGATGAAGAAAAGCCAAGCCCCTGGCAGCTCCAATGGCTATCTTTCTCCTGGCAGCCCAGTTCCACTTGATCCCAGCTTTCTTTGGGTCGTGTAGAACGTCTTCTAGGCTTCCGTACTTCATGTACTCGTACACCAATAGCCGCTCTTCTCCGACCTTGCAGTATCCAAGAAGAGGAACAAGGTTCCGGTGCTTGATTTTCCCAATGGTTTCCATTTCAGCAGTGAATTCCCTATCACCCTGTCCGCTGATATGTATCAGTTTCTTGATGGCTACTGTGCTTCCATCTTTCAGTTGGGCCTTGTATACATCACCAAAACCTCCAGAGCCTATAAGGCTGTCGTTGTGGAAGCCATTTGTAGCTTCAAGAAGATCAGCAAAAGTTAGATTCCGCAGAGGCTTCTCAAATGTGGAAAGGTTGATGCTCAAAGCTTCACGTGCTCCAGTTAGCTTCCAGCCAGTATTAGCTGTTCCGGAGTTTGAATGGTTACTGATATAGATGTCAAGGACCGAGTCTTTCTTTTTCCTTCTTTTATTTGCCTCTACCGCAATTATAATCAAAGCAAAGATGCAGAAAAGTGAGAATAATGAGAGTCCCATTGCCACGCTCCCTGCTAGAGATGCTTGTCTCCTATGAGATTTCTGAAGCTGAGAATTTGCACTTGTGTCTGATCCTGATCCACATTTAGGAAGCGGTATCCCACAGAGGCCTGAATTATTGGCAAAGCTGGCAGCTTGGAATGTTTCAAACTGACCCATTTCAGGAATCATTCCTGAAAGATCATTATTGGACATATCAATCTCTGTAAGCAATGAAAGGCGAGTCATGGACTGTGGAATCATCCCTTTCAGCTTGTTGTTAGAGAGATTAAGAATGTTAAGACCATCCAAGTTCCCAAGCTCCTCTGGAATATTGCCAGAAATATTATTATGGCCCAAATTCAAGATATAAAGATATGCCATTGTTCCAACCTCCCTTGGAATGCTACCTGACAATATGTTGTAAGAAAGATCAAGAAAGATCATTGAACCATTATCATTGAATGTGGGCTGCGTGTGACCTCCATATACTCTTGTGAAATCACAGGGGTCCCTGGTGGAGATCCTATCCAAATTTTCCGGCCTAATTCCAGCAAACTCCAGCAAATTGCCTTCTCCATGGCACCGTTCGCTCTTCTTATTCTTAAGATACACATATCTCTTTCCAGTAATAAAATTTACGGCAACTTTGCCAGACTGTTTGAATAGCTCAGGTGGGATTGTGCCATTCAAGAAATTGGTATTAAGATCCAACCAAATCAAGCTGCCACAGTCACCAAGCTCCAGCGGAATTCTGCCATAAAATGAGTTGTTGCTCAGTTTAAGAATGGCAAGACTTGAAAGCTTTCCAATTGATGCTGGAATCTCACCATTCAACCGATTGTTAGACAATGAGATCCAGTTCAGCTTCGTGCAGTTGCTTATACTAGAGGGTATAACTCCGGTCAGCTCATTGAAGTCTAAAATCAAAGTCTCTAATGTTTGTATGTTCATTATCTCTTGGGGGATATCTCCATGGAGCTGATTGAACCACAGCTTCAAATCCCGAAGCTTGTGAAGCGAACCCAAGCTGGAAGGAATCACACCCGTAAGGTAATTGAAGCTCAAATGAAGTGAAGTAAGTTGAGAACAGTTGCTCAGACTAGCAGGAATAGACCCAGTAAACAAATTGTTTTGAAGAAACAGTTCTTTCAAGTTGTTACTTGGATCTTGGCACAAATTAGCAGGGATTGGCCCAGAAAAATTATTAGAACTCAGATCTAAGGACTCCAAACTGGTGAGCTTTGACAAAGAATCAGGCAAACCACCATTGAATTCATTATATGAAAAATCAATATCCTTCAAGCTACTCATTTTCAAGAGAGTATCAATAGGCAATTCACCAGTGAAGTTGTTGCTAGATATATCAAAAGATTCCAATGAAGTGCAAGCAGCAAAACTACTAGGGACAAAACCAGTAAGATTATTTGAGGACAGATCAAGCTGAACAAGACCTGGACAAGCTTTCATGAGATGAAGAGGAATCCCTCCTTGAAAGTGGTTGCCTCCAAGATAAAGAAACTGCAAATTCCCAGTTGGAAGCACCGGAATCGGACCCGAAAACTGGTTGCTGGACACATTCAAGAAGTTGAGCTTAGAACAAGCAGCAATTGCATGAGCAAGATCGCCATAAAACTTATTGGAAGAGATATCAAGATGCTCCAAAGCTAAACAATCACCAAATGAGGGGATGATCACAGAGAAATTATTTGAAGAAACATCCAGAAACTGTAGATTCTTGCAACCGGAGACATCCATCATTCCACTAGCTTTATTTCCCCTCAAAGACAAAGTCTGCAACTCATTGCAGCCTCCAGATAAAATAAACGGCACCACGTCTGAGCCTGAAATCTTATTGAAAGAAAGATCAAGAGACTCCAAGCTGAGCTTCAACCCACTGGATTTCTCCTTGATAGAAAAATCAAGGGAGTTGGAAGAAAGATTCAAGAATTTCAATGATGCACATGAACCCAAATTCGCAATATCAGGGATAGGACCTGACAGAACATTTTGTGATAGATCTAAGCTGCTCAAAACTGAACTGCACTTAGATCCAGAAGGAAAAGAAATGGGGCCAGAAATGTTGGTTGCTTTCAAAGAAAGGCTCTCAAGATTGTCAAGAGTCAAAAGAAATGCAGCCACCGTTCGAAAATCAGTGCTCAAAAGAACAGAAGAGAGGTCTAGAGAAGAGACTCTGTTTGTTTCTTGGCATTTTACACCAGAGAAGCTACATGGGTTTTGGTTAGGGAGCCAAGTCGGGAGGCTATCTTGGTTGGCTAGAGCGTCCTTAAAGCTGATAAGATTTTGGGCATCTTTGTTTGCTGAGATAAAAGGTGGTGCTAGTACTGGCGAAGCTTGTAGCCGTAGTTGAAGAGAGATAAAGGTGAAAGAGATAAGCAAAAGAGAGAAGTGGGTTTTCATTTTTCTCTTAATGGGTATTCAGAAAGAGAGAGAAACGATGGTGTTTAGGGTTTCAGAGATGCCATTAGAGGAAATGCTCCAAGCTCTCTGAGTCTGAACTCGGCTTTTAGAGAGAGAAAGCTGTTTTAATTTAATTTAATTTTTTTTTTTTTTCTTTCTACAGAGAGGAGAAGAAGGAGAAGAAATCAGTCAAAAGATGGAGCAAGGAAGGTGAGAAGGGTATTTATCAAGTGGGGGAGTGGACACAGCTGTTCCTCACATGCCATGTGCCTCTCTTTCTCTCTCTAAAACTCATTATTTTAACATTGTTTTCTGTCTCTAATCCCTAATTTTCTCTATTAATTAATCACCTCTAAGCATGGAGATTAGGGCATACAAATAATTTTTAATCACTTTTAATTACTTTTATTAAAAAAAAAACAAGTGGGTTTCTCTCCTCTCTCTCCAATATTAAAAAAAAAAAATAACTATGTCTCTTTGTCTCTATAGCTTTTCAAGTTGTACGTGTGATCAAGGATTGAACCATCACTATCAATTAATAGATGGGAGATTCTCATCTGTAAGTTAATTATATATCCTAAAACTACTATTTAATTTATATAGAATAAAAAAATTTATTAATAATATTTTAATTTTAAATTATATATTAAAATATTCATAAAACTTTAAAAACAAATTTTCTATATTATAAAAATTAAATAATAAAATATTCAATAAATAAAATTAATTAATAAATTAATTAAAATTTAAAAGACATTTTAATATATTTTTAAAATTAAAGTACTATATAAATTAAATAAAAATATTTTAATATTTATTTTAAATTAAAATATTAAAGAAAAAACTCCTTTTGTTCAAAGTGATTTTGGCATTTATGCATGCATTAGTAGAGTACTCATTTATCTTTTGCATTGGGAAAGTTGAAGGAGGTAAAGTTAAGTTATTATTAATATAAGAAAGAAAGAAAACAAGAAGCAAGAAAAGGCTTCCCCCATGTGTTCACCATCTACTACTGCTCTCCTCCTCTTAATTTGTGCATTTGATTTTTTGTTATTTTCCATTAAATGAGCCTCTCCAACTCTTAGTAATTAATTATCTGGGGTTTTTTCATAAATATATATGTATTTGGGTCCTACCATAGTAATAATAACATTTAACTTTAAATACAGCTGCATTTGATCACACACGTGTGGGTTCAAAAATTTCCTCCTTTTCCATATAGAAAGGAGAGTGAAAATCACTTCATTGACCCAATCGCAACCCATTTACATCTTTTTATTTTTTATTTTTCTCTTTAGGTTTAGTTAGAATTTTGAATGGGAAATCAATGTTAAATAGTGACAAACCCCATTAATCGGTTGGACCATTTGATTGATGTAAGGAGTCCATTTCTGAATTTTTCTTTCTAAAAAATTATTACTTCTATTTCATAATTTTTATTTTTTTTATTTTTAAATATTTTAAATATTATTTAATTTTATATTTTAAATAAAAATTCAAATACTTTGTTAATATTTAATTCAAACTATATGTTATTAATAATGAATTTATTTTTTAAATATTAAATAATTGTATTGTTTTAATAAAATTTAATATTCTCGTTTTACATTAAAAATTTATATAATAAAAAAATTAATTAAAAATTACTATTTAATTTTTAAAATTATATAATATAAAAATTAATTAAAATTATTATCTAATTTTTTAAAATAAAAAAACTTATTAGTTAATCATTTAATTTTAAAAACTACATTAAAACATTTTTAAAACTTTTAAAAGTATATTAATTAGTTTTTTATTAATTTTAATAGTTAAAATTTCTCAAAGTTTGTAAAAGTATAGAGTATTTAAAATTTTTTTTAATACGTAATGAGTAAAATTAATGAAAAAATTAATTAATTGATTTTTTAAAATATTAAAAATATTTTAAAAAATAAGTTTAATTAAATTCATATACTTTTATTAAGTGCTAAATAAATTATAATATAATATTATATTATTTTTTAATAATAAAATATTATTTTTATAATTTAAAATATCAAAAATTTAGTATTTTAATTAACATAAAAATATTTTTTAAAAATATAAATATAATAAATAATCTATAAAAATTATAAAAACAAATTTTATTATATAAAAATATTTTTATTATTAAAAAATAATATTCTTAAATAAAAATATAAAAATTTAGTGGCAAAAAAAAATGAATTGGTCTTGGCTCTTAAATACAAGTACAAATACTTAAATGACTTATATCTTATGTTTTAAAATAATTAATAATTTTTTTATATGATAGAAAGTAATTAATAATATTTCATTTAAAAAAAAAATAGTTTATTTCTTGATTATTAGCAAGGTATATTCAAATTCAGCTGCTTCTTTTTGTTCCTCTCTTTTTTGAAAGTTTATATTCTAGTTGAGCTACTCTGCTCTAACGTCTTCCAAAAGTTTATAATCTCATTATCAGTTATCATAACTTGTCAAAATTAGTTAGATAAAGGGATTTTTCACCAAGGGATGGAGTTTTCGTCAAACAAGCTTACATGCCATCAAAGTTGACTTCATTCAATAACAATTTCTTTTCTTTAAACCATGCTCAAATAATTTCAAATTATATATAAATATATTACCAATCACAGAAAAGAAAAGAAAAAATCTGAAGAGAATGTGAAAATTCTGTTTAGCATTTATCACCTGAAAAAAAAAAGTTGACTGAGGAATATTGAAAAAAATTTAAAAGTTTATAATAATTCACGATATAATAATGGGTGAGATATTTTCTAATATCTAATTTAATCAAAATTTAATAAAATAAATTTAAATAATTATAATTAAATTTAAAATAAATTTAAATTTAAAAATAATATCAATTTAAATTAAATTTAAATTTTCTTTATTGAATAGCCACGGCTAGAATCCGTTTATATAAATAATTAATTTAATATAAAAATATATATTTTATAATAATATTTATAAATTTTTTATATATTTTTATTTAAAAATTTAATTTTAATTTTTTTAAAAAAATATTAAAATTTTTAAATGAAAATTATTAATAAAAAATATTTTTTATATAAATTATTAATTAAAATATATAAATGTGTTCGAATTTTATTTGAATAATAATAATTAAATTTGAAATAAATTTAAATACTTTAAATTAATTTTTAATTAAATTTAAAATAAATTTAAATCTCGTTAATATAAATTAAATTAAAATAGTTTAATTCTGGTGGATAACTCACTTATTTACCTCCCTAATTATATATATATATGACACTTTAAATTGTAAATAATAAAACTAAATATTTTTTAATAAAGAGAACTAATTTAAATTTATATAATTTAATAGTAAATTATAATATGTCATTAAAATTTTATATTATTAATAAAATATATAATTTTTAATTTAAATTTTATATTAAAATTAAATATATTTTATATTTATTTTATATATTATATTAAATAAATATTTATTACAAATAAATTTCTACTAAATAAAATATATTTATAATTTTGAATTTTAAAAATATTTTATAATAAGTAATAATAAAAATGTATGTTTTTTTATTAAATAAAAAATTATAACAAAAACGGATACACTCTAAATTGTTGGTTTATTTTATGATTTCATTTAGTCATCTGTGAAACGCTTCTTTGTTGTTTGGTGGTAGTGAATATAATATATATTTGGTATTTGTGTGGCTCAATCTAATCTTTTTCATTGATAGTGGTTATCTCATGTATTGTGTATTTCTAATTTATTGGATTTACAACGTAAAATTACATATTAATTTATTTATATTTATAAATTTTTATGACTAAAAACAATGGACCCTTTTATAATAAAAGTAAAAATTTGCCATTTGGATGGGTGATTTTATCGGAAAATTTAATTTCTCATTTGAATTTTTAGCTAGCTTTCAAACATCAGTAAACTGTTGAAAATTAGTAATATTTGGTGTTTGTCTCACTCAATCTTTTTCATTAATAGTAATTATACGCATTGTGTATATCTAATTTATTAAAATTTAAATGTAAAATTATATATGAGTGTTTTATTTATAAATCTTTATGATTTAAAACAATGGAATTTTTTTTTATAAAGAAGTAAAAATTTGCAATTCCCAAAAATATATTATTCATTATACACCTTCATTTTTTTTATATTATAATAATATATAAATTAACTGTTATTATTTTATTTAATTTTAATATATTTTTAAAATAATATATTATTATTTTTTAATTATGTATTTAAAATCTTTTTTAATATTTAATAAAATTTAATATCTTTAACATTGATATAATTAAAAAATTTAAAAATATATTATTTAATTTTTAAATTTTATTATTATTAATAAATTAATTCCTCAATTTTAAAAAATATATTAAAATATTATTACATAATTAAATTGTTAATAATCAAGTTCTTTTATCTTAAAAACAAATGAAAAATGAGAAAGAATTCTTAAAATTTAATTTTGCCCTCTTTAATCCTAATTTTCCTAATAAAAATCCTAACTTAAACTATTTTATTTCTTTTTTCATGCCTTTTTTCTCTAATGTCATACTAATTGCTTCAGTAATGGCCCTAAAGATGAGGATGGAGGTAAGCTGAGAGATAGAATCGGCATGAAACTGTCAATGATGATCCACGTATGAATCTATTTTTGGCCATAATTTGCCACATAGTAAGAATCAGTTGTTCTCTGATCATCCTTTTGTCTTCATGAGCATCAATCTCTGTGTATTATTAAAAATACCTAATTCAAGTATCCCACTACATAAACTATTGACATTGATTCTGCGAATGAAAAATATCGGTGTCTCCTGAAAATCCTACGGAATGTTGCTTGCGCCATTTACAGAGAAAATTCTACTCGCTGGCCATTTTAACTAGTTAACTGCAGGAGTCGATGATCGAGATGAGGTCTTAGTCGAAAGAGGTGAAAATACTGAAATGGGCCAGTAGATTTTTTTTTTCTTATCAAAGAGTCAATGCATTTGGTACTGTGTTTAGTCGAAAATGGTCGAAAAAATAAAAAGGACTGCGAGGTTAAGAGAGAACAAGTTAAGCATTTTCTCCTTAATTGTGGCGTTAAAAGGCTGAAATTTTAACAAAATGTGTTAGTAAAATTTTCTCCTTAGCCTGAGGTCCTAATTGATAGTAACCAAAGAACATAGTTGAAGAATAAGTTAGGGATTTTAAGAATGGGAAAGATTTTTTTTTTTCTAAATAAAAAGAACAAAATAGTATTTTCATTGTAATATTAAATGGAATGATCAAATTATAAATGGTGAAAAAAAAATAAAAATTTTTTAATCAATTCTTTAATTTATAGAGTTTGACTTCTAAACAGTTACAATATTCATAGATTTAATTATAAATTTAATATATTTGAAAAAATAAAATAAATAAAAATTATAGAATTTTTTAATAGTTAATCTTTACGGACTCGTATGGATCACAAATATTCAAAACTACAACTATCTTAAATTTATTTTATATTAATTAATATTATCTTATAAAAGATAGTTTAATTTTGCTTTGAAAAAAAAGAAGATAGTTTACTTTATAAAATAATAGTTAAAAAAGATTAATAAAAAATCATTTCAAGCATTATTATTTAATTATTTTGATAATTTTGTAATTACAATATATAAAATTTAAATTTAAACTAGGTTTTAATATTTTCTACTTAATATATTTAAAAATATAATTTGGAGAATACACAATTCATTTAAATTTAAATTAGGTTTAAAATAAAATTTAAAAATAAGTTAAAAATAAAATTTATTTGATTTTTGTAAAAAGTTTCTGATCTTTGTACCGGTGGGACAAATAATTCAGCTCTTTGTATAGTATCTAGCAATAAATCTAGGACCCTAGTACTTTATCCCACTTATTTACTTCACTGTCCTTCCCTCTCCAGGGCCTTAGAGGACAATGGTTTTGGGCATTTATGCAAGCAAAAATTTTTTATTTAGTATTTATATTATGAGAAATTTTATTAATTAATTTTTTAATTTAAAATATATTAAAATATTTGTAAAATTTTAAAAAATTTAATTTTTCGCTTAATTTTAATTATTAAATATTTTACTATTTAATTTATATTGTTTGAAAAAATTTATTAGGGAGTTTTTAATTTTATAAAAAATATACTAATTAATTTTTATGTATTTATAAAATTTTAGAATTATTAATGGTTAATGCCTAAATTAATAGATGTATTAATTAATAAATTTTTGAAAATATTAAAAATATTTTAAATATATTTTTTAAAATTAAAAAATTAATTAATGAATTTTCTTAATTAAATATTTTTTATTTAATATAATTTAAATTTTAAAAATAAAAAATTTAAATACATTTAAAAGAAATTACTATTTAATTTTTGTGATATAGCAAAATTAACTAATTATTTTTAATATTTTCAAAAATAAATTAAATAATTCACGTAATTTTAAAAACTCGATTAAAAAACCTTTCTCAATAAATTTTAATACTATTGCAATCAGTTTTATATTGTTACTTTTAACTTTTTTTATTAGCTTTATTCAAAAGGTGCGTTCACATTTTTATATTTATTTTAATATTTATAATTTATTTTATAAATAATATAATTTTAATTATTATAATAAATTATTTTTTCATATAGAAATTATAATAAAATTAAAATTTAAGTATAAATAGGACTAATAGTTTTAAACGTTTATGAATCTAAATAGTTAAATTTTTTAATATTAATTCCTAATTAAACTTGGTCTTTATTGTAAAAATTTTAAATTATAATGGGTATTTTCAACAATTTCATTACTCCATTTTATTTTCTTTTATATATGCAAGAAATTAGTTAAAATGGTAATTTTTCAAAATTAAAATTTACTTTAAAAAATTTTTAAAAAAAGTTTCGTCGCTTTGAAAAATTGACTTTTCTACGTTTTATATATAGAAACTTGAGTTAGATTTTTCTTCTATATTAAATAGGAGTGTAAAATTTTAATCTCTTTAGAATTTTAGAACTATTTAAACTCCAAAATTGCTTTATATAATAGATTTAAAATAAATTAATTTAAATAATTTTTTATTAATATGAATAATATAAAAATAAAAACATAATTGAAAATTTTATTATTTCTCTATCTAATCTCATATTTATATATTATGTATAGATTATGTTTATACTTTAACATCTGTAAGATTCATTTATAAAATATAATGTTTGAAAATTCAAAAAGAAAAAGATTTTTTTAAATTTAGAAGTAACCTCCAAGGTTGATTTTGAAAATTAAAGTGAAGTTGAAAAAGAAAATCAACCTTTAAAGAAAGTTAAAAGAGGAACTCAAACATTCCATGTCAAAGTTTTCTAAGGAAAAAGATAAACTTGATTATATTCTTAGTGTGCAAAGGTCCATTATAAGAAAAATAAAAAATATTCAATGAGAGAAAATTTTATTATTAAATATTAAAAATTAATTGTTAAAAATTATTAACGATTATTTTATTCGATTATTAAGTTATTGTTAAAGATTCTCCTTGTTAAAATTTTTTAATAAAAATAGTGTACACTAATCTTAATATTAATTACAACGACACTATAATCTTTCATTAAATAATAACTATGAATTTGTCTTTCGTTAATGATAACCGTTGGGCCTCGTATCCACCTGGGTCGAGTCAGGGCCCACGAAAGCAGATCAGGTCCAGAGCTCGGAACATTTCTAGGCAGGCTTACCCAGCAGTTTAGGCTTGGACCCTGGCATGCATGGCAAGCCGGGTCGCCTGCGAGCCCAAATCCGGTAAGAAGGAAGCCGGACCGATGATGGGACGTGGAAAGGAACAAGCAGGCCCAATCCCTTTGCAGCTCTACTCGCATGCGTACTGGAAAAAATTAAATGGTCGTCTGACATAGGTAAGGGGACTGACGTTATTGTACGTACGAGCCTGCCCGATAGAGACGGGTGTCACTGTAACAGAGAGGCTGTTAAACATCACTTGCAAGCAAGAAGAAAAGAATAAAAGGAAAAAGGGACCCTTCTCAAAGAAAAAGCTTACCAAACTATCGTAAAACCCTATTTTCTCTGGATTTTGGAACATCAATTGGCGCTGTCTGTAGGAACGAAGGAGATTTTTCCGTTACCGAAGTTCCACTCTGACTACACCCACTGAGATCCATAATGGCTGACCACAATGAAAACCACACTACCAACGCCCTAAATGACCTGAACTCTGCTCAAGAGGGGCAGCGGTTCTCTTTCTCTAGTCCTACAAATCAACTACCAACACTGTTCAATCCCTCGCCGAGCTCGGCAAGAAATGCACCTGTAGCCGCCATGTCCAACCAAGACCTTCAAACCATTGCCCTTCAGTTGCAAAACACTACCCAATGGCTAGGGTAAATAATGCAGTAAAGGAGTCTCAATACCTCGTTGAACGTGTCACCCATAGCCGAAGGGATCTAAGCCAATGAACCCCAACCAACTTTCAACCAACCAATCCCTCAGCAAAGTAGTAGGGAGACATGAGAAAGAGATAGGAGAGCTGATAGGGAAGAAGAACCGATGGCCAAAGCTCACGGAGGAAGGGTGAGAGAGCTTATAGAAAACGATGAAGCGGAGAGCTATTTCATGGGAACAGCCGGGAAAATAGGAAGTGAAGAATGGAGGGAAGGATACCGCCCGGAGAAGAGGCCTAGACAGGAGGAGGAAGGCATAGATCAGAAGCTGCAGAGGATGAATGAACAGCTGCTGACTGAGTTGGGGGCAAAAGACCACGGCCAGACTCTTTTGCCCGCATCATCACCATTTTCGGGATGGATTCAGCAAGAGACCATCCCTAAAAATTTCATGATGCCACCAATGGCGATGTATGGTGGAGTAGGGAACCCAAGAGAGCACTTCCTCAACTACAAAACTTTTATGGAGTTACAGACCCTATCGGATGCCTTGATGTGCAAGGTATTCCCTACGATACTCACAGGCCCAGCAAGGGCTTGGTTCAACAGTCTGGAGGCAGGGAGTATCAAAAGTTTTGGTGACCTAGCCAACATCTTCATCAACCGGTTCATAGCAGGAGTACCGGCTAACAGAAAAACCAACTACTTAGAGACAGTCAGGCAAAAGAGGAACGAGTCCCTGAGAGAATATGTAGCCCGTTTCAATACGGAGGCCCTGCAGATCCCCGAGCTGGATGAAAGTCGGGCTGTGGAAGCTATGCAGAAGGAGACTACCTCCCCTGAGTTCTTTGGTTCCCTGTGCAGAAAGCCACCGACCTTCTTGGCAGAACTGATAAAGAGAGCAGAAAAGTATATAAGGCAAGATGATGCCTTGACAACCAGCAGGTTCGCTAAGGAAGCGACAGATAGGGGGAAAGCTCCCGAGAAAAGGAGGTCAGACAGACACGAGAAAATGCCAAATAGGGGGCCCGAGGTGTACAGACAACCTTGGGATAGGAGAGAGCAAAGACCGCCGCTACCTCGGGTCCCAGAAGCCATCACACCCTTCAACGCCTCCAGAGCTGAGGTGCTCGTGGCAGTTCAAGATAAGGAGTTCCTTCAGTGGCCCAAGCCCATAAGAGCGGAGGCAAGCCAGAGAGACCCTGACAAATATTTTCAATATCACCGCACCAATGGCCACGATACCAATGATTGCTACTAGCTGATTAATGAAATTGAAAGGCTTATCAAGAGGGGTCATCTCTGAAACTTCATGAAGAAACCCGAAGGAGAAAGACCCCAGTAGAACCCTGCAGCGGAGAAGCCCCGAAGGTTGGGGGTAGGACCGGTTAATGATGACTCCAACGGGACCATCAACATGATTGTCGGGGGAATGGGAGGTCGGATGAGCATGAGAGGAAGGAAAAGGAGCCGAGATGGGGAGAGAAGCGACAATGAAGTCATGCAGGTGGTAGAACACTCCCCAATGGTCATCTCCTTCTCCCCAAAAGATGCTCATGGCATTCAGACGCCTCATGATGATGCCCTCGTCATTGAAGCTGTTATTCATAACTTCCGTGTCCGGAAGATCCTGGTCGATGATGGAAGCAAAGTAAACCTATTGCCTTACAGGGTCTTCCAGCAGATAGGGATACCAGAAGACCAGATGGTGCGAGATCAGGCCCCAGTGAAGGGGATTGAAGGAATTTCAGTACCCGTAGAAGGGAAAGTGAAGGTAGCCTTGACCCTAGGAGAGCCACCCCTGTCTCGGACTCACTACGCCGTATTCCTGGTGGTGAAACTCCCTCTGAACTACAACGCCATACTGGGAAGGCCTGTACTGTATGACTTTGAGGTGGTGACCAGTATCAGGTACTTGACCATGAAGTTCCCGACAGAGTTAGGGTGGGAGTAGTTCGGGGACGTCAGGAGGAAGCGAGGGCGGTATACATGGCCACTGTGGCAGAACTGAGCTCAGCTGACGAAAGATTCAACTCAGAGGTCATGGAAGTCAGGGATGAAAAGAAAGAAGCCAGGATAGAACTAGTGGGAGAACTGGAAACCTTCCTCTTATCAGAAGCAGAAGCAGATAAGGTTTTCAGTCTCAACACCAGCCTAACTGAAGAACAGAAAATAGAAGCAATGGCTCTGATACGAGGTCATGCCTCGAGCTTCGCCTGGAAGCCATCCGACATGCCCATGATAGACCTTGAGGTGATGACCCACAAGCTGAACGTCCTTCCCGAGGCTAAACCAGTGAAACAGAAGAAGAGAGTAGTGGGGAAAGAGAAGTAGCAAGCCATCAGGGAGGAGGTACAGAAGCTAGAGGAAGCATGGTTCATCAGGGAAGTAATGTACCCGCAATGGTTAGCAAATCCTGTACTAGTGAAAAAAGCCAATGGTAAGTATAGGATGTGTATAGATTTTACTGACCTGAATCAGGCATGCCCCAAAGATTGTTACCCCCTCCCCGATATTAATAAAATGGTCGATTCTACGGCCCTTTTCGATTATATATCGTCTCTGGATGCAATGTCTGGTTACCACCAAATCCTAATGGACAGGTCAGATGAGGAGAAGACCTCGTTCATAACAGAAGATGGGACTTATTGTTACAAGGCCATGCCTTTTGGGTTGAAGAATGCTGGGGCAACATACCAGAGACTGATGAACAAAATCTTCAAAATCCATATTGGAAGGAATGTGGAAGTATATGTGGATGATATGGTGGTGAAGAGTCAGACCTTCCAACAGCACTTGGTAGATCTGAAGGAAGTATTCAGGGTATTGGAGCAGTATAGAATGAAGTTGAATCCAACAAAATGCGCTTTCTTCATAAGGGGTGGAAAATTCCTGGGCTACATGGTCAGTGGAAAGGGCATTGAGCCCAATCCAGAAAAGGTAGAAGCCACATTGAAAATGCTTGAACTAGTCTGTGTAAGGGATGTGCAAAGACTCACAAAGAGGGTGGTAGCACTCAACCGTTACATGTCAAAGTCTGCAGAAAGGTGCTTACCGTTCTTCAAGAAGCTGAGGAAAGTCCTAAACTTTGAATGGACTGAGGACTGCCAACAAGCTTTCAAGGAGCTCAAGCAATACCTTAGCTCTCCGCATATACTTAGCAGCCCCCTAGCTGGGGAGGAGCTCCTGACCTACTTGTCAGCCTCAGAACAAGCCATCAGTGCAGTATTGGTAAGAGAAGGAGGGGAGCAGAAGCCCGTGTTTTATGTCAGCAAGGTACTCAAGGACGCCGAGGTCAGATATCTGAACATTGAAAAGTTAGCCTACGCTCTGTTGCTAGCAGTGAGGAAATTCAGGGTATACCTTGAAGGCCATCAAGGGGTGGTGATGACAGATCAACCTCTGGAGAAAATCCTGCACAGACCAGAGACGTCAGGTCGGATGCTTGCTTGGTCCATTGAAATTGGCCCTTACTGCCTTGAGTACCGGCCTCGAACAACCATCAAAGCTCAAGCCCTTGCTGACTTCATAGTAGAGTGCTCCTTCAATGAAGAGCAGGCATGACTTAAACCTTCAGAAGCAATGGAAGAAAAGGGAGACGGGCAATCCTCACAAGAATTCAGCTGGAGGTTGTACATAGATGGAGCAGCTAGCGCTGGAGGCAGCGGAGCAGGAATAATATTGAAGGGACCTGAAGGGTTCAAAGTTTGCTACGCCTTACTATTAGAATTCAGCACATCCAACAATGTAGCCTACTACAAAGCTTTGATAAACGAAATGATGATAGCGATAGAGGTAGGGGTGACCGACTTCGCAATAAACAGTGACTCTCAGCTAGTGATCAACCAGATAACCGGGGCGTACCAAGCAAGAGATCCCATTATGTAGAAGTACCTGGCAAAAGTAAGAACTATAGAAGCTGAGCTTGATGAGCAGGGAATCCCAGTGCAATATCAGAGAATACCTAGAGAAGAGAATGAAGAAGCAGACCTGCTCAGCCGATGTCCCAAGAAGAGTTGGAACAACTCCCAGATGAGGTATACATACAGCACATCTGCATTCCCGCTTATGAAAAACATGTCGCAATAATGGAGATCAATGAGGGGGAAAGTTGGATGACCCCATACCTAGACTACCTAGAAAAGGGAAAACTCCTTGAAGACAGAGTTGAGGCAAGGAAAATTGCAGCTCGGGCGGCCAATTACTAAGCAGTAAGGGGAACCCTGTACAGAAGAGGAAAGTCTAGCCCGTGGCTTAGACCCACTTTCTATGTTGTTATTTATGTTAATTTACACATTTTTCTACCTAATTTTGTGGTTTTAATCTTACTTTGCAGAAAATAGTGTAAAAGGGCAATTTGGTAAAAATAGCCTTAAAACTGCCCAAAAGAGAGCAAAAGAGAACAAGCTGGTTTGCCCAAGTCCGTTTGCCCAAATCCAAGTTAAAACTGAAATAGGAGAAGAATAATCTGCTATTGGACTAGACTATTTGCCCAAACAGACTGGGCAAACAGACTAGCAGGACAGAAGCAATGCACAAATAGCAGAGAAAACAGATTGTTTGCCCGAGCTGTTTGCCCAAACAACCCGGGCAAACATCACTTGCACCAACAGACAGCATATTGCGGGAAATTCAAATTTTGAATCTTCAAGAAGTCTTCTTCACACCATACACATGAGGACAGCTCAGCAACCCTTCAAGGCACTTCAATACTTAATCCCACATATTTAGAAAGCCAAATCTCATCAAGATACAATTACCTTCCAAGAATTCAACTCCAATTGGGAAAAGGAATCCAATCCAAACAAGGAAACTAGGGCAGCCCTTCATCCATAAATAGACAGCAAATCAGCAATCAAAGAAATCTCCAATCTTGGGAATCAAGGCCAGCAGCCTCGCGCACCTCCAGCCGCACCAACCGACTCTTCTTCTACCTTTTTCTTGGTTTCTTTCTTTTCTTTTATGTTTGCTTCAGCCATGAGTGGCTGAAACCCTTATTTCTAATTGAAGATTAGGTGAAACTTTAGTTGTTTATGGATTGGGAGATCTGAACATATTATATTAATCTTTTATTTATTAATATTTATGCAATTTGATGCTTAAGTCTATTGTTGCTTTGTTATTTAGATCAATAGGGCCCATTGATTCTTGATTGCAAAGTGATAATTTGTTAGTTTGGATAGTTTGAAGTCCGTAATTGCTTGAATTATTCAAACACAAGAACACTTGGTGTAAAAACTAAGGAAATTGCATAATCTAGCAACATTACCATACATTTGGGTAGCTAGAATTAGGTCTCTCTATTTCTTAATGTAATTAACAGTTGTTAGATGCCAAAGGCCCAAGGATTTTCCTTGGCAACTTGTTGATTAGTGGTTAATTAGAGGACGTTCCCTAATTAACCTGTGCTTAAGGAGGGATATGGAGGTGAGAAGCGTCTTCCACCTCCATAACTAATTTATTGAATCAAATAAAAGAATATAAGTGTCAATGATCAATCCCAACAACTAAAGTGGATCCAATTCTTCAACTAGAGCTTTCCTTATTATTGAATTCTCTTTACTTTATTACTTGCTTTAATTTGCTATTTTTAATTCTAGTTTAGTCATCAAACTTCAAAACCCCCCAATTTACTTTTATTGTCTATTTATTTACTTGGTCTTGATTAGGAAATAAATAAGTATCAATTTCCTGTGGATTCGATCATTTTGCCACTATTTACAGTTTTAAAATTGTGAATAACCAAAAAGTTTATTTTTGACCGGCTTTGACAACCGCACAGTCAGTAGGTCCAGAAGAGGCAACCCGGGTAATGGAGGAGATTCACCAAGGAATGTGCGGAGCTCATGAAGGGGCAGGGACATTGGCGAACAAAATTTTTAGGCAAGGGTACTATTAGCTCACAGCCAAGAACGAGACAGAAGAATTTGTTAGGAGATGCGACATATGCCAGAGGTTTGCCAATGCCATCAACATCCCAGCTACCCCACAGTCTAATATATCTAACCCATGGCCTTTCTCCCAATGGGGCATAGATATCCTGAGCTCTTTCCTTAAGACCACAGGACAGAAGAAGTTCGTAGTAGTAGCTGTGGAATATTTTTCAAAATGGCCGGAAGCTGAAGCCATTCCCACTATCACAGCACGAAAAATGATAGATTTCGTCTGGGGCAACATCATCTATAGATTTGGGATACTGAGAGTGCTAATATCAGACAATGGTAAGCAGTTTGACTGCAAGGCCTTCAAAGACTTCACAAGAAATGTGGGAATCTGGCATAAGTTCTCCTCAGTAGCTCATCCCCAAACCAATGGACAAACAGAAGTTACAAATCGAGCCATTCTTCAAGGGCTGAGAAAGCGGTTAGATGGAGGAAAAAGAAATTGGGTAGACGAACTCAACAGCATCCTATGGGCATTCAGGACTACCCCTCGAATGCCTACCAAGGAGAGGCCCTTTGCACTAGCATTTGGCACTGAGGCCATGGTCCCCATCGAGCTGGAACTTCCCACCCATCGAGTTCAGTTCAACAACGAAGACACCAATGGTGACAAGTTAAGAAGCAATCTGGACGCCCTAGAGGAAATCAGAGATGAAGCACAAGTAAGAACCGCAGCATACCAATAGAGAGCAGCTCGTTACTATAATCAAAAGGTCAGGGAAAGGAGCCTGAAGGTAGGAGATCTGGCACTGAGAAAGCTGGAGGCCACAGGAAAGAGTGTGACGCGGAACCCTATGGCACAAGCCTCAAACCCACACGCACAAGTAGATATGGAATCCAAAGATTTGATAAACCCACCTCCTATGGCACCCCACACTTAGAGAAGCTGAAACACCAATGATCGAAGGATTTAGATGAGAATCTGATAAACGCCACAACAAATAGTTGATAAGTAAGCCAAGATTCCTGGTGCAATTGATGAAAGCAAATCCTCACTCTCACACAAAGCAATACACGCCAAAAGCATGAGAAGAATTCTGAAATTTTGATTAAAAGCTGCCTCTTACAATTGTTTCTTATTCTTATATAGTAAGGAGAAAAACAAATAAAACCCTAAGACACTCTTATTGGACCTAACTTAAACACATAAGGCCCAAGCCCAATCACACACTAAAATAACACATAAGTATTAAAACATAAGCCCAAAACATGGCCCAACACTCTAAAACTTAAAAGATAAAGTATGGCCAGAATACAAGCCCAAACAAAGCTAAAATAAAACAAGTTTTAAATAATAAAAATATAGCAAGCCCATCATAACAAAGCTGAATCTTCACAAACGCCTTACTTGATCTTCACTTTAGACTTCCCTTTGTGTAGTTTTAGCCCATAGGTTTGATTAGGCTCCCTAAGCCTATGATTGCAAGTGTTGCACCAAATCTGTCCCATATGAGTTGAAGCATGCCCCAAATATATATGGATCATATGAATATGATTTTGAACTCCTTTTAGATCCATTTGAATAACATGAGTTTGTTCCACACCATTGTTAGAAATTTGCCCTATTGGATCCGTATCAGAGTGCTGTAGTAGGAAAGCTAACACCGACTTGGAAAGACCCTTTCAGAATAATCAAAGTGGTCAGTCAGGTGTATATCGAATTGAAGATATGCAAGGAAATCTAGAGCCTCACGTATGGAACATTCAGCACCTAAAGAGGTACTTTCCCTGAAATATAGATAATGTAATATGAGCACTTGTATTCTAAAACAATGTGAATGAAATAGACCATGTAATATGTCATTTTTGTCGTTACTTGCCTTATTTTTCCTTAAAGAGAACAGAATAGGCATTAAAAAGAGAAAAAGAAGACCTCAGTGAGGTAGTGGAACAGGCTCAGAAAATGACCCCGGCAACTCAAAACCGATTGAGATGATGAAGCGACAGTAAGGCCAAAGAGCCTGAATCTTGCATAAGGCCTCAGTGAGGTAGGTGACCGGACTCAGAAAATGACCCTGGCACCACAAAATCGGCTGAGATGATGAAGTGACCGTAAGACCAAAGAGCTTGAATCTTATGCAAGACCTCAGTGAGGTAGGTGACCGGGCTCAGTGACTGTGCGGTTGTCGAAGCCGGTCAAAAATAACCTTTTTGGTTATCAACAATTTTACAATTGTAGATAGTGGCAAAAGGATCGAATCCACAGGAAATTGATACTTACCTATTTTCCTTATCCAGACTAAGTAAATAAACTGAAAGTAAAATAAAAGGGGGGTTTTGATATTGATGAGTTAAACTAATACTGAAAGCAATAAAGTAAAACAAATAATTAAAGTAAAGAAATTCAATAATGAGAAAAGCTCTAGTTGAAGAATTGGATACACTTTAGTTGTTGGGATTGATCATTGATACTTAGGTTCCTTTGTTTGATTCAATAAATTAGTTATGGAGATGGAAGACGCTTCTCACCACCATATCCCTCCTTAAGCATAAACTAATTAGGGAACATCCTCTAATTAATCACTAATCAACAAGTTGTCAAGGAACGTCCTTGAGCCTTAGACATTTAACAATTGTCAATTACATTAAGAAATAGAGAGACATAATTCTAACTACCCAAACGCATGGTGATATTGCTAGATCATGCAATTTCTTTAGGTTTTACACCAAGAGCTACTTATGTTTGAATAATTCAAGCAATTACGAACTTAAAACTATCCAAACTAACAAATTATTACCTTGCAATCAAGAATCAATTGGCCCTATTGATCTAAATCACAAAGCAACAATGGAATTAAGCATGAAATTGCATAAATATTGAAAAACAAAGATAAACAATGTATGATCAGATCTCCCAATTCATAAAACAACTAAAGTTTCACCTAATCTTCAACTAGAAAAAAAAGGGTTTCATCCACTCATGGCTGAAACAAAATCAAAAATAAAAGAAAGGAAGAAGGAGAGAGGTGGCCAACGGCCTTGGAAGGAGAAGAGAGGTGGTGCGTTGATTGTGTGAAGAGAGGAAGAGTGGTTCGGCTCCTTTGTGGGGTATTTATAGACTGAAAGTGTTGCCCTAAGTTTTCTTGTGAGGTGGAGCCTTCTTTTAAATTTCAAATTTTGAATGTCCTATTTTGAATTTTGAATTTTGGATGCTTGAGAGGCAAGTGCATCTTCTTGAGATTTAGCTTCTTGAGTTTTACCATCTTGAATAAGCTGAATTTTGAATTTTGAATTTTGAATACTCTTGAAGATTTGAAATTTGAATTTCAAATTACTCTGCTGAATGTTCTTTCCTTATTTGCCTTCACTACTGCACTTTCCTTATTTAGTTTCACTACTGCACTTTCCTTATTTAGTTTCACTACTGCACTTTCCTTATTTAGTTTCTGTAATACCCAGCTAGACTCCGGTATCAGAATTCCTACCGTCCGGTGGAATCTCGGATGTCGGAAGCCTCTAGTAGGGTAGAAACATGTTTTCATAAAATGTTTTAATGTATTTCATGGTTTTAAGTAAAAAAGAAATGAGTTTTTGCATGAAAATAACCTTGGAGGAAAACTCAAGTTCGGCCGCCGAACATGCAGGCATTTCGGGTGTGCCTTAGGCCCCCGAAGGCATAAGTGAGGGAAGTCCAGGTTCGGCCGCCGAACCTCAAGTTCGGCCGCCGAACATGGCATGCATGCGGAGGCACGTTCGGCCCCCGAATGTGGCCTCGCCAGCCACTATAAAAGGGTCCCTCAGCCAAAATGGGCGAGCTTTTCTTTCCATTTTCGGCCAAGGTGAGCTCTCCGCCGTTCCTCACCAATCTTTGAGTTCTTCCTTCAGATCTTTCAAGTTTTTCACTAGTTTTCACCTTATTTTGAAGATTTTCGAGTTTAAAGCGAGTTTTGGAGCTTTGAGGTTCAAGAACTCAAATCTCTCCCATCTCCGAGCTAGGGTCGTCTTCCTCTCGATCTACAAGAGGTAAGGGCCGATCTTGAGCTCACTACATGCTTTTAACAAGTTTTAAGTTGATTCTTGAAGTAGAAATGCATGTGTAGGATTTTATGAGTTTTTGGGTTTATGTTGGTTTATGGACAATGTATGTTGGATTTGTGTTGTTTGATGTGTTGTAGATGGGGTTTAAGATAGTTTGAAGCCCCTAGGAGCTTGTATGCTTGAGCATGTGTGTTGTAGAATAGGTTTATGCATGTTTGGAAAGTTTTGGAGGCAAATGTGCATAGAAGAGCTGAGTTTCTGCCACTAGGGGAGAAACCAGGTTCGACAGCCGAAGGAACTTTCGGCCGCCGAACATGCTTGTGGAAGCAGCCTTCGGCTGCCGAAGCTTGCCCCTGAAAGGAGACTTTCGTCTCTGTCTGGGAGTTTCGGCCGCCGAAAGTGCCGCCGAACATGCATGAGTTTCGCCTCTGTCTGGGAGTTTCGGCCGCCGAAGGTGCCGCCGAACCTGCCTGACTTTCGGCTCTGGAGGGACTTTCGGCCGCCGAACCTGCCGCCGAAAGTGCCCTGTTCAGCCTTCCTTTGCATGTTTTTGCATGATTGCTTTGAGGTGTTTTAGGGGGTTTTTGGGGGATGTTTTTAGAGTTATGTTCTAGTTGTTTGGTCCCTCATTTGAGTCCACCTGTGTAGGTTCGGACCTGAGGAACTGAGGACCCCAGCAGTGAGTCAGCTGCTTCAGTCATTGTCAGAGCTAGCCAAGAGGTGAGTAGAATAAACACTTATGTTTTAAAGCAAGTCAATATAGATTTGAGCATGTTCATGCATCACGAATGCTATGTGATATTTTAGGTTGTTTGCATTAGAATTCACGAATATGTTGCATTGCATAACTTGATGATAATGTGGATGGTTATTGGATGATCCTTAGTCCTCGATATGATGCGATGTGATATGATACGGTATGGTACGGAAGTCCAGGTTGTACCCATTCTACGTCCCTGGCACTATGTAAGAGAAAGTCCAGGTTGTACCCATTCTACGTCCCTGGCACATTAGAATGTTATGTTATGTTATGTCATGTTAAGAGAAAGACCGGTTGACCCATTCTACGTCCCGGCACTTTGGAATGTAGAGAACTCTTGGTGACAATGCCATCCGTGATGTGATTTGTCTGTGATGTGTTGCATTCCATTATAGCATATGATTTAAATGTTTTATTATTCTGCTCACTGGGCTCTAGTAGCTCATCCCTTTTCCCTAATCCCCCAGGTTACAGGCTAGACAGAGAAGTCAAGGTGAATGAAGTCTTGAGTTGTAATAGATAGAATGTGGACATGACAAATTGTATAATGATGTAAAGTTATGTATAGTTATGTTATGTAAATATTGATTATGAGATTGAGGTTTAGAAGTTGTGCTTGACCGAGTTTGCATGATAATCCCTCTTGTAAGCATGATCTATATTTAAAAATGTTTTTGTTCCTCCAAGCTTGTGTATGATGAGATGCCCCATTGGAGCATTTGTTGAGAGCTCCAGTGTGGGGTTTATGTTATGTCTATGTATATGCTTATGTGAATGCACAGGTTGAGCTTGGTAAAAGAAAAGAAAAGTTCAAATTTTTATGTATGTTCTTGATCATGTATGGGATTAAACAGGTTTACAGGTTGTATGTCAGGCTTGCTACGGGTCCCGGCGGCCTTAAGCCGACCTGAATCCTAGCGCCGGTAGCGGTCCGATTTTCGGGTCGTTATAGAATGGTATAAGAGCCCTAGGTTCATATGGTCGGACCTAGAGTGGCGGGCTCATAGATGTTATAGAAGGTCAAGCACAATAGGAAGATCATGTCCACTAGGATAGGATGTAGAGTCCTGTCTGGAACGATGATGTGAAATGCCATGATTATATGCATGTGCATTAATGATATGTGATGAGAGTTCATGTGTGCCCACATGAACCATATGATGCTAATGTTTGCTTGTTATGTGCTGCCTTTCAGAAAACAGGATGAGGGGAACTCGTCGATCAGCAAGATTGACTGGAGTACCACCTGAGGATGAGGGCACGAGTGCCCGTCCTCCTGCATTGCCTAGGGCAATGTCATGTAGATCAAACAGAGAAAGAGTGTCAAGGGACCCTAGAAGGTCTTTTGATGCTAGCAGAAGGGGGACAGATAGAGGAGGAAGTTCTTCAGATGTGAGGGAGGTTATGGAAGAGGATCAAAGGAGGGATGGGAATCTAGATGTCAGCATGACGGAAGAAGGGACAGGGGAGTCTCAGGGAGGCGCTCAGGCCTCGGGGTATGGTTTTCCACCCCATTATCCACCCTTCCCACAGGGTTCAGGGTATCCGATGGGAGGCACATCGGATTACTCCAGCTTTAGCCCCTACCCTACCTACATGCCTTATCCACCTTTCTATCCACCTCACCCCCAGTGCCCAGCTTATCAACCCTCACCCTTTTATCCTCACCCGGCAAACCCCACCTCGGGGAATGCTGCACCCCCACCTCCACCACCTACAGAACTAGCAGCCCTAGTTACTCAACCTTCTAGACCTAGCTCAGCCAGTGGAAGCAAGGTCAAGATGATCGACTACATGAAACTGGGTGCTCCTCAGTATGAAAAAGGGGATGACCCATTTGTGTATCTTGAAAGGGTGAAGGTGATCACAGATGAGATTGGGGCTGATGACAGTAGAGCCATTCAGATGGCTGGGTTCACGCTTAAGTGCAAGAAGGCACGAGAGTGGTTCAAGAATTATGTGAACCCGAGAGTAGACAGCATGTCTTGGGAGGAGTTTGCAAACGAGTTTGCAGGATGGGCTTTCCCCGATAGCTCAAGGGAGCTGAAGATGATCGAGTTTGAGTAGTTGAGGCAGACCGATGAGATGAGTGTAGAGGAGTTCACAGATAGATTCTTGGAGCTGTTGCCATTTGCAGGGCAAAACATTGACACAGACCAGAAAAGGTCAAGGAGGTATATCATGAAATTCCACTCCAGATATTCCTCCTTGATCCAGTCAGCAGATAGGGAGAGCTTCCATGCCATAGTGGATATGGCCCGGAAAATGGAGGCCAGTGCCATCGTTCAGGGAACAGTCAGACAGTCAGTGGCACAGCCTTCTGGTTACAAGACCCCAGGCTCTTCTTCTCTGAGTGCAGCAGCTTCAGGTAGCAAAAAGTGGAGTAATACCACTAGGAAGCCCAAGAAGAATAAGTTTTGGAACAAGGTCAAATCCAGTCTGGGATTAGGGAGTGGCTCAAGCTCTGGTGCGGATAATGCAGTTTGTGCAAAGTGTAGTAGGCCACACAGGGGAGTTTGCCGAGCTGGAACAGCAGCCTGCTTCAGATGCGGGCAAGAGGGACACATGGCTCGGGAGTGTCCTAGGGCAGCTTTTGGAGCACAGTCTCAGCAGACAGCTTCTGGCAGTGTGGCTCAACCAGCAGCTCCAGCCATGACTCAGGCCAGTGGCAGAGGCAGAGGAAGAGGGGCAGCCTCTTCTTCAGCGGGTTTCAGAGGTGAAGGTCCATCAGCTCCAGCACGGATCTTCACAATGACTCAGCAGGAGGCAGATGCATCTAACACCGTGGTGGCAGGTAATTTAGTCATTGGTTGTGCAGATGTGTATGCCTTGATGGACCCTGGTGCATCTCATTCTTTTATTGCTCCGAGAGTCATCGAGAGGTTGGGTTTGATGATCTCTGGGTTAGAGTGTCCTCTCTGGGTCAGTGGACCCAAGTGTGATCCATCAGTGGCAGAGTCAGTCTGCCAGTGCAGTCCAGTCTTTATTGAGGGAAGATGCCTTTCTGCCGACCTTGTGGTTCTAGACTTGACAGACTTTGACGTCATTCTAGGGATGGACTGGTTATCTACCCATGGTGCTACCTTGGACTGCAGGGACAAGGTAGTCAGGTTCAGAGGTCAGGATGGGTCAGAGGTTGTCTTCAGGGGAGACAGGAGGGGTACACCTAGAGGTCTGATATCAGCTCTTCAGGCTCGTAGGTTGCTTAGGAAGGGATGTCAGGGGTATTTGGCTCATGTGAGAGAGCTTAGCAGTCAGGTTAGAGAGCCCGCCTCGGTGCCAGTGGTTAGAGAGTTTCTAGACGTCTTTCCAGACGAGTTGCCAGGTTTACCACCTGCTAGGGAGATAGAGTTCGAGATAGAACTGATGCCTGGAACCCGGTTGATCTCTATTCCTCCCTACAGGATGGCTCCAGCTGAGTTGAAAGAATTGAAGGAACAGTTGCAAGAGCTGGTAGAAAAGGGCTTCATCCGACCGAGCACCTCACCTTGGGGTGCACCATTTTTGTTTGTGAGAAAGAAGGATGGATCCCTTAGACTTTGTATCGACTACAGGCAGTTGAACAAAGTCACTACCAAGAATAAGTACCCATTGCCAAGGATCGACGATCTATTCGACCAGCTAGCAGGAGCGGGTTATTTCTCCAAAATAGATCTAAGATCTGGGTACCAACAACTGAGGATCAGAGAGGAAGATGTGCCAAAGACAGCTTTCAGGACCAGATATGGGCATTTTGAGTTCCTTGTAATGCCGTTCGGGTTAACCAATGCCCCTGCAGCATTCATGGATCTCATGAACAGAGTGTTTAGCCAATACCTGAATCACTTTGTTATTGTTTTCATAGATGATATCTTAGTGTATTCCAGGAATGCAGAGGAGCATGCCCATCATCTGAGGTTGGTTCTGCAGACCTTGAGGGAACATGGCTTGTATGCCAAGTTCTCTAAGTGTGAGTTCTGGCTGAGGAGCATTTCATTCTTGGGGCATGTAGTGTCAGAAAATGGAATAGAGGTGAACCCCAAGAAGACAGAAACTGTGGCTAACTGGCCTAGACCCACTTCAGTGACAGAAATCAGGAGTTTCTTGGGTTTGGCAGGTTACTACAGGAGGTTCGTTCAGGACTTCTCAAAGATTGCAGCTCCTCTGACCAGATTGACCAGGAAGAATCAGAGGTTTGTGTGGACCGACCAATGTGAAGAGAGTTTTGAAGAGCTTAAGAAGAAGTTGACTTCAGCACCAGTGTTAGCTCTGCCATCTAGTAATGAAGACTTCTCAGTGTATTGTGATGCGTCCCGTGTGGGACTGGGTTGTGTGCTAATGCAGAATGAAAGGGTGATTGCTTATGCTTCTAGACAGCTGAAGAAGCACGAGTCGAATTACCCTACACATGACCTTGAGATGGCAGCAGTAATCTTTGCACTCAAGATGTGGAGGCACTACCTTTATGGGGTTAAATGTGAGATCTTTACAGATCATAAGAGCCTGCAGTACATCCTGAGTCAAAGAGATCTGAACTTGAGGCAGAGAAGGTGGGTAGAGCTGCTAAGTGATTATGATTGTAAGATTCAGTACCATCCGGGTAAGGCGAATGTTGTGGCAGACGCCCTAAGCCGGAAGTCACAAGGCAGTCTATCCCACATCGCGGCAGAGAGGAGGCCAGTGGTGAGAGAGTTCTTCGAGCTCATGAATGAAGGTCTACAGTTGGAGCTGTCTGGTACAGGTGCTTTAGTAGCCCAGATGAGAGTTGCACCCGTGTTTCTGGAGCAGGTGGCTCAGAAACAGCATGAGGACACAGAGTTAGTGAAGATTGCCAGGACTGTTCAGTCAGGCAAGGATAGTGAGTTCAGATTTGACAACAAGGGGATCCTCCGCTATGGGAGCCGATTGTGTGTACCATATGACATAGGGCTAAAAGGAGACATTATGAGAGAGGCTCATAATGCAAGATACATCATTCACCCTGGAGCCACCAAGATGTATCAAGATCTGAAGAAGGTTTATTGGTGGCCAGCTATGAAGAGAGAAGTGGCACAGTTTGTGTCAGCCTGCGAAGTATGTCAGAGGGTGAAGCTGGAACATCAGAAGCCAGCTGGAATGCTTAACCCACTACCTATTCCAGAGTGGAAATGGGAGAATATAGCTATGGACTTCATAGTGGGGTTACCGGCAGCGTCTAACAGATTGGACTCCATATGGGTGATTGTGGACAGACTCACCAAATCTGCTCACTTCATCCCTGTCAGGAGTGGCTATTCTGTGGACAAGTTGGCGCAGGTGTATGTTGATGAGATCGTCAGACTGCATGGGGTTCTTGTCTCAATAGTGTCCGATAGAGGGCCCCAGTTCACCTCCAGGTTTTGGCGGAGTCTGCAGAATGCCATGGGTACCAGGTTGGATTTTAGCACTGCTTTCCATCCACAAATGGACGGACAATCAGAAAGGACCATCCAGACGATAGAGGATATGCTTAGAATGTGTGTGCTGGATTTTGGCGGTTCTTGGAGGCAGCATCTACCCTTGGTGGAGTTTGCCTACAATAACAGCCATCATGCTAGCATCGGGATGGCTCCATATGAGGCTTTGTATGGGAGGAAGTGCAGATCACCTGTTTGCTGGGAAGAGGTTGGAGAAAAGGCCTTGGCAGGGCCTGAGCTAGTAGAGATCACCAGCAGGGTGGTACCCATAATAAGAGAAAGGATCAAGACTGCTGCAAGCAGACAGAAGAGTTATGCAGATATCCGCAGAAGACAAGTAGAGCTTCAGGAGGGGGATCTGGTATTGCTCAAGGTGTCTCCAATGAAAGGGGTGATTCGGTTCGGGAAGAAAGGTAAGCTGGCTCCACGATACATTAGTCCCTTTAAAGTCTTGCAAAGGATTGGGAATGTATCGTACAAGCTGGACTTGCCTGCTTCAATGGAAAGAATCCATCCGGTTTTCCATGTTTCTATGTTGAGGAAATTTGTGTCAGATCTGGGCAAGGTTCTTAGTGAGCCTGATGTGGAGATCCAAGAGGATCTCACCTATGTTGAGCAGCCAGTACGGATCCTAGACACCCAGATCAGAAAGCTAAGGAACAAGGAAATTCCGATGGTGAAAGTCCTTTGGAATCACCACAATATGGAAGAATGCACCTGGGAGACACGGGAGTCTATGCTCCAGCAGTACCCTCATCTCTTTTAAGGTTAGATCTCTATGTGTTTATGTGCTATGTATGTAGCTTATATTGATTGCTATGCTTGTGCTAGTTGAGGAACATTCGGGGACGAATGTTCTTAAGGGGGAGAGAATGTAATACCCGGCTAGACTCCGGTATCGGAATTCCTACCGTCCGGTGGAATCTCAGATGTCGGAAGCCTCTAGTAGGGTAGAAACATGTTTTCATAAAATATTTTAATGTATTTCATGGTTTTAAGTAAAAAGGAAATGAGTTTTTGCATGAAAATAACCTTGGAGGAAAACTCAAGTTCGGTCGCCGAACATGCAAACATTTCGGGTGTGCCTTAGGCCCCCGAAGGCATAAGTGAGGGAAGTCCAGGTTCGGCCGCCGAACCTCAAGTTCGGCCGCCGAACCTCAAGTTCGGCCGCCGAACATGGCATGCATGCGGAGGCACGTTCGGCCCCCGAACGTGGCCTGGCCAGCCACTATAAAAGGGTCCCTTAGCCAAAATGGGCGAGCTTTTCTTTCCATTTTCGGCCAAGGTGAGCTCTCCGCCGTTCCTCACCAATCTTTGAGTTCTTCCTTCAGATCTTTCAAGTTTTTCACTAGTTTTCACCTTATTTTGAAGATTTTCGAGTTTAAAGCGAGTTTTGGAGCTTTGAGGTTCAAGAACTCAAATCTCTCCCATCTCCGAGCTAGGGTCGTCTTCCTCTCGATCTACAAGAGGTAAGGGCCGATCTTGAGCTCACTACATGCTTTTAACAAGTTTTAAGTTGATTCTTGAAGTAGAAATGCATGTGTAGGATTTTATGAGTTTTTGGGTTTATGTTGGTTTATGGACAATGTATGTTGGATTTGTGTTGTTTGATGTGTTGTAGATGGGGTTTAAGATAGTTTGAAGCCCCTAGGAGCTTGTATGCTTGAGCATGTGTGTTGTAGAATAGGTTTATGCATGTTTGGAAAGTTTTGGAGGCAAATGTGCATAGAAGAGCTGAGTTTCTGCCACTAGGGGAGAAACCAGATTCGGCAGCCGAAGGAACTTTCGGCCGCCGAACATGCTTGTGGAAGCAGCCTTCGGCTGCCGAAGCTTGCCCCTGAAAGGAGACTTTCGTCTCTGTCTGGGAGTTTCGGCCGCCGAAAGTGCCGCCGAACATGCATGAGTTTCGCCTCTGTCTGAGAGTTTCGGCCGCCGAAGGTGCCGCCGAACCTGCCTGACTTTCGGCTCTGGAGGGACTTTCGGCCGCCGAACCTGCCGCCGAAAGTGCCCTGTTCAGCCTTCCTTTGCATGTTTTTGCATGATTGCTTTGAGGTGTTTTAGGGGGTTTTTGGGGGATGTTTTTAGAGTTATGTTCTAGTTGTTTGGTCCCTCATTTGAGTCCACCTGTGTAGGTTCGGACCCGAGGAACCGAGGACCCCAGCAGTGAGTCAGCTGCTTCAGTCATTGTCAGAGCTAGCCAAGAGGTGAGTAGAATAAACACTTATGTTTTAAAGCAAGTCAATATAGATTTGAGCATGTTCATGCATCACGAATGCTATGTGATATTTTAGGTTGTTTGCATTAGAATTCACGAATATGTTGCATTGCATAACTTGATGATAATGTGGATGGTTATTGGATGATCCTTAGTCCTCGATATGATGAGATGTGATATGATAAGGTATGGTACGGAAGTTTAGGTTGTACCCATTCTACGTCCCTGGCACTATGTAAGAGAAAGTCCAGGTTGTACCCATTCTACGTCCCTGGCACATTGGAATGTTATGTTATGTTATGTCATGTTAAGAGAAAGACCGGTTGACCCATTCTACGTCCCGGCACTTTGGAATGTAGAGGACTCTTGGTGACAATGCCATCCGTGATGTGATTTGTCTGTGATGTGTTGCATTCCATTATAGCATATGATTTAAATGTTTTATTATTCTGCTCACTGGTCTCTAGTAGCTCATCCCTTTTCCCTAATCCCCCAAGGTTGCAGGTACAGGCTAGACAGAGAAGTCAAGGTGAATGAAGTCTTGAGTTGTAATAGATAGAATGTGGACATGACAAATTGTATAATGATGTAAAGTTATGTATAGTTATGTTATGTAAATATTGATTATGAGATTGAGGTTTAGAAGTTTTGCTTGACCGAGTTTGCATGATAATCCCTCTTGTAAGCATGATCTATATTTAAAAATGTTTTTGTTCCTCCAAGCTTGTGTATGATGAGATGCCCCATTGGAGCATTTGTTGAGAGATCCAGTGTGGGGTTTATGTTATGTCTATGTATATGCTTATGTGAATGCACATGTTGAGCTTGGTAAAAGAAAAGAAAAGTTCAAATTTTTATGTATGTTCTTGATCATGTATGGGATTAAACAGGTTTACAGGTTGTATGTCAGGCTTGCTACGGGTCCCGGCGGCCTTAAGCCGACCTGGATCCTAGCACCGGTAGCGGTCCGATTTTCGGGTCGTTACAGTTTCACTACTGCACTTTCCTTATTTAGCTTCACTTCTGCTGCAACTTGATTTGGACAAAAAACTTATTTTCCTTCATCCTATTTTAGGCAGTTTTAAGAGCATTTATACCAAATTACCCTTTTACACTATTTTCTGCAAAATAAGATTAAAACCATAAAATTAGGCAGAAAAAGTGTAAATTAATATTAATAACATCATGATAAAATGGTTTAAATTTGGATTGATCAAATACCCCCACACCTAGCCTTTTGCTTGTCCTCAAGCATATAAACTTAGTCAAACAAGCTCTCTTTGCTACTTGATCCTTTATTTCCACTTAAACTCTTACTCTAGACCCCTATTTTGAAGCCTTGCAGTGAAGAGTGTATGCACCAAGGTTACTTTCCTTCTTTCCTTGTCTCCCTTTACCTACCATGACTAGTATTTGTTTTCCTCAAGAGAGAGATTATACATGCACATATTCTTGTTTAGTTTAGACTTCTCCTAGCTTTCGAAGTGACTTGCCCTTCACTTGAAGCACTTAATTCAACTTTTTGCACTTTATTCTTGCTTGAAAAAGTCATCAACCTTTTGATGTGAAGGTACATATTTATGATACCCACCCCCAATTACTTAGTTGGTCACCTCTCCAAGTGGCTACTAGCTCTGTTCATAGTCTTTTGATCATTGGAATAGTTTCAATTTGTGCGTTTGAAGCCTCTGCCTTTGTTGAATTTCTTTCTCAATGAATTGGGCAAATCAACACCAATTGCTAAAACAAGTCATATTTCATTATTCACACATCTTTCAATTTATTATTCTCTCTAATGGGTAATGTCATATATTTTTCACCATGACAAGCTCAAAGATTCAAGTCAAAAGGAAATTCTCAAAAATGAATACAACTCACTGCAATTGATTCATCTTAGATTTAAAGAGTCATCACATCAATAGGTTCATGAAAAGAAAGCTCATTCAACATAGCCTATGTGTTTGAATAAAGCAAACCAAAACAAAAAAAAAGAAAAAACAGTGGCTACATGTGTGTGCAATAAAGCAAAAATAACAAAAATAAAAAATGTGTGCAAACTAAAAAAAAATTAAAGCTAAAATGGACTTAAAATAAAAATTCAGAGATATTGCACCCCCACACCTAATTCATGCATTGTCCTCAATGTATTGGAAATATTAAAGTTCAAAGGAAACTGAGTACTCCCCTGGTGTGGTTTGTGTGGTGCGATCCACTAAGCAAACTGAGAAGGATGATTCAGTGGAACTCCTTCCACTACTTGCACTGTGAACCCTTCATAGTATGGTTTCAGGTGTGGTTCATCCCAAACATGGTGTTTTGCACTCTTCTTTATTTTGTCTGCATACCATGGTTTATCAGTTTGGGCATGAAAGATTTGTTCATAGGAGTCACTCTCATTTTCTTCAGATTCTGGAAGTTGACACATAGGGGGCTTCTGTTTGGGCAGACAAGATTCCGCCTTATCTGGTGGCTTGGGCAGACAGTGTTCCGTATGCTTTTTTGCTTTGGGCGATTTAACTTCCACTTGTTCCTTGGGCGCATGGTTAGTCTGTGCTTGGTCGCAGTCCATCTGTTGAATGCAGCATACTGTTACTTTCAGTTTTGGCTCCTTTTGGCTTCCTTCATCTTTTTGGCTAGCCTCCCTGCAAAAGTCACTGTTTAGCATATCATCTTGATTCATATAAAAAACTTCTTGGCCCAAACAATTAATGATATCTAAACCATAAACAGGGGACATGTCATAGGAATATTTCATAACATCATAAATATTAAATTTTATTACTTCCCCTTCAAATTCCATGGTCAATGTGCCATCAAGCACATCTATCTTAGTTCTGACTATGCTCAAGAAAGGTCATCCAAGTAGGATGTCTGAAGTAGTGTTGCTATTGTCTTCCTTCATATCAATCACATAGAAATCTGCTGGAAAGACAAGTTGATCTACTTGCACTAGAACATCTTCTAGAACTCCTTTTGGATATACTACAGATCTGTCAGCCAATTGAATTACCACTCTAGTGTCTTTCAGTGTACCTGCATTCAAAGAATTATAAATAGAAAGAGGCCTAACATTAATTGATGCACCTAAGTCACACATGGCCTTTTTGATGCCCACATTGCCAATTTTGCAAGAGACAACAAACATCCCTTTATCTTTGCACTTGGCTGGGAGTACTCTTTTTATGACAGCTGTCACAACTTCTCCCACACTTATCTTTTCTTTCTCGGCAAGCTTTCTTCTATTAGTGCACAGTTCTTTCAAGAATTTTGCGTACCTGGGAATTTATTTCACAGCATCTAGCAATGGTATGTTGATCTCCACTTTCCTGAAGGTTTCAAGGATCTCTCTTTCTTCTTTTTCTTTTTGTGATTTTTCAAACCTTTTTGGAAAGGGAGGTGGAATCTTGAAACTTACTTGTTGATTTGTATTCTGTTGGTGTACTGGTTCTGTTTTTCCAGTCTGTTTAGGTAAACAGTGTTTTGGCTGTTTTTCTTCAGCAGCTTGTCTTTGCACTTGTGAACTTTCATCATCAGCCTTGACATCTTGAAGCTCTTTCACACTTCTTAACATGATTGCACTTACATTTTGTATGGGATTGGTCTCAGTTTGAAATGGCAACTTTCTTTGAGACTCAAGCTTGCTCAGTGAGGTGGCTATTTGACCCATTTGCTGTTGGAGACTTTGCACAGAATTTGCCAATGTCTTCATCATCTCCTCAAGGTGCATATTGGAACTTGGAGGTGCTAAATTTCTTTGATAGTTTTGGTAGTTGTTAGCCCTTGCATAGCTGAAGTTCGGATGGTCCCTCCAACCTGGATTGTAGGTGTTAGAGTAGGGATCATGTCTTGGCTGGCTATTGAATCCTCCGATTGCATTTACTTGCTGGTCATCCTCATGAAGTGTAGGAAATTGATCAGTTGGGTGTCCTACATATGCACATATCCCACATGGTCTAACTGGCGGAAGTTGTTGAGCTTGATAAGCTTGACCTATGACAAGACTTTTCACAGTAGAGGTTAGTTCAGAAATTTGAGCAATAAGAACAGATGTACTTACCTCATTGACTCCTCTTTGCAGCTGCTTTTTCTCTCCATATTGTCTAGATGCTACTGCAAGTCTTGAAATCAACTTTCTAATTGCTTGAGGTGTGATATCTTCAATTGAACCTCCACATGCTAAATCAATGAATTTCCTTTCGGATGGTAGCAAACCTCCATAGAAGAATTCTATGAGTGATTTATCTGAAATGTCATGTTGAGGACAGCCTGTACACAATCTCTTAAATCTTTCCCAATAATCATATAAATCCTTAGTATCTTTTTGTTTAATGACACTAATCTGTCTTCTTATGCCTATGGCTTTAAAAGTTGGAAAATATTTATTCAAAAAAGCTCTTACCATACCATTTCAAGAAGTGATTGATCCAGGTGGTAAGTAAAACAACCAATCTTTGGCATAATCATCAAGTGAGAATGGGAATGCTCTCAGTTTAACATGCTCTTCAGTTTTGCCTTGCGGCCTCATGGATGAACATACAATGTGAAATTCTTTCAGGTGCTTATGTGGATTCTCATTCTCCAAACCTTTAAATTTAGGTAGTAGATGTATCAAACCTGTTTTGAGCTCAAAAGGGACTGTCAGAGGTAGATAGGTGATGCAGAGAGGTGCTTGGTCGCCTATAGGGGCTGTCAACTCTCTCAGTATTCTTTCTCTTAGCATTGGTGGCCTCATTGCTGGATTTTCTTGTATTAATTCATCATGGACAGTAGGTTCAGCATGGGCCGCAGGTTGTTCATTGACTTCAGCCATCTCTGCAGCTATTTGGTGAAGTTCAGAAGGTTCTGAATCAGTTCCTGCGATTGCTGGCTCTTCTGTGGCAGATTCGGTGGTGGCTTGCTCCCAAAGTCGGGCTACTTGCTTCCCTAATCGCTTGATTGTACGCTCAATTTCTGAATCATAAAGCAGAGTTTCCTTATGTCCACATCTGGTCATGAAAGAAAAATAAATTAGTTAAATCAACTCCCCGGCAACGGCACTAATTTTTTACTGTGCGGTTGTCGAAGCCGGTCAAAAATAACCTTTTTGGTTATCAACAATTTTACAACTGTAGATAGTGGCAAAAGGATCGAATCCACAGAGAATTGATACTTACCTATTTTCCTTATCAAGACCAAGTAAATAAACTGAAAGTAAAATAAAATGGGGATTTTGATATTGATGAGTTAAACTAATACTGAAAGCAATAAAGTAAAGCAAATAATTAAAGTAAAGAAATTCAATAATGAGAAAAGCTCTAGTTGAAGAATTGAATCCACTTCAGTTGTTGGGATTGATCATTGATACTTAGGTTTCTTTGTTTGATTCAATAAATTAGTTATGGAGATGGAAGACGCTTCTCACCACCATATCCCTCCTTAAGCATAAACTAATTAGGGAACGTCCTCTAATTAATCACTAATCAACAAGTTGCCAAGGAACGTCCTTGGGTCTTAGGCATCTAACAACTGTCAATTGCATTAAGAAATAGAGAGACCTAATTCTAGCTACCCAAACGCATGGTGATATTGCTAGATCATGCAATTTCCTTAGTTTTTACACAAAGAGTTACTTATGTTTGAATAATTCAAGTAATTACGGACTTAAAACTATCCAAACTAATAAATTATTACCTTGCAATCAAGAATCAATTGGCCCTATTGATCTAAATCATAAAGCAACAATGGAATTAAGCATGAAATTACATAAATATTAAAAAATAAATGATAAACAATGTATGATCAGATCTCCCAATCCATAAAAGAACCAAAATTTCACCTAATCTTCAACTAAAAAAAAGGATTTCAGCCACTCATGGCTGAAACAAAACCAAAAATAAAAGAAAGGAAGAAGGAGAGAGGTGGCCGGCGGCCTTGGAAGGAGAAGAGAGGTGGTGCGCCGATTGTGTGAAGAGAGGAAGAGTGGTTCGGCTCATTTATGGGGCATTTATAGGTTGAAAGTGTTGCCCTAAGTTTCCTTGTGAGGTGGAGCCTTCTTTTGAATTTCAAATTTTGAATGTCCTTTTTTAAATTTTGAATTTTGAATGCTTGAGAGGCAAGTGCATCTTCTTGAGATTTAGCTTCTTGAATAAACTGAATTTTGAATTTTGAATGTTCTCGAAGATTTGAAATTTGAATTTCAAATTACTCTACTGAATGTTCTTTCCGTATTTGCCTTCACTACTGCACTTTCCTTATTTAGCTTCACTACTGCACTTTTCTTATTTAGCTGCAACTTGACTTGGGTAAACAACTTGTTTTCCTTCATCCTATTTTATGCAGTTTTAAGAGCATTTTTACCAAATTACCCTTTTATACCATTTTCTGCAAAATAAGATCAAAATCACAAAATTAGGCAGAAAAAGTGTAAATTAACATTAATTACATCATGATAAAATGGTCTAAATTTGGATTGATCACTCAAAAAATGACCTCGGCACCACAAAATCGGCTAAGATAATGAAGCGACAGTAAGGCCAAAGAACCTGAATCTTGCGCAAGACCCCAGTGAGATAGGTGACCGGGCTCGGAAAATGATCCCGAAACTATTAAACCGGCTGAGATGATGAAGCGACAGTAAGGCCAAAGAGCCTGAATCTTACGCAAGACCTCAGTGAGATAGGTGACCGGGCTCAGAAAATGACCCCGGCACCATAAAACCGGCTGAGATGATGAAGCGACAGTAAGGCCAAAGAGCCTGAATCTTACGCAAGACCTCAGTGAGGTAGGTGACCGGGCTCAGAAAATGACCCCGGTACCACAAAACCGGCTGAGATGATGAAGCGATAGTAAGGCCAACTAGTAAAATAAAGGCTACGAAGTCCTTTCCCCAAGTAACTAGGGCAAGACGAGAACATGAATACGCAAATAAAATGGCAACCTGAGTATGGCTCAATATAGAGACAAAAAGGCTGGGACCCGAGCTCAACAAATACAGGGCATCTAAAAGACAAACGCTAGGATTCGAGCTCACGAGCTCGACAAATAAACAGGCCCAAAATCGGAGCAGACTCGTATCACGCAAACTAAATGAGACAAGACTAGGCCAACCATGGAGAGGGTGGTCCACGAAAAGAGGCCCATGACCGCAAAAACACGAAAAGGCTCAAGTAAAATTAAAAAGACAAAAAGTAAACAAAGTCAAAAAGACGAACTCCCAGCCCGAATCCATGCCCAACATGTGAAAAACTAACAAAAATCAACCAAGAAGAAAAGATGCCAGAAGTACAAGCTCACCATCTCAACGAGGCACGTGGCCCAACCCAGTCCGATAGTTAGAAGATTATACTCAGAAAGAATGAAGTACCTAAAACTAAAACATTTATGTATACATCCAAGTTCGTGGCACTGACAGAGCTACGATGTAAAAACCAAGGATGCCTTCAAGAATAAGAAAAACTCACAAGTCAGAAGTCTAGTAAAGCACCGAACTCCTAGTTCGGGTTAATTCAATGGAAGAAAGCCCAATAAGAGACTGCTTGGTTGGCCAGTACAATACAGCCAACCTCCTTGAAATTCGCTGAGTAAACATATAGCTTAAAACTTCTATGTTTAAGGCAAGCCAGGTCAGAAGAAGTTGGCAAGCCAGAATGAAGGAAGCGAATTAAGTCTCAAAAGAATTAAACAAGTTCAATAAAATCAGCAACACAAATAGAAGACAAGAATAGCCTAAGTACAAGTACAAACAAAGGTAAGATCTCTTTCATGGAAGCTCGGCACACAGTTAAGCATTGAAAACAAAAAGGCAAAAGCATAACACAAATACAAAAAGAAACGAAACACTATTTTATCTAGTCATCAAGGATTACAGGGGGAAAGATCATTCTTAGAGGACTAACATCAGTAATTACATTATTATTATTTACACTATTGTCTACACTACTATCCCTTGCGAGTCCAGCACCCTCTGACTCCTGCCCCTTAGCACCCACAAAGGGCACAATCTCACCCCCTAGAGGCCCAGCACCTTCTCCCAGCGGCCCAGTACCTTCCCCTTAAGTCCCGGCGCTCTCTCCCTGAAGACCACCATCTCCCTCTTCAGACTTAGCGCTTTCTTCTGGAGGTCCAGTTGTTGTACGAGAAGCTCCTTTAGGCAGAGGGTTGTCATCCTTTCCATACCACACCTCCTCGCCATTCGAATCTACTTCAGGAGCTTGGAGGTGAGCCAACGGGGTGGAGGGGGCATCCCTAGGCTCCTTGAGACCCTGGTTGAACCCGGATGCGAACATGCAGAAGGCTCTGTTTCATATGTCGTTCTTCATCGCATCAAAAGCCTTGAAATCCACAAGTCGCGCCTCACAGGCCTCCTCAATTTTGGCCTTCAGCTCAGGGGAGTCCTTGTAGCACTGAAGACGATCCTCACAGGCCTGCTCGATTTCAGCTTTTAACTCTGAAGAGCCCTTATATTCCTGCAAGCATTTTTGACAAGCCTGATCAATCTCTGCTCTCAGCTCAGCAGACTCTTTATACTCCGGCAGGCGCTCCTCGCACGCCAACCGGACCTCGTCCTCAGTGAGTTTGGCATCCTCAAGCAGGGCGGAACATCTTCCTTCTAGAACCTTAACTTCTTAGCAAAGCTGTTGTTGTTGAAGCTTTGACTTCTCTGTTGCCAAGGTTAGGTCTTTCAGGCTCTCAGTACGCTTGCTAAGTTTCTGCTCGAGGACGATAATCCGAGCTAGGGCCTCGTCCCTTTGGGACCTCACCGTCTCGTAATGGGCATGGACGTCGTCATGGTCTGCCTTGACTGTATCGCACTGATGCCAGGCCTCATCACGCTGGGCCACGACCTCATCCCTCTCGCGGTGGACATCCTCCAGGGAGGACAGCTGCGCCAAAACTCCACCACGGTTAGACTCCGCCGCAACTGCCCTCTCATCAACCCTTTTGATAGCATCATGGGTCCAATTTAGCTCCTCCTGAAGGCGTTTCAGATGCTCCTAAGCCACGGCGAGCTGACCATAGGCATCATTGGTCGCTGACAGGTTCTCCTCAAGGCGAGCCTCCTCGATCTGGCGGCCCACAGTGCTCGGGAGGGACTAGTCCCAGGTGTCAATCTCCATAAAAATACCCATCACCTGTCAGGAAAGAGAACCAACCAAGTTAGAAAGTAAAGAAAATAAAAATAACTTAAACAAAAAAATAGGGCTCACCATGAGGAGCATCTCCCTGACTGTATCCTCGAGCTCATCCCGCGTTCGAGAATGAAAAGCCAGTTGCTCTCGAGTAGAACAGGCTAGGAGGCCAGTAAGAGCAAGTAAACGCGAATCTGAAGCTTCAGTGACCCCACCGAACATCCTCTCACGCAACAACTCGATGAAAATGCTTGCCGGGGATTGGGGAGTGATCTCGTCTACGTTCAGCATGTCATTGTCTGGGGCAAAGGACAAAAGCCCCATAGGCATTTTCTCCTTCTCCAAAGAAAGGAGCGCGGGGGCAGGTAGCTGGGACACGTGAGCTTTTTTTGAGGCTGGAGCTACAAGAGGAACCTTCGCAGGAGGAGCTCGCTTACCAATGGCCCCCTTAAGGGTAACAACACCACTGACGACAACCTTCTTGGGGCGAGGAGCATCAGGAATAGACTTGGATCTGGCTCCACCCATAGAGGTGTCTTTGCCCACAGGTGCGACCTCAGCTTCAGCCTCTGAGGCACCCTCACCTGATAGGACGACTTCACCTCCACCCTTAGAAGCCCTCTCTTCGGTTGGAACGACCTCGGCACCACCCTGGGGAGCAACACCGGAAGTAGGGATGACCTCAATGTTCTCACTGGGAGCACCCTCAGAAGTAGGAGCAACCTCAGTCCTCACAGGTTGCACGTCCTCAGCTGGTTCCTCAATAACTACGAGCTCCAGGGAGGTCGGAGTTGAGGTTTGCCTAGATCTGGAAGCCGTGGGAGTTTGAAAGGTAGTGCTGGACTTGCTGCGACTGGAGGACTTAGGAACCCTCGAGTGAGGATCTCTAGAGCTCAGCCTTAGGGCACGAGAGGAGACCAAAGCAGGGGGAATAGATCGGCCGGCCGACCTTAGGGAGATAATTTGGGCGACCTCCCGAATCGTATAAGCTACTGACTGGCTAGCTCGGAAAGCATTCAGAGCAGCCCTCATGCTCTCCCGAGACAGAACAAAATTCTTCAAGGGCTTAATCTTATCCATGGGATGCTTGGAAGCTGCAAAAACAAAATCCAACAGTTTAGGAGGGCGTTCAACAAAAATAAAAAGGGAGATAAGATAACAAAAAAGAAAAATAAAATACCCGCGTCCCTGCAGTCTTGAAGATTGGACAGAACATGCATTTCTCGACGTCATACTTTTGATTAACAGAAGTCAGTCGGAGAAAGCCGACCTGCTCGGAAAGGGATAGCTGGGGGAGGTCATTGCAGCCCGTAGGCACTTCCCTGCAAGGGAGGTCCACCTGCCAAGATGACCCAGGGCCCCCTTTCAGCTCCACCATCGCAAATCCCTCTGTCCATCCTTTGATTGAGTCTTTCTGACCTGAGAAGATGGACAACCCTCCTCGAGGGGCAAAATAGTAAAAGCACTGGACAGTCCGGACCAGTCAGAAAAAGGTTGAAAACAAACGAGCTGTAGGTGTGAGACCCCAGCTTAAACAGACAGACTCAAATGAGCACATGAAAAGAATCGAGTTGGGAGCAAGCATCTGAGGGGTTATTCCGAAGTATTTGAAGACCTCAATGAAGAAGGGAGAAAAGGGAAAAGTCAAGCCGTATTCACGCTGCTTGACGAAAAAATCAAACTACGGTCTTTTTGGGGATCGATTAGATTAAAGGGAGGAGGATCGAAAGAACAATCCTCTCGTTGGGAAGGGGAGCCCGGATACAGAAAAGAGGGGTATTCAGATACTCTCGAGAAAAGAAATTTACTAGGGTAGAGGAGGTGACATTAGACTCTAGATTCATGACATCGGGAAGTCTTGGGCTATCCATGGCAGTATGAAAAATGTACCTTAAAGACAATTGGGGCAGAAGAACAGGATGAACGAAGCACGCAGAAAGCAGAAGGAGAGTAAGGGTTCTGTGAAGAATGGGAGAATTTGAATTTCAAAAATAGAAAAGTGAAGAAAAGACGTTTTGATGGGAACCGTCCTCTAGCCACGCGGTGATAATGGGTTCTCGATATTTACTCCCTCATCACTCATGCAATAACTGCTGAGGAGGTAATTGTAACGACCCGAAAATCGGATCGCCACCGGAGCTAGGATTCAGGTCGACTTAAGGTCGCCGAAACCCGTAGCAAGCCTGCTCTACTCTCTGTGTACCTGTAAATCCCATACATGGTCACACATTTTCTGTGAAAATAAAAACTTTTCTCTGACCAAGGCTCACCCTGTGCATGCACTATCTCTATACTACAGAACCCCTGACTAGAGCTTGCTCTAGATGGGTTAACTCATACCTGTTAAGCCTGATTTTTCACATACTCAAACAGTTACATAAACAGACCATATATACACAAGATTTACAATACAAAATAACTAAGTCAAGCACAACTCTAACTGTATATACAACTCGTACATCTCTTTGACATTACATGTCCACACTATGCTATTAGAAAAATATAAATCTTACCCTTCTAGAGGATTTCGACATCCTGGATCCCACCGGAAAGGAGAATTCCGATACCGGACTCGAGTCGAGTATTACAGTAATGGGGCAATTGATAACCGTTGGGCCTCGTGCCCACCTGGGCCAAGTCAGGGCCCACGAAAGCATATCAAGTCCAAAACTCGGAACATTTCTAGGTAGGCTTGTCCAGCAGTTTAGGCCTGGACTTCGGCATGCATGGTAGGCCGGATCGCCCGCGAGCGCAAGCCCGGTAAGAAGGAAGCCGGCCCGATGATGGGACGTGGAGAGGAACAAGTAGGCCCAGTCCCTTTGCAACCCTACTCGCATGCGTACTGGGGAAAATTAAATGGCCGCCTGACATAGGTAAGGAGACTGACGCTACTGTACGTACGGGCCTGCCCGACAGAGACGGGTGTCACTGTAGCAGAGAGGCCGTTAGACGTCACTTGCAAGCAAGAAGAAAAGAATAAAAGGAAAAAGGGACCCTTCTCAAAGAAAAAGCTTACCAAACTATCATGAAATCCTATTTTCTCTGAATCTCGGAACATCAGTTAATAATAATTAATACAATCATTAAAATTTAAATTAAAAATTATCATTTACAATGTAATAATTTTTAAAATAGTGATAATCATTGAAAATAATTGCGCTCACAGGTTTAATTCAATGGTAAGTTTATCTGAGTAAATCTGAGAGGTCTCGGGTTCTACTTCCTCGATCCCCATTTCAAAAAAAAAAATCATTGATAATAATATAGTACACAATAGTTTTAATAAAAAAAAAAATCAATTTGTATTCACCGAATTTATATGATTTATGAGTCATATTACTCATTAATTTATAGTGATTTTAAATTATAATTTATTTTTTTTCTATCTAATGTGAGATTTGAAAAAATATATATATATTTACATTTCAACGATCAACACTCCAATTTTTAATAAAAATATTTTATGAAAATGATCATTTAAATTTAATATAATAACAACCAATTATATTATTGATTATATATATATACGGATAATTTTAAATTAATCATTAATTTTTTATCATTAAAAGCTATAATTGTGGTGCTAAGTATCAAATATGGTCTTAGATACATAAATGATCTCAAATCCATACACAAGACCACTTTCATTAAGGCCTCCGTGCCTCATTTATGCCTATTGAGCTTGAAACTCTTAAAGCTTATCAGAGGCTAACGCTTCTAGCCAAGGCAGACCAAGGATAAAAGATATAAAAAAGCCTGAAATCCAAAACCATAGTAACTCCTATAAAGCAAAGGGTCCACAAAAATCTTATAATCAAGGAAACAATAGAAACTATCATTCTGGCCAATCTAGGCCAAGAGCATCTAACACCCACCTACACCCTAAGTATGCCCCTGAACCTAGAAGATACAAGCCTAGGAGGCAAAATGGACAAGGGTCACACACATGGTGTGCATTTCTATCATCTAAATGCTTATGCACATTATCATCCACATGCCCATGCATATCATTATTCATATGCTCATGCATATGGACCTCTTACATCACATTCTCGTACTTGTGTGGTCCTAATGCTTCACTTGCTCATACACATTCAAAGAGACATGCACTCAAAAGGCACGGATTAGTGTCTACAGTTTGTGGCAATAAGGTTGTGTTTATTGGAGAGTCATGAGAATATTTACTATGATTAATTAAATATTTTAAATAATAATAATTTATTTTATTTTTTTCAACCAATTTAGCTTTTTAAGAAGTGTTTTGCAACAATATAAGTTGTTGAGTCCTCAAATTTCATATGGATAAATTTTTAGGAGCGTTATTGTAAAAAGATTAATGAAGCAAACAAAATGAGTTGATATTTTATCGAAATTTATATAATTTAACCATATATCATTATATAAATATCAGTATTAAATTAGATTATCAAAGATAAGTACATATATTTAACAATAGTGATAAGAAATAAATATATTTGACTATAGAGTAAAACATTTCAATAATTCATCCTAAATATAACTTATAATCTTATTTTCTTATAAATTTATTAGTATCATTCCAAGCTGAATTTGTTATTTTAAGTTCAATTCTCGCCTTATTATTGATTAATTTCTCTGATTTCAATGCTCATATCACACACAAGAATTAAATATAAAATTTACCAATCTCAATAAATATTGTATAGACTAGACACGACCTGATGAAATTAGAGTAAGACAATCGATTTCCACGCGATAGTCAACCCTTCTAACCCTCTCTGAGATATTAAATGCGCGTGCAAAAAATCTGTCCAGCCACTTAACACGCCTGCTAAAGGATATAAGCTCAACAGTTTTGCATTGATTAGTCGTCTGCCAACCACCTTATATACCTACCGCATCACACCACCATCTCATCTGATAGGACTTAAAGCAAGGAATCAAAATACAAATATTTCTATACCCATCTCCCCTAGGGGATGACTCTCTCCTCTCTTAGCCTCACCACAACTTTCACTCTCCTTTTGAGAGTCTAACTCATAGAAGAAGCTAATCTCTCTCAGATACTCATAGAAGAACCCTCAAAGTAGAGGCCCTCTGGAGATTTCTTGAAGATGCTTTACTATTTTATTTTCTTTTATTTCCTCCTTATGTTAATGAATTTCAGATAATGGTTAATCTAATTTGAGTATCGGAATGTCTCCACCGGAGGATCCCCGGTGGACCCTTGACCGTATTTTTTATCTTACAGGTTCCCTTTTTTAAAAATAAATATAGAAGGATCTAACCGAATCAATCATGGATCAATGGTCAACCCAGTAAATTGAGCCTATGTTTAGGTGTCATCTTCTGGACACCCCATGTAATACGTAGCTAGACTCCGGTATCGGAATTCCTACCGTCCGGTGGAATCTCGGATGTCGGAAGCCTCTAGTAGGGTAAAACCATGTTTTTATGAAATGTTTTAATGTGTTTTATGTTTTAAGCATGAAAGAAAATGAGTTTTTGCATGAAAATAGCATTGGAGGAAAACTCAGGTTCGGTCGCCGAACCTCAAGTTCGGCCGCTGAACATGCATGCGTTGCGGGTGTGCTTTAGGCCCCCGAAAGCATAAGTGAGGGAAGTCCAGGTTCGGCCGCCGAACCCCAAGTTCGGCCGCCGAACATGGCATGCATGCGGAGGCACATTCGGCCCCCGAACGTGGTCTGGCCAGCCACTATAAAAGGGTCCCTTAGCCGAAAACAGGTGAGCTTTTTCCCCATTTTCGGCCAAGGTGAGCTCTTCGCCGTCCCTCACCCATCTTTGATGTTTTTCCTCTAAATCTTTCAAGATTTTCATTTATTTTAACTTTATTTTGAAGATTAAAGCTTTTGAGCAAAGTTTTGGAGCTTGGAGGTTCAAGAACCCAATCTCTCCCAACTTCGAGTTTAGGTCGTCTCTCTCTCGATCTTCAAGAGGTAAGAGCCGATCTTAAGCTCATTGCATGTTTTAAGTAAGTTTTAAATAGATCTATGGGATAGAATGCATGTTTAGGTTATGGTTATGTTTTTGGAGTTTATGGGTATAAATGTATGTTCATGAACAATGTGAGTTTCTTGATGTGTTGTATGTAATACCCGGCTAGACTCCGGTATCAGAATTCCTACCGTCCGGTGGAATCTCGGATGTCGGAAGTCTCTAGTAGGGTAAAATCATGTTTTTATAAAATGTTTTAATGTGTTTTATGTTTTAAGCATGAAAGAAAATGAGTTTTTGCATGAAAATAGCATTGGAGGAAAACACAGGTTCGGCCGCCGAACCTCAAGTTCGGCCGCCGAACATGCATGCGTTGTGGGTGTGCTTTAGGCCCCCGAAAGCATGAGTGAGGGAAGTCCAGGTTCGGCCGCCGAACCTCATGTTCGGCCGCCGAACCTCATGTTCGGCCGCCGAACATGGCATGCATGCGGAGGCACATTCGGCCCCCGAACGTGGTCTGGCCAGCCACTATAAAAGGGTCCCTTAGCCGAAAACGGGCGAGCTTTTTTCCCCATTTTCGGCCAAGGTGAGTCTCCGCCGCCCCTCACCCATCTTTGACGTCTTTCCTCTAAATCTTTCAAGATTTTCATTTGTTTTAACCTTGTTTTGAAGATTTGAGCTTTTGAGCAAAGTGTTGGAGCTTGGAGGTTCAAGAACCCAATCTCTCCCAACTTCGAGTTTAGGTCATCTCTCTCTCGATCTTCAAGAGGTAAGAGCCGATCTTAAGCTCATTGCATGTTTTAAATAAGTTTTATGCAAGATCTATGGGTTAGAATGCATGTTTAGGTTATGGTTATGTTTTTGGAGTTTATGGGTATAAATGTATGTTCATGAACAATGTGGATGCTTGATGTGTTGTAGATGGGGTTTGTGATGGTTTGAGACCCCTAGGAACATGTATGCTTGTGTTTGTGTGTTGTAGAGTAGGTTTGATGCATGTTTGATAAGTTTGGAGGCGAAATGTGCAAAGGGAGCCAAGTTTCTGCCCTTTGGCAGAAACCAGGTTCGGCAGCCGAAGGACTTTCGGCCGCCGAACATGGCTGGGGAAGCAGCCTTTCGGCTGCCGAAGCTTGCCCCCGAAAGGAGACTTTCGTCTCTGTCTGGCAGTTTCGGCCGCCGAAAGTGCCGCCGAACATGCATGAGTTTCGTCTCTGTCTGGAGTTTCGGCCGCCAAAGGTGCCGCCGAACCTGCCTGACTTTCGGCTCTGGAGGGACTTTCGGCCGCCGAACCTGCCGCCGAAAGTGCCCTGTCCAAGCCTCCTTTGCATGATTTTGTATGGTTGTTTCATGATGTTTTAGAGGGGTTTTGGGGAGTAGTTTATAGTTATGTTCAGGTATGTTTGGTCCCTCATTTGAGTCCACCTGTGTAGGTTCAGACCCGAGGAACCGAGGACCCCAGCAGTGAGTTCAGCTGCTTCGGTGTTGTCAGAGTCAGCCAGAGGTGAGTGGAACTAAACTTAATCTTTTAAATTAAATGTTTTATCATATTTCATGCATCATGATTATGCAATAGGATGATTGCATTAGTATTCACGAATATGCCGCATTGCATCGATTGTTGTTGATGTGGGTGAATGTTGGATGACCCAATTAGTCCATGACAGGAAGACCAGGACCCCATTCTACGGCCTGGCACGATTGTAAGGAAAGACCAGGACCCCATTCTACGGCCTGGCACGATTGTGGGACTCGAAGACCAGGAGCCCAGAGGAGGCCCTGGGATAATGGTAAGTAATGTATGTATGACAGGAAGACCAGGACCCCATGCTACGGCCTGGCACAATGTTAGCTTGGACTAATTGGTGACAAGTTCACCCAACCCTTATGTGAATTGTCTGTGTTATGATGCATTTCATAGAGCATAGTGTTAATGTGTTTTAATAGCTCTACTCACTGGGCTTTTAGCTCACCCCTCTCCCTTTACCCCCAGGCTTGCAGGTACAGGATATAGCAGAAGTCCGGATAGAGTAAAGAAGTCATGTTTATGTAATAGCTAGTAATGGACATGATCGAATTGTAATGTAAAGTATTAATCAGTATAGTTATGAGATGATGTTATGGATGTTAGAAGTGTGCTTGACCATAGATTGTTGTATCGCTTTTAATACATGATCTTAGAGATTTTTATGATGTTTATGTAAACCAACTTAGCATATGTTATGTCACCCATTGGGGGCACTGATGAGATCCCACAGAGGGATCAATGTTATGTTAATGTTTATGCACAGGTTGAGTTTGGTTGATGTTCACGGAAAGGAAAGTTTTAATTTTTATCTATGTTGTTGATCATGTATGGGATTACACAGGTTTACAGGCTTCATGTCAGGCTTGCTACGGGTCCCGGCGGCCTTAAGCCGATCTGGATCCTAGCGCCGGTAACGGTTCGATTTTTGGGTCGTTACAGAATGGTATCAGAGCCAGGTTCATATGGTCGGACCTAGAGTGTCGGGCTCATAGAGGTTATAGAAGGTCAAGCACAATAGGAAAGATCATGTCCACTAGGATAGGATGTGGAGTCCTGTCTTACATGATGATGTGAAATGCCATGATTATATGCATGTGCATTAATGATATGCTAATGTTTATGTGATGTGCACTGTTTTTCAGAAAACAGGATGAGAGGAACTCGTCGATCAGCAAGATTGACTGGAGTGCCACCTGAGGATGAGGGCATGAGCGCCCGTCCTCCAGCATTGCCTAGGGCAATGTCTAGTAGGTCTACCCGAGATAGAGCAGCAAGAGACCCTAGAAGGTCTTTGGATCTGGGTAGAAGCAGATCAGTCAGAGGAACAGTTCAGGGAGGAGCGTCTGAGGACATGGGGGATGATATGGATGTAGAGCAGAGGAGGGATGGCAGTCTGGGAGTTAGCATGTCGGAGGAAGGTATGGGAGAGTCCCAAGGAGGCACTCAGGCCTCGGGATTTGTTCAGCCACCCCACTACCCACACTTCTCACAACATCCCGGGTATTCGATGGGAGGTACATCAGATTACCCTAGCTTCACCCCTTATCCCACACAGATGCCATACCCACCTTACTACCCACCTTACTCACAGTACCCAATGTATCCACCCCCACCATACTATCCAAATCCAGCAAACCCTACCACAGAAAATGTTGCACCTCCACCACCAGCAGAACCAGCAGCCCCAGTTGCTCAACCATCTAGACCTAGCTCAGCCAGTGGGAGCAAGGTCAGGATGACAGATTACATGAAACTGGGTGCTCCTCAGTATGAGAAAGGGGATGACCCGTTTGTGTATCTAGAAAGGGTTAAAGTGATCACAGAGGAGATTGGGGCTGATGACAGCAGAGCCATTCAGATGGCCGGGTTCACGCTTAAGTGCAAGAAGGCACGAGAATGGTTCAAGAATTATGTGAACCCGAGAGTGGACAGCATGACTTGGGAAGAGTTTGCAAACGAGTTTGCAGGATGGGCTTTTCCCGATAGTTCAAGGGAGCTGAAGATGATAGAGTTTGAACAGTTGAGGCAGACGGATGAAATGAGTGTAGAAGAGTACACCGACAGATTCTTGGAGTTGTTGCCTTTTGCTGGGCAGAGTCTGGATACAGATTCGAAGAGGTCAAGGAGGTATGTCATGAAACTTCATTCCAGGTATTCCTCCTTGATTCAGTCCGTGGACAGGGAGAGCTTCCATGCCATAGTAGATATGGCCAGGAAAATGGAGGCCAGTGCCATCATTCAGGGGACAGTTAAGTAGACAGTGGCACAATCTTCTGGTTCAAAAACTCCGGGTGGGGGAAGGTTAGATCCCTCTACCCTGAGTGCAGCAGCTTCAGGCAGTAAGAGATGGGGTAAGCCCAAGGGTAAGAAGAACAAGTTCTGGAACAAGGTTAAGTCTAGTCTGGGATTTGGAAGTGGCTCAAGCTCTGGTGCGGATAATGCAGCTTGTGCGAGGTGTGGTAAGCCACACAAGGGAGTATGTCGGTTTGGGACGAACGCCTGTTTTAGATGTGGTCAGGAGGGGCATATGGCTCGAGATTGTCCAAGAACAGCCCCAATGGCTCAGTCCCAGCAGACAGCTTCAGGCAGTGTAGCGCAGCCAGCAGCTCCAGCCATGACTCAGGCCAGTGGCAGAGGCAGAGGGAGAGGAGCAGCCTCTTCTTCAGCGGGTTTCAGAGGTGAAGGTCTAACAGCTCCAGCACGGATCTTCACAATGACACAGCAGGAGGCAGATGCATCTAACACCGTGGTGGCAGGTAACTTAATCATTGGTTGTTCAGATGTGTATGCCTTGATGGACCCTGGTGCATCTCATTCTTTTATTGCTCCGAGAGCCGTGGGGAGGTTAGGTCTGATGACTTCTGGGTTAGAGTGTCCTCTCTGGGTCAGTGGACCCAAGTGTGATCCATCTGTGGCAGAGTCAGTCTGCTAGTGTAATCCTGTGTTTGTTGAGGGGAGATGCTTGTCCGCCGACCTAGTGGTTCTAGATTTGACAGATTTTGACGTCATTCTAGGGATGGACTGGTTATCTACCCATGGTGCTACCTTGGACTGCAGGGACAAGGTAGTCAGGTTCAGAGGTCAGGATGGCTCTGAGGTCATCTTCAGAGGAGACAGGAGGGGTACACCTAGAGGTCTGATATCAGCTCTTCAGGCTCGTAGGTTGCTCAAGAGGGGATGTCAGGGGTATTTGGCTCATGTGAGAGAGCTTAGCAGTCAGGTCAGAGAGCCCGCCTCAGTGCCAGTGGTTAGAGAGTTCTTAGATGTGTTCCCAGACGAGCTGCCAGGTTTACCACCTGCTAGGGAGATAGAGTTCGAGATAGAACTGATGCCTGGAACCCGACCGATCTCTATCCCTCCCTACAGGATGGCGCCAGCAGAATTGAAAGAGTTGAAGGAGCAGTTGCAGGAGCTGATAGACAAGGGCTTCATCCGACCGAGTACCTCACCCTGGGGTACTCCAGTTTTGTTTGTGAGAAAGAAGGATGGATCCCTTAGACTTTGTATCGACTACAGGCAGTTGAACAAAGTCACTATCAAGAACAAGTACCCATTGCCAAGGATCGCTGATCTATTCGACCAGCTAGCAGGAGCGGGTTGTTTCTCCAAAATAGATCTGAGATCGGGGTACCATCAGCTGAGGATCAGAGATGAGGACGTGCCAAAGACGGCTTTCAGGACCAGATATGGGCATTTTGAGTTCCTTGTAATGCCGTTCGGGCTAACCAACGCCCCTACAGGATTCATGGATCTCATGAATAGAGTGTTTAGCCAGTACCTGGATCACTTCGTTATTGTCTTCATAGATGATATCCTAGTGTATTCCAGGAATGCAGAGGAGCATGCCCATCATCTGAGGTTGGTTTTGCAGACCTTGAGGGAACATGGCTTGTATGCCAAGTTCTCTAAGTGTGAGTTCTGGCTGAGGAGCATTTCGTTCTTGGGGCATGTAGTGTCAGAGAATGGTATAGAGGTAGACCCCAAGAAGACGGAAACTGTGGCTAACTGGCCTAGACCCACTTCAGTGACGGAGATCAGGAGTTTCTTGGGTTTGGCAGGTTACTACAGGAGGTTCGTTCAAGACTTCTCGAAAATAGCAGCTCCTCTGACCAGACTAACCAGGAAGAATCAGAAGTTTTTGTGGACCGACCAGTGCGAGGAAAGTTTTGAAGAGCATAAGAAGAGGTTAACTTCAGCACCAGTGTTAGCTCTGCCATCTAGTGGTGAGGACTTCACAGTTTTCTGTGATGCATCCCAAGTGGGACTGGGTTGTGTGCTTATGCAGAATGAAAGGGTGATTGCTTATGCTTCGAGGCAGCTAAAGAAGCATGAGTTGAATTACCCCACACATGACCTTGAGATGGCAGCAGTAATCTTTGCACTCAAGATGTGGAGGCACTACCTCTATGGGGTAAAATGTGAGATCTTTACAGATCATAAGAGCCTGCAGTACATCCTGAGTCAAAGAGATTTGAACTTGAGACAGAGGAGATGGGTGGAGCTGCTGAGTGACTATGATTGCAAGATTCAGTATCATCCGGGTAAGGCGAATGTCGTGGCAGACGCCCTAAGCCGGAAGTCACTAGGCAGTCTATCCCACATCACGGCAGAGAGGAGACCAGTGGTGAAGGAGTTTTACAAGCTCATTGATGAAGGTCTATAGTTGGAGTTGTCTGGTACAGGTGCCTTGGTTGCTCAGATGAAAGTGACACCCGTGTTTCTGGAGCAGGTGGCTCAGAAACAGCATGAGGACCCAGAGTTAGTGAAGATTGCCAGGACTGTTCAATCAGGCAAGGACAGCGAGTTCAGATTTGACAATAAGGGGATCTTCCGCTATGGGAGTCGTTTGTGTGTACCAGATGACACAGGGCTAAAGGGAGACATTATGAGAGAGGCTCATAATGCAAGATACAGCATTCACCCTGGGGCCACCAAGATGTATCAGGATCTGAAAAAGGTTTATTGGTGGCCAGCTATGAAGAGAGAAGTGGCACAGTTTGTGTCAGCCTGCGAGGTGTGTCAGAGGGTGAAGCTGGAACATCAGAAGCCGGCTGGAATGCTTAACCCGCTACCTATTCCAGAGTGGAAATGGGAGAATATAGCTATGGACTTCGTAGTGGGGTTACCGGCGACGTCCAACAGATTGGACTCCATATGGGTGATTGTGGACAGACTCACCAAATCTGCTCACTTCATCCCTGTCAGGAGTGGCTATTCTGTGGACAAATTGGCGCAGGTGTATGTTGAAGAGATAGTCATACTGCATGGGGTTCCTGTTTCTATAGTGTCAGATAGAGGACCCCAGTTCACCTCCAGGTTTTGGCGGAGTCTGCAGGATGCCATGGGTACCAGGTTGGATTTTAGCACTGCCTTCCATCCACAGACAGACGGACAGTCAGAAAGGACCATCCAGACCATAGAAGATATGCTAAGAATGTGTATGCTGGACTTTGGCGGTTCTTAGAGGCAGCATCTACCTTTGGTGGAGTTTGCCTACAATAACAGCCATCATGCTAGCATCGGGATGGCTCCATATGAAGCTTTATATGGGAGGAAGTGCAGGTCACCTGTTTGCTGGGAGGAAGTTAGAGAAAAGGCCTTGGCAGGGCCTGAGCTAGTAGAGATCACCAGCAGGGTGGTACCCTTAATCAGAGAAAGAATCAAGACTGCTGCAAGCAGACAGAAGAGTTATGCAGACATCCGCAGAAGGCAAGTAGAGTTCCAGGAGGGGGATTTGGTATTGCTCAAGGTGTCTCCAATGAAAGGAGTGGTTCGGTTCGGAAAGAAGGGTAAGCTGGCTCCGCGGTACATCGGACCCTTTGAAGTCCTGCAAAGGATTGGGAATGTATCGTACAAGTTGGATTTACCTGCTTCAATGGAGAGAATCCATCCGGTTTTCCATGTTTCTATGTTGAGAAAGTTCGTGTCAGATCCGGGCAAGGTTCTTAGTGAGCCTGATGTGGAGATCCAAGAGGATCTCACCTATGTTGAGCAGCCGGTACGGATTCTGGACACTCAAATCAGGAAGCTGAGAAACAAGGAAATCCCGATGGTGAAAGTCCTTTGGAACCACCACAATATGGAAGAATGCACCTGGGAGACACGGGAGTCCATGCTCCAGCAGTACCCTTATCTTTTCTAAGGTTGGTTTCTTATATGTTTCATGTGTTTTATGTGTATAATATGTTGTTTGCCTTGCATGTGCTAGTTGAGGAACATTCGGGGACGAATGTTCTTAAGGGGGGGAGAATGTAATACCGGCTAGACTCCGGTATCGAAATTCCTACCGTCCGGTGGAATCTCGGATGTCGGAAGCCTCTAGTAGGGTAAAACCATGTTTTTATGAAATGTTTTAATGTGTTTTATGCTTTAAGCATGAAAGAAAATGAGTTTTTGCATGAAAATAGCACTGGAGGAAAACTCAGGTTCGGCCGCCGAACCTCAAGTTCGGCCGCCGAACATGCATGCGTTGCGGGTGTGCTTTAGGCCCCCGAAAGCATAAGTGAGGGAAGTCCAGGTTCGGCCGCCGAACCCCAAGTTCGGCCGCCGAACATGGCATGCATGCAGAGGCACATTCGGCCCCCGAACGTGGTCTGGCCAGCCACTATTAAAGGGTCCCTTAGCCGAAAACGGGCGAGCTTTTTCCCCATTTTCGGCCAAGGTGAGCTCTTCGCCGTCCCTCACCCATCTTTGATGTTTTTCCTCTAAATCTTTCAAGATTTTCATTTGTTTTAACTTTGTTTTGAAGATTAAAGCTTTTGAGCAAAGTTTTGGAGCTTAGAGGTTCAAGAACCCAATCTCTCCCAACTTCGAGTTTAGGTCGTCTCTCTCTCGATCTTCAAGAGGTAAGAGCCGATCTTAAGCTCATTGCATGTTTTAAGTAAGTTTTAAGTAGATCTATGGGATAGAATGCATGTTTAGGTTATGGTTATGTTTTTGGAGTTTATGGGTATAAATGTATGTTCATGAACAATGTGAGTTTCTTGATGTGTTGTAGATGGGGTTTATGTTGGTTTGAGGCCCCTAGGAACATGTATGCTTGTGTTTGTGTGTTGTAGAATAGGTTTGATGCATGTTTGATAAGTTTGGAGGCGAAATGTGCAAAGGGAGCCAAGTTTCTACCCTTTGGCAGAAACCAGGTTCGGCAGCCAAAGGATTTTCGGCCGCCGAACATGGCTGGGGAGGAAGCCTTTCGGCTGCCGAAGCTTGCCCCCGAAAGGGAGACTTCCGTCTCTGTCTGGCAGTTTTGGCCGCCGAAAGTGCCGCCGAACATGCATGAGTTTCATCTCTGTCTGGGAGTTTCGGCCGCCGAAGGTGCCGCCGAACCTACCTGACTTTCAGCTCTGGAGGGACTTTCGGCCGCCGAACCTGCCGCCGAAAGTGCCCTGTCCAAGCCTCCTTTGCATGATTTTGTATGGTTGTTTCATGATGTTTTAGGGGGTTTTTGGGGAGTAGTTTATAGTTATGTTCAAGTATGTTTGGTCCCTCATTTGAGTCCATCTGTGTAGGTTCGGACCCGAGGAACCGAGGACCCCAGCAGTGAGTTCAGCTGCTTCGGTGTTGTCAGAGTCAGCCAGAGGTGAGTGGAACTAAACTTAATCTTTTAAATTAAATGTTTTATCATGTTTCATGCATCATGATTATGCAATAGGATGATTGCATTAGTTTCACGAATATGCCGCATTGCATCGATTGTTGTTGATGTGGGTGAATGTTGGATGACCCAATTAGTCCATGACAGGAAGACCAGGACCCCGTTCTACGGCCTGGCATAGAGTAAGGAAAGACCAGGACCCCATTCTACGGCCTGGCACGGTAATGGGACTCAAAGACCAGGAGCCCAGAGGAGGCCCTGGGATAATGGTAAGTAATGTATGTATGACAGGAAGACCAGGACCCCATGCTACGGCCTGGCACAGAGTTAGCTTGGACTAATTGGTGACAAGTTCACCCAACCCTTATGTGAATTGTCTGTGTTATGATGCATCTCATTGGAGCATAGTGTTATTATGTTTTATAGTTCAACTCACTGGGCTTTTAGCTCACCCCTCTCCCTTTTACCCCCAGGCTTGCAGGTACAGGATAGAAGAGGAGGTCGGTTAGAGTAAAGCTTGTTGTGTAATAGATAGAATGTGGACATGACAAATCATAGTACGATGTAATGTAAAAGTACAGTATAGTTATGTAATGATGTTTATGGATATTAGAGGTGTGCTTGACCATAGAATGTTGTTATCCCTTCTAATACATGATCTTAGAGATTTTATGATGTTTATGTAAACCAACTCGACATATGTTATGTCACCCATTTGGGGGCACTGATGGGATCCCACAGAGGGATCAATGTTTATGAGTTATGTTATATACAGTGCATGCACAAGTTGAGTATGGTTGATGTATGTGGAAAGAAAAGTTTTAATTTTTATGTATGTTGTTGATCATGTATGGGATTATACAGGTTTACAGGTTAGATGTCAGGCTTGCTACGGGTCCCGGCGGCCTTAAGCCGATCTGGATCCTAGCGCCGGTAACGGTCCGATTTTCGGGTCATTACACCCCATTTGATCTTGTAATATCATGAAGCGCTATTTGTGAGAAACGGAGGAAACTATCTTATCGCCAGAGTTTTCAAACAAAATCCATTGAGATTCACATGATAAATCAATAAAAACTAATAGCCAAACAATAAGCAAGACCAAAGGGAGGAAAGAAGTGAAAGACCCAAGAATCACAAGCCACATCTAAAAGACACACGGTGAAAATCAGATAGAGCAAGATGCTGATATGAGAAAAAAGAACAACACAAGGGCGATCCATCAACCATGAAAGAAAAGTGGCATGCACGAGTTACCTAAGTTGTACAGTTACTTTCTTTAGCTCAAAGTAGTTTTGCTATTATGAACTATTCAAAAAATTTAAAACTTTTGATGGAAGCCTTGTGTATATGAACCTGAAATATGATAGTATACTGAAGTAGTTTAAAAAAAAAAATCTCGCATGTGATTAATATTAGCATGAATCCATTGAGAAAAAGATTATCTGTTTAAAGCATGCTGCTTTATGATTTGAAAGCTGTGAAGTAATATATGCATAAAAAATATTATTTATTAGATTCTTTAGAATCATATGAGATGATATAGTTGGTTAAAATTAATATTTGCATTCAGTTGAAATTGAAGTTAAGTATGTTGTTGTTTAAATTAACAATAAGCATTCTCATTACATATACTTTATGTAAGCTTTTATTTTTCAAAAAAATTTAGAAGCAAGAGAAGGCTAGAGAGCCAGGGCTAAAAGCTTAAAAATCACCCAAGGGAAAAATACTCGTGAGAATCAGGGCTAAAAGTCCAGAAGAAGCAGGACTTAGGGCTAAGTGCCCGGAAGAAACATAGAAATAAAGCGCCCAGACGCAAATTCAGGGCAAGGAGCCTGAAAGTTAGCTAGCAAACCAAAGAGCTGGTCAAAAAGCCTGAAAGAAAACAGAGGGCAAAAAAGCACTAGGACAGATGACCAGGACTAAGAGTCCGGAAGATAACTTGAAGCTAAGTATATTATTATACAACTCAGTATTTATTCACAAATATTACTCAATTAACAGCGAGTGTTCTCGCCACATATATATATGTGTGTAGTGCAAGTTTTATTTTGCAGATAAATTTCAAAAATAAGAGAAAGACTAAAAAGTCCAAAATCGTCAGTAAGACCACGAGCCTAAATCCCGAATATCGCCAGTAAGGTCACGAGCTTGAATCTTGAAAAATCGCCAGTAAGGCCACGAGCCTAAATCTTGGAAAATCACCAATAAGGCCACGAGCTTGAATATCGAAAATCGCTAGTAAAGCCACGAGCCTAAATTCCGAAAATCACTAGTACGGCCACGAGCCTGAATAAAACCATGAGCCTGAATATCGAAAATCTCCAGTAAGGCGAGTCTGAATCTCGAAAAATTGCCAGTAAGGCCATGAGCCTGAATCTCGGAAAATCGCCAATAAGGTCACAAGCCTGAATTGTGAAAATCGCTAGTAAGGCCACGAGCCTAAATCTCGAAAAAATCACCAATAAGGCCACGAGCCTGAACCTTGGAAATCGCTAATAAGGCCATGAGTCTAAATCTCAGAAAATCACCAGTAAGGCCACGAGCTTGAATCTCCAGAATTGCTAGTAAAGCCACGAGTCTAAATTTCAAAAATCGCTAGTAAAGCCACGAGCCTGAATCCCTGAAATCGCCAGTAAGGTTACGAGTCTGAATCTCGAAAATACCAAGAAAGGCCAAGAGCCCAAACCATAAAGTTAAGTATCTTATACAATACAATATTCATTAGCAAATATTATTCGATAGACAACCCATGCTCTCACTACATCTATAGAAACCTGCACATATTATAGATGTAGCGAGAGCCTGAATACTCGAAAGCATGCCAAGGGTAAAAGAGCTTGGAACCAAAGTCAGGGCTAAGTGCCAAAAAGAAATAAAAAAACAAAAATGCTCGAAAAAATATTAAAGGCAAACAAAGCTCGAAAGCAAAATAAAGGCTAAGAGTTCGGAAATGAAATCACAGCTAAGAGCTTGGAAGCGAAGTCAGGGCTATGTGCCCAAAAGAAATAAAAGAGCAAAAATGCTCGAAGGCACGCTAAAGGCAAAAGAACCTGGAAATGAAAACTCAGGGCTGCAAGCCCGGAATAAAATAGAGAGCCTAAGAAGCTCGAACAAAAATTAGGACTAAGAGCTCAGAAAATATAAAAAGCAAAAGTGCTCGAATAAAAATCAGAAGACGCTTAAGGGCAAAAAGCCTAGAAAAGATTCGGAGTTAAAGAGTACGGCAAAAAAAAATTAGGGCTAAAAAGCTCGAGAAAATGCTCGTGAAAAATACTCAAAACTAAAGAGTCCGGAAGAAGTGCAAGAGCAAAAAGTTCTAGCGTATAACTAATCAGAGCTAAAAGCCTATAATAATACGAAGAGCCAAAAGAGTTCGGGCGTAAAAATACTCAGGGCTAAAGAGTCCAGAAGAAGTGCAAGAGCAAAAAGCTCAGGCGTAAAAATAATCAGGGCTAAAAGTCTGAAATAATGCAAAGAGCTAAAAGAGTTCGGGCGTAAAAATAATTAGGATTGAAGAACCCGGAAGGAGCGCAAGAGCCAAAAGCTCGGACGTAAAAGAATCAGGACTAAAAGCTCGGAATAGTGTAGAGGGCCAAAAAGCTCAGAATAAAAGTAAGGGCAAAAGAGCCTAGAACGCGACAAAAGCAAAAACAGTTCAGATAATAAGTCAGGGCTAAAGAAGCTCAATAGAGGCGCAAGAGCAAAACTAAAAACGCTCGAGAGCAAGTTACTCGGATTAGTATGGGGCAAAAGCTCGGAATCCCCTTGAAAGCGAAAAGCTCAATTGAAAATCAGGGCAAAATAGTCCGGAGTAATACAAAAAGCTAAAATACTCAGAAAAAAGAGTTGGCGCTAAAAAGTTCAGAATAATATACAGAGCTAAAAAGCCCAAAATAATATACGGAACTAAAGAACTCAGACAAAAATTAGAGTAAAAAGCACGGTAAAGAGCTGAAATGATCGTGGAAAATACTTAGGGTTAAAAACTCTGAAGACGATGCAAGTGCTAAAAGCTCATAAAAATAATTTAGCCATTGAAAATCCTAGCAGGTCCTTTCCAAAAGGAATACGAATTAACAATACGAAGAGAAAAAGTGAAATAAGTCACGACTTTTCAAAATTCGTAGGACATAAACCAATGGTCTCATGCAACAACTTCTAATAGTTTTTGTCACAATTCTTATCAAACAATTGACCTATTATATTTTTCATTTACATGAATTTTAAGTATTGTTATTTCGACATGCCATCAAGGCTAAATCAAATCATAAATATCCTGCTGACCTAACGAGACATCAAGACGTCATATAGACGACAGAGTTAAGTATACCCCTTTAAGGAAAAAGTCCAAAATAGAAGAGCAAAATATCAAGTATTGAATTGCAAGCCAAAAAACAGATTCCATTAATAAAAAGATGTGTTACAAAGACTAAAAGCCATGTGCTAATAAGGGCAAGGAAAAAACATGCTTGCTATATATTTACAAATAAGAAAATATTCTTAAGCTTTCCTAGAGGAAACAAGTTCACCGGCCAGGTCAGGTCAAGTCAAACCGAACTAAATCAGATTAGTTTAATTGAATTTGATTTTTATCCAAAATTAATTTGATTTTCACAAATATTAAAATTTCAATTTTCAATTTATTTGGTTCATTTCGATTTTAAACTAAGCTGACCGAATAATCACACATAATCCAAGTAATAAAAATAACATAAAGGTGTTATTTTTAAATTATTTTTATTTCTTTAGGAAATGTGCTTAATTACCATTAATCCACATATATTGAAGGAAGGGTACAACAGCTGCAATCTTCCTAAAGAACAACTGTTAAATTCAATGATCTGCGTTAATTGACTATCGATGAAGAAAAAGATGTTGTTGTCCCTATTAAGAGCTCCAGAGATATTCCGATCGTCACTTATTGTTTATGTATGGTGGGGATGTTTCTCATATACAATCCAATCAATTTTCAGAATATGCAGACCTCTTCGGTAGATTTATGGCATCCTTTAGAGGGGGTATCTATTATGGAATTAGAGGCAAAAAGATATCTGCTTCGGTTTTTAATAATGTTGATTTTGAAAATATAGGGAATGGGGACCCTTGGTTGTACAATCGATTCCTGCTTGTTTGGAAAGAGATATAAGGTAATGAAAATCCTCTCCATATCCCTCTAACTCATTCTGATTTTTGGGTTCTGATTAAAGACCTCTTTTCTGGTTATTATAACGAGACGTTGGCTAAATTGGTCGGGGATTTTATTGGCTACTATAAAGAGTATGATATGAAAAATGCTTCAACTATGTCGTCGGACCCTATGAGAGTTAAAGTTTGTTTGGACATTCGGCAACCTTTGAAACGGCGGAATAAGTTTGTTGGAGATGATGGTATTGTGTTTATTGTGAAGTTTCAATATGAAAAACGGACTATTTTTTGCTATTTATGTGGGAAACTGAGTCATGTGGAGGTTTTCTGTGACTTGCAGTTGAAGTTGAAGAAAAAACATTAAATTTGGTTGGAGTGATTTCCTCGGATCACCTATTTGTCAGAACCAGAAATCGATAAGTCTGTGGCTGCGTGATTTCGGTAATTTTACTCCACCGGGATTTGTAGCAGGATTGACATCAACTAGCAATTTTGAAAACATTAATTTGGCATCACATAATAGGCAATTCTCTCTCTTTCTTTGGTTATGCATAATCGTCTCTCTGTTTGGAATGATCTCTCTCTTTATTTTATGAAATTTTATTAATACAATAAGGAGTTTTGCTTTAAAAAAAAAAATTCAATGATAGATTCAAAAATAAAGAAAAAGTCTAATGGCACACTCAATTTTAAAAATAAAAATATACTATTTACATTTTATAATCCGTGAAAGTAATTAATTAATTAATATTTTTATTTTAAAAATACAATAAATTATTCATATCTTTTATGACAGTTAACTATTTAATTTATCCATCTATTAAATTCTTAATACATATGAAATTATTAAAATATGTTTTTTTATATTCACTTTTACAAATGAAGAAATGAGATGGAATATTTAAAAATAAAATAAAATGGCATTAGATTTTTCAATAAATTTGAAGAGTTAAATTATGTCGGGGAGTATTTAAAAGAGTGAGGAAAGAGATAGCTGTTACCCCTTGGTCGTCTTTGATGACTTATTGTCTCATTGCCAAGAAGGAAAACGTAGGCCCTCTTTGCAACCAACTTCTCATCATTTTTTATATATAAAATATTTCTTACATCATTTCAAGAACGATGTCAACCCCCATAAGCATCCTATTCCTAGGTGATAGCCTAAGGGGCCTGGTGCTCCATATCAACTTATACTAATATTTGATTTTTCATTTTTATGTTTTTATTTTCTTCATAATAAAATATATATATATATAAGTGGAGTTAAATGAATCTAATTCAAGTTAAATTTTAAAAAAATTAAATTTAGTTAATTAAATTTTTTTTAATTTAAATCGAATTTAAATTTGACTTATTTTAAATTCGAGTCGAGATAAATAAGTTAAAAATTGATTTATTAAATAATAAATAAATCAAAATGAGTCAAATTTTTATCAAATTAAAATTTTAATTTTTTACATAATTAATTTATAAATTTAATAAATTTTAATTAAATAAATATATTCATGAATTAATTTGTGAATCTATTAAAAAACGAGTTTTGAGTTATGTATAATTTTAAATTTGGTTCATTTACTTTAATTTAAACTAAAACTTGATTTATTAAAAATTAATAAAATAAAATAAAATTATAATCGGATTGAGTTTAAAATAATTTTACAAACTATTCAATTGATTTACGGCTCTAACAAAAATAATGACAATTTTTCAAAGGCGTGCTAAGTCTATGAAGTGAAGAATTAGAAGGGTTGAGTATCCCGTTAGAACACTACAACGAATGGCTTATGGGCATAGGATTGAGTATCATGAAATGGATATCTGTCATTTCTGGTTTTTACTGTCATGCCCCACCTTCAAATTAATGCATCTCACACTATTTTTAACTTCAAAAACCCATTATCAAATCTTCGACTACTGTTTAATTCCTATAATTTAGTGAAATTTCTGTTTTAGTCTTTATATTTGTAAAATCACCAAAAACTAGTTATTTAGAGATTAAAGTAGAACATAAAGAGAAAATATGAATTAAAAGTAAAGGGTTATTATCCTATTCTCAAACATTGAAGCCTTCATTCATCTCTGAAGAGCTTGTTTAATATATTAAAAATTTATCTCATCTAATTAATAATTAAAAAATCTATTTAAACTAAAAAGAAAAGCAATAACTATCAGCTTAAAGTAAAAATTCACTATTCAAAGTTTTTTTTCATTTTTTTTGAAAAAATTTCTATTTAGCGTCTAAATTATGAAAAAAATTTTAATTAATTTTTTAATTTTAAAAAATATATTAAAATATATATTTTAAAAAAATCTATTAATTAATCCTTCCATAAAATTTAACCATTAAATATAATATAAAATGTTTTTAAATAAAAAATTTTATTTATTTTTATTTTCTCCCCTTATTTTCTTTCTCCAATAAAAAGTTTTAGGAAGTGGACATCGATTTAAAGTGGTAATGACTCGGCTTCACTATTCTGAAAACAGGCAACTTTCAAGTCAAATCCTGGCTTCTACTTAAAATGCAAATAAGTTGATAACAGAAAATTAGATTTTTCAAATCCAAGTCGCGGCCCACACTCTCTTACAAACTTATCGCTAGAGCATGTGCACGTGTGTTGCAGCTACCAAACACACCATTAATGCCTCCATTAACCTCAATTAACCGCTATTGAAACAGCTAATATATCCAACAGAAGCTAAAACAAATAGAAAAATATCACTTCGACCACAATAGAGGAGCACTGAACAGACAAGCTCTAAAATCTCCAGCAGAGCACATTTATTTAAGAATTTGCTCAGTAAACCAACCATGAATCAGCATTTACTGGGTTAACTTTAAGTTCTGATTAGCTACAATGAAAGTTGTACTTTTGCCTACCTGGATCCATTAGGTGCAGCTTGTATTCGACACCTCGACCCCACAAGAATGCAAAAAGACAGTCGAATGAAGCAACCCAATGTTGAAGTTCAGTTTAGAAATAAATTACTACAGAAAATTACTTGAACAATGCAACTTTTTTTTATTCTATATCTTGCATTCCACTCAATAACATCCTTTACCTGAAAATAGAAAACCATAAAAATAAATCTATGATTGGAAAAAAATAAAAAATAAAAATTATAGCTGCTGGAGACTATGACCTCCAGGGTGTAAAGAGATCCCTGAAATCAGCTGATCTATGATGCTTAATTCTTTGTCTTCTTTCTCTTTTGTTTCAGACCTTTAACTGGAAAACTACACCTTATCATCCACCTCAGTGGATTTTGACAAGCCATCAAGTTTTTGTGCTTTGTTTCCATTCATTGAAAGACTACGACGCTCCTTCCCTCCCGGCTTGGACGAGGCATTACCATACCACATCATTCCAGCTACTGCTATAATCATACCTATAACTACTTGAAGATTAAGACCTTCTTTACCGAAGAAAATAAATCCTAAGATCAGGACAAGAATTGTCTTCATATGGCCAAGTACTTGAAATGACACAGCAGTGAACCGGCCGATGCAAATGAATTGGCTAAGATTTGTCCCTACTGCAATACTGCATGACAGGATTATGAACAGCTGCACACAACAAGTAGCAGCTCAAATCAGTACCAAGTAATTAAAATCAACAGCAAGCATAATAACTGGAATATGTGCATTATTGTCATATCCAGCCTGTAAACTAGTAAGACTGTCAAGGGATGAGTTTCCAGTAAGACAACACCACGACGATATATTTACAGCGTGCACGTAAGAACTTGGGTATCAAAAAACAGATATATATGCACTTGCTATCAGTGTGTGAATGTCAACAGCTAATGCATGACCCACACATGTGAAAGTGCATAGTCCTGCTACCCCACTAATCGCTTGTCAAAGAAATTCACAGAAACTCAAAGAGGCATGCCTTTCCATGTATTGTGTATAGAAAACCTTTCCATGTGGTATCGTATACAAAATACTTCTCCATGCTGCTTCTAGTCCTAAGCAATGGACATTCTGGGCATTTAATTTAAGGTATTCCTTTCTTTCTAAGTACTTCACCTGGTCACCAAGGCCCCAAGTCTGGTCCAATTAAGTAATTTTTGGTATTATTTATTTTATCATCAAGAAAAGGTATCGCACTTTTCTGCATAATTAATCTTAGTTCATTAATTACTAAATTAACTTCTAAACAAATTTCACATTTCAAGTTGGAGGCAGATCCAGAAAATTTAGCTAGTGAGGGAAGCATGAGTTAGATACTTGCAAGCATATATAAGCAGAGAGACTAAATACCTATTTTCAGAAAAAATACAAATACAAAAGATATCAAGAATAGAAGTAATAAAGCATATTGAAATTTTTTATACTCCCTCCGTCTCATAATTTTTGTCCACTTTGTTTATGAAAGATAATTTTTTTATTTAACTTTTCAATTATGCCCACATCTTAAATACATTAAATTTTATTAAATACTAAGAGATATTTTGAATATTCATTTAGAAAAATAATAATTAACAAGAGATTGTTTTGAAAATAAGATAAAATTAAATAGGGTTATAATAATCAATTTATATGTTATTATAATTTAAAAAAGAAAAGTAGACAATTATTTTGAAACAATCAAAAAAGGAAAGATGGACAAAAATTATGGAACGGAAAGAGTATATTTTATAAATTGTTGACATTTCCAACTTTTTTATTCATACATGTATACACTATGTAATAAGCCTTCCATTATTTTTGTAATCAATTGTTTTTATTTTCACGTGAGAGCAAATTTAATGTTAATGCATAGAAAAATAATTGAGGAAAGAAATGTGAATTCTTGATAAATATGAAGGTTGTATAATATGCATCAATTTTTTTCCCTTTTTGGTTGGTTTAAGCGTGTAAACTGCTGCTAATGAAGTGAAGGCGGCAAAAATAATATATTTAGTTGGACGTTAAAATACTCTCTATATAAAGGATTTCCAAGGGAGCAATAGGGATTAAGTGAATTATGAAGGAAAAATTAATAAATTTAGTGGGGTAAACATTAAAAATACCCTAACTATATAAAGGATTTCCAAAAGAGACACTGGGGGCACTCCCATGGTAGTTTGCCCTTATTTCAAGTGGAGGTTTATATCATGACCCATTGACATGGACAAGAAGCAAATTAAGAAAAATGAAGTTTCAAGAATTAAGAAACTAAGAATTGTGGTGTGAATTATATAGGATTACCAATAACTTCACAAATCCTTCATTTTTTTTTTTTTGGAAAAAAAGGTATAGAATCAATTGGAGTCTAGAAATACCAGCATATGTAATTCTTCATTGTTTAGTTCTCTCCAAATAATTAAAATATAGATATTTTCCACCTTTTGAATTTTGGCCAGAAATTTTAGCCGTCTCTTAACATTGATAAAAATCATGACTAGTTTATTAAGAGTGTGCAGTAATACACATAAAACCTAGCTATCAAGCTCGATTGGAAATTATTTCTTTGAAATGAATTTACAAATATATGATAGCAACATTTTGGAAAAGAACAATAGTATTTTGCATAATCAGCTCCAAAAAAAGGGGAAAATCTTTGTTTTTCCTTTTTGCCAATTGATATCTACATAGGCTCCACATATAGATTACCAGAGCTTTTGACCAGGCACACAATCCTTGCCAATATCATGGTTTGCGACACAACAGGTAAAGATTAAAAGATTTGCCAAAATTGAAAAAGCATGCGAAGTTCAAGAATTTTTAATAGTTTGGACTTCATTTTTTTTCATGAATAAAATTCTTGCAATTTCTTTTAATTACGAGATGTAGTTCAACCTAAGTGTGGTACTTAAGGGGTTCTAATTGTGAAATTTGGAAGCTTTAAGTTTCATGCAATCAGATCTCAAATTCTCCACGTAATTGCAAATTTGCCACCCAGATCAGTATCACTTCAACATGCAAGTAGTATTCAGTTGATAAGCAGTTTCAAAAGTCCAAACATCTGGTAACAAAAACAAGCTGCCGGAAGGGTGGAGCAGAATCAACAACCAAAAACTAAAAATTGAAATAGAGGCCAACCAGCAAGGTTGTGATTTAAAAGAATTTAAAAATATCTTTGTCAGAAGAAAGATCAAGAATGAAAGCAAAGGATTCCAAGTTGAGAAACTGAAAGAAAACATCAAACAAATTTGCTTATTGAATGATTATGGATCTATCAATCCTACAAATGTCTGATGAATTGAAGAAATTGGCACCAGGAACTCCTATGAAGTTAACTGAAAACAAGCAAAAGAAAAAAATACAACTAGTTGACCTTTCAAACTTTAGATGCTAGGATGGTTAAGGTGCAATAGGAAACAAAGAAAATACAGAACACAAAGGAACAAGCCCAAAAACAAAAAAATATGACATTGAGTTGCCTCTAGCTAGTTTAAATAGATGGATTTTGTTGTTCGAAATGAATAAGTAAAGTTTGATAGGAGCTTTCAATTGTTTTCATTGGTATCATCACTAAGAAGGTCAACTTGGAAAGAGCAAAAACTGGATTAAAAGCACTAAAGATGCATCTTATGAAATGAGGAGCTTTGTTACGTAAACATAATAAAGTTTGAGGTTAAGTTCCTTCAACGAAGGTAGAAGGACACGAATGAGAAGAAAATTGAGAAAATTTGAAGTTAAAGAACTCAACAAAGTGTAAGATAATGTCTAGTATTAATAATTAATATAGAGCTTATCTGGGACATTATTTAGTACTTTGTAGTTTGTAGACCAGAAAAAGTGACATTTGTGTTTATGCAAATAAATTAGTAACTGGCCTAGTATTTTTACAATGTTAATTTTAGGAATAGCCAAACAGATCTGATATTTCTAGAATTTTTTTTTTCCCATCTTAATAAGTTGGATAGTTTTTGCTTTGCATGTTATTTTTAGTCCTTCTTCTTGGAAATTACTACTCCCTCTGTTATTTTTTATGTGTCTTTTAAGTCTTTTGCACAGGAATTAAGGAGAGCAATAAATATACTAATTTTAGCAAAAAAAAGAGATAAATTAGAATGCCCATACAAATACAATGAACCTAATTGATGTTTTAGAAATACCCCACTTATTTAAGGGAAAATCAGGAAAGAAAATATTTAATGAAGCATTAGAATCATAAAATGTCACTTATTTAGAAAAAAAAACTCCTAAACTACAGATAAAAAAGACAGATAGAGTATTTATTTAGTCACTACTTGGATTGATTTGAACTCCGGAACCACAATCTAAATGGTTATATTTCTCTGGTTTTGGTTTGATAAGGAACTGGAATCCCATTCCCTTCAAAGTTGTGTGGTTTGTAGGAATACAAGAATCAAAATTAATATAAAATATGGATTGGGCTATTCCCATAACCACATAAATAGAGTTATATGATCAGACCAACTTTTCCTTATTAATCTTGATTTTATTCCTAGAAAGGTCTTCCCAATCCTCTAATCTGCTATGCAATAAACACTCTCACTTTAGCCAAAACCATTTTGTCTTGCTGTATATTCCTATATGCTTTGGTGATTCCTTTAGTTTGCAAGCTCTTAAAAAAGTTTAATCATGGAAAAAAAGGGGCTCTCTAAAGCGCAACCCTTTCTTTCAGTTCTTACTGTTTATAGTCTTCAAAATCACAAGGGCAGACTATAAGTAATCAGTGAAGGCCCAAGCACTTCAAACACTGAGGTGGATGACCTCAGTGAGGCGTGCCTAGGCATGCCTCTGCAGTATTTCACAGAATTTTTAAGAGAAATCACTGTTTTAACCTCTCTTAACTTGTCTATATAAACACCCTTAAGTGTATATATGTGTAAGAAAAGTACACAATATTAGCTCATTATAAAGAAATACGCCAAAGATTATGCTTGTAAACATAAGACTGAATATTCTTTATTTCATGTGGACTGAGATTGACTAATTTATGAGATCTGGCGGTGACCATGAGACTACTAGTCTTTTCCAAGATTAATTCAATGTGACCCCCCACCTCCCCCCACAACAAACAAGAGAGAGAAGGAAAAAAAATTCCCCTTTTCTCACCATTCTATTTTCTTCCATTTCCAACTGTGTCCTAGATCCAATCTTATACTTAGATACTTATGTTTTTCTCTTTGGTACTAAAAGGAGATTACAAAGAACTAGGACACACAATCACAATCATAAGAAATACCATATCTATCATGAAGCAACCAACTAAAGGCGAGCGGGAGAATGTTCATAAAGGTGACAGATCACGATCATAAAAAAAACAACATATGTATCACCAAGCAACTAACTAAAGGATATCAGGAGAATGTTCTCCAAGGGCATGATTTCCCAACAGAAGATTAGTAGCATATTCCCAAAGGAAACCATCATTCACACCATTCATGAATTTTCTTTTAAAAGCTTTTACTGCTTAATTTTTGTAGAAGGGTTTGCTGCCCATTAATTAGCTTGTAAGAATTGATGTTAAGGGTAATTTGACTATATATATGTTCTTCAATTATGTGGGGGAAAAGGACGTTACACAGACATGAGACACCTCACATCATGCAGGTGCATGGCCTGGCCTAGAGTCTAAATCTGATTTATTTTAATAACTATGCCAACAGCCAAAAGAACCTAAAAGCTCAAACTGTCAGACAACAAGATTCATACATCATATCATCCATTTCATATTTTACATTTAATCAGAATGGGATCTTAAGACTATCAAATTCATACCCTATGTGGACCCTTTCTTCTACCATTTCACACCCCAAGATCTCTCAAACTTTTCAAAAATCATGGTCCAGTAAATAAGAAATTGCTGGCAGCTAATAATTGCATTATCTGTCACCTAAGCAAAACTGAATTTCTCTTGTTCTTGTCATCAATTATATGCCAGTTGCAAAAAGGATCTCTTAAACCCCAGGATAGGCATCAAGGAGCTGATTCAAGTGATTATGGCCATGTTTCAGATGCTAACTTGAACAATATAAGTACACATTCAAGCAACAGCAATAAGAGCATAGCATGAAAAGCAACAAAACGATGAGACTGTCTCTGCAACAAAGTATGCCACTCAGCCTCAAATGTTAAGTTCATGCAATTGATGCAAAAGACTTACCACAGATGTGAAATTATACGCATATGCATCAACTCTTTTATCTGTCAACCAGTAATCCAAGAAAGGTCCTACTAGCAGCAGAGATACAGCTTGGGCTGGAGCTGTGTGCCCCAACAAATTGAAAGATCCCAGAGAATACCTCCGTTGAAGATAATGTACATACTGCACAGCAACAATAAACCAATGAGCCTAAAAAAATGTAGTAACCAGAAACAACTGACAACCAGATTTATAGGAACAGCACCCAAAATAAAATCCATACTGGAATTACTTCCACTTATTAACATGCCAATCGGATCCATATGGGAAGCAAAAGAGCCAGTTAACCAATTACTCTCATCAAGTGACTGACAAACCTAATGAAATGCACTCAAATATGCATAAATAAATTTACTAGAGAAAAATTAAAGGCAACATCAACTAAAACTATAATTAGCAATGAACCTGAAATTTGACCTGTTTTAACCACAGACCAAGTCCAAATTGACACCAGAAACACATTCTGATTTGATACCAATTCTATGAATATAGCCATGTATACTTAGTTACTCACATATTGCTGCAAGGAAGTGCTCCAAACCGCTACCAGTGCAGCTATGAATCCTTTGGCATTGACACTCACATCTGTAACAGTACAGACTGCAACACCAAGAAGAACTACTGCTATGCTAAGCTTTGTGTCCCTTGAATACCGTACTTTGTCCAATACAACTTCCAGAAAACAGGATACTGGGATCATACTCAACTTTGCAATCTGACAGCAAGTTCCAAGGAATAACAGACTTTTAACCTCATCCGCACAACAAAGAGAGAATAGACATTTAGTAGTTTGCTGAAACTTACCTGGTAAAATCCAACTGAGTTCCACATTAAACTCACATTCATACCAACAATAGAGAAGTTTGCAAACAAAACAAACTTCAGAAGCTCAGATAGTGGTAGATGAGATGGTTGGATATATCCCAGCCACCTAAGAATAATGGTTAACAGGGTTGTTGTGGCAAAATGCAGACCAGTTAACGTTGTAGCTGCGAGATGGCATTAGATTAAACAAATATTAAGGTCGATGAAAATATGAACATATTAAGGAACTTATTGAAAAAGCTGCAGGAGACACTAAAAAATTTGGTCAACCTTACATTATTCTCCCAACTTCATGGCTGCTTTCTTTATTTGAGTTCACAATAAATTGGCAATGGGCCCCAGTTAATATGCATCTTTACGAGTTCCATTCCATCACACAATAAGTAAACAGATAAACAATCTAAATCTGATTCTTTTAAGGCAAGTAAACTTGCCCCTAAACCAATTGGAAAAAGTCCATCAACACACCTGATATTTTATTTTGACCTATGTAGCCTAATCCTTTATTTTTTTACTTATCAAACCCTTTATTTTTATCTTTATAGAAAATATGCATAATTTCCTTATTAGTGAAATGATATAGACCATTGAGTTAAATCCATTATCAAATGAAAAAGATATGCCAAGTGATTTATTTAATCTTGTTAATTGATTGGAAAATTGTATGTATTTCATTCACAATGAGTAGAATTTATATACAAGTTATGAGAGTTTTCCTAATCAATATAAAATACAAATTCTAAAATAGACTTCTAAAATAATACTAACCTAATAGACTCCTAAGCAGCAATAACAAATCCATTATTTATTGATGAACTGAGAAATAATGCTTATAGGTTACAAAAATTAAAAGTTGAAGAGGGTATAGATCAACATAAATTGTTAAGGATGCAATGGATTTACCCCAAGTAGTTCAGGGACATTTTACATAGGCCTCCTTTTGTAGATTTCCTCACTGTCTACTTTGTCACATAAAAGTATTGTATGTTCATGATGCAGTTCACTAAATACTCTGTAGATATTTCATCTTGAAACCAAGTTTAACATTATTACAATTCAAATGTACACATCAAGAGAAGATATAAGATCAACCAGTGATTTAAACCTAATTAATGATGTCAGACTCCATAACCATAAGCTGTGTAATTTCCTAAAAACTTTGAACTGTCTTGTATCTGCATTAAAGATGGAAATAATAGCATAAATGTGCAAATTAAAACATGATCCCACATTTGTGCTTGGGTTACCATTTATGTGGAGTCTATCAGTCTATTGACAATTAATTGAATATTCATCCAAATCTTAGTCAATAAGACCACTTAGAAGTTAGAACAAGCACAGTTGCACAATCAACCAACTAGCTAATCATTTTTATGATTTCTCTATGTATTGTTATTTGAATAAAATTCATAAGAAGACCAAAACTGCAACCTTTATCCCCACTCTCATGTACTTGGCTTGAGCAATAGGGGCAATGTACTATATAATGTGTTAAGATTATTTTCAACTTCCTCATCCTTCAAATTTCAATAAATTGATAAAGGATTCCTACAAGGCAGCTGCAGAATACTAAGGCCACCCGTGAAAATAGTAAGTGATGTTACATATCTGTGTTCTATGACAATTTTGAACTACAGAATGCACAATCAAACACATGAATAGCAAATAAATCTGTGAGGAATCTGAGTGTAAGATTTGATCTTCAGAAAACAAGAGTTTCAGTGTATAAGAATTAAAAAATTGTAGATCAGCATAAAGGCATTTAAATTAATTCTAATCAAACAAGCCAATGTATCTTTCCAGGGAAGCAAAGTGATATCATCATGGAGTACTAGTCACATTGAATTAGACCAACTACTGCAAGAAAAATATATACATTTTCTTTGCAATAAATAAATAAAATAAATATTTGCTGTCAGAACACAAAGATCTCCAAGCACTTGAAAAAGGAATTGGCTTCCTAGAAATTTAACAAATTCCTATCCATAAATACTAAAGAAGACAAGATCAAAGGTGATTCTCAAATGAAACTTTAGATAGTCAATCAATGAATATTACTTTAAAACAAGAAAGGTATAAACAAGAAGTCAGATAGATGAAAGGGCTTACTCAAAGACCTTAACATGCTTTCACTCAAAATAGTTGAAAGTAGTTTATGTGCAAGTAATTACCTTTGTAAAGGATCCTCTTGACACATCTTCATGGTGACCTAACTTATAGGATAAAAAATCTGAAACTTAGAATCTGTTTAGTTAACTATTGGATGTAGCTGATAGCTAATAACCGATAGTTACTGCTAATAGTTGGTAATGGTAGTTGATTCTTAATTGCAACTGAAACATCCTAAACGTTTAATAAACTATGTATAATTGTTGTTGTTGATATGTAAAATGACGAATAAAGATATATATATATATCATATTATTTATGTATCATTGAAATACACATAAAATTAATAATTTATCATATAATATATACAAGATTTAAAAATATGATTTTTAATAAAACATAATTTATTTTTTTAATGTATATATGTATTTTTATTATATAAAAGTAAATATACATTATAACTAATATAGTTATTTTATAATATTTATATTTATTTTATAAGTATAAATAATTTATTAATAGATATTAAAATTTATTTTATTATAAAAAATTTATAATTTATAATTAAGAAATACTAAAAGGATAATACGGTTCAAATAAAAAGTAAAGTTTCATCAGCTATCACCTGATGAGAACAAACTCTAAAATTAGAGCTGATTGAAAAGGTATCTGATAGCTATCAGCTATCGGCTGTCTTTTTTAAAATCTCATCAAACACGCAAATTAGTTATTTGAAAGCTGATCGGCTATCTAGCCATATGAAAAGGGTAAATCAAACACCCTCCAAGTAAAAAATTATCAATTAGCATAGGTAAGTGGGTAGGTACAGCTACCCCAACTTCTACAAGCTAAAGACTCCATATCACTTGAAATTGGAGAAAAAAAGTTTCAAACTATCTTGTTGATCACCCATGATAATTTGATGTTGAACCATTATCAAGCGAGAATGAAGTTAGCATCCATACCTTCCTCATCTTTGCTTTTCCACAAAAACAAGTGATAGTAAGAGAAGTTCAGGAAAAGAAGATTATGCAATATTAGCCAAAAACATTCTCCATTTAACTTATTGTCCACTTTTTCTAAAACAATTAAGGAGAAAACAATATCACATAGAAGAACATAAATAAGATATGCAATTGAGCAATAAAAGTACTGCTAAAGCAGATAGCAAAAGTATTTGATAGATGTTAGAGAGAAGTACCGAAACTAAAGCCATAGGTAGCCATTAGTGCTTTATTGACCAGAATTATTCCAACGGATGTGACAACATTGAACATCCATGAGGCTGCATCAACAGCAGCTTTTCTATCAGCCTTGTTTGTGGAAGACATATTCTTCTATTCTTCCAATTAGCAACAAATTCTTCCCTAATCGCTCCTCATAAGAGGGAATACACTTATTGATAATACTTTTGAGTTGTGATGTTGTATCTGTATTCAAAAGGTATCTGCAAACATACAATTACTACAAATCACCCCAAAAAAATTGCATCTTAAGGCAAAAGAAAATTATACACAAATCACAGGTTTAACTGGGAATTGAAAAAAGGCAAAGGCATAAGCCAATATCACATAGATATGAGGATAGTACAAGAAAATAAAATGATACATTAATTCGACAAGAATTTAGGATAAAAGGTACTCTGAAACCATATAAATAAATAAGATGTTAACAATAACAAATGTAAATCTTATGTGAGCGCATACTAGTTCCCAAATTTATAAACTAAATAAAATTAATTTCAGATTTGTTATACTGATGCTCAAGCTTACGTAAACATGCTAGCTACCAGGGTGCGCAAACAACAAAATCTAGCATGATGACATCAGTCCTTTCTGGAAATATCTTGCAAACAGCATTCTGTGGTGCCCTTCTCTCTTTGGATCAATTTGTTAACTACCCATTTATCATTACATTATTCCCTTAAAAGTTCTTTAACACTTAAACTGTACCAGTATGCTTCACATATGACATAGTAAATTACAAAGATGACATACTCTTACACCTAAGACAAAAGTGCATTCGTCTTAAATTTCAGAAATGAAAATGTCCAATAAGGTATGAGCTTTAAAAAATTAAAATAACAGATCAAAAGCATACGGGCCAAATAAGATTCAAATCGCTCAACTTCAGTTCAATCAGAGCTCCTCCAGTAACACTTTTCAACGAATCCACAATTCAATTACAACCAAAAAGCAAGAAAAAGAAGTTAAAAATACACATACAAAAAAATCAGTCACAGCACATATAAAATAATCCCAAATTTGAAGCCCAATTTCACTTTCCGCCAGGCAGATCCGTCAGTGTTAAACACTAACAAACAAAATTGCACAGTAGAAACGCAAAAATCAAGCAACAAAACAAAAGAAGCAAAAAAAATTCACAGATCATAGAAACCCAAACAGTAGAGGAAATGACGAATTACGAGGAAAATTAAGAAGCAAAGAATCTGCACTTACATAGACAGTAACAGAGGCAGTATCTCAATTCTACCCGAGATAAAAGGGAATTAAGTTGCGAGTTTTGGTGCTGTTCTAATTTTCCCGGGAAACAAAAGGGAAAGAATGAAAGAAGCAATCTCGTTGACGAAGAAAAATAACGAAGAGGTGTTAATGAAGGAATCACAATGAGAATGTTCAATATGAAGAGGAAAGGAAATGTCGAAAACGGCCAATGGATTTGAGTTTCGTTTTAAATAGTTAAATGGACTCTTAAGACAGCTAGACAATTAACTTTCTTATTTATTAATTTAATAAATTAGGTTTTTCTTTTATATATATATATATTTTTTATATTTTATTTTTATTATTATTATGAAAGTAATTTTATGAAATTCTTCTTTTTTTTTAAATAATTAAAGCTAATTGTAAAACAAGGAGATTATATATTTAAATTACTGTTAAATTTTAATAAATACTTTTTTTCCGCCTGTTTTAATGTGATTTTGCTAAACTTACCTGCCATTTTGAAAAAATTAAACATTATAATTTTTTTTTCAAAATATCTATTAAGCACAATTATTTCTATAATTTCCTAAGAATTTATATTATGATAATTTTCCTTTCTATTTTAATTATTTTACTCTTCAATAACTCCACTATACCATAATTTTTATTCATTTTTCTTTATCACACATATTAAAAAATATAATTTTTTTTATTAATTTTTCAATTATAACCATCTTAAACACATTAAATTTTATTAAATACTAAAAAAAATTCTTAAAAATAACACAAAATTAAATAAAATTATAGTAGTCAATTTATATTTTATTATAGTCTCAAAAATAAATAATAATTTTAAAATAATAAAAAAATAAAAATTATGAGATAGAGAGAAGTAGATAATAAAATGAGAATGATTTTAAAAATAATTTAATCAAATTAAGCTGTATTTTATTACAGTTACCTTATTTAATTGCTTCTATAATCTCCACACAAAAAATTTATTCCTCCATTTGATATTAATAATTTTATAAAATTTTAATTTATTTTTTCTCAAATAATTTTTTTGTATAAAATAAAAGAGTCAATTATTTTTAATTTAAAAAATTTTCATTATAAAAAAAATTAAAATCTTGTATAATTTTATAAAAATTTATTTGAAATTTTTTTATATAAATAAATCATACGAGTAACATATACCATTGAAATCCTTTATCTCTATTAAACACGATAATTATATCTACAATTTTCTAAAGTCTATCTTTATAACTTTTTTTTCCTTTCTCTTTCTTAAAAATCTCACCTTTCTAATATATAATTATGGAAAGAGAATTATTGAGATTAAAATAATCTTAAGAAATAAAGATAATTTAATTAAATTAAAGAATATTTTATTGTATTTTAATTGATTTAAATATTTTTTTAATCCGTATGTAAAAATAATAAAAAATAAATACAAGTACAAAAAATAATAATATATGTGTTTTAAATAATAAATGGTGATAATCTGAGATCCAAAAAAATGGGGTTTTATAAGGGTTCTGTAAATTTAGCAAAAAACTTCGGTCTAGAGGAGAGCAATCCTCCTTTTATCTGTTTTCTTTTGTCCGCTAGTGACGTATAACAAACTGTCTATCATAGGGCCACTTGTCCCTGCCATGTTGATTCGGACGTACGAGAATATCGTATTCCTGCTACATGCGTAACGGCCTCTGATTCTCCACGGGTACGCATGCTGAGGGACCCACCAGACGGATGGGTCGGTCTCCTACTAGGTTCCGAGCCGGGTCGGAAGATAAGATTAAAACTGAGCCCAAAGAGGATCTATTTGATGAGCCGTATGGGCTGGGTGGTCCTGATTGAGAAACAAAGACGGAGCCCGATCTCATGGCTGAGCGGGCCGGACTGGGTCCACGCGGGAGACTTGAGGGCCTCCAGATAATGGGCTACTGTCATGGGTCTAGCCCCAGACCGGGGTGAAGAAATGCAACGGTCATCAACTGCCCCTTTACCTTCTCATCAGTTATTGTCCGACTGATGAGGGGGTAAATATCGAGAGTAATAATGACCGCGCCGCCCAAGGACAAAACTGTTCAAAACATCTTTTCGGTTCTTCATTGTTTCAAATTTCGTCCTCTGCCAGTATTCTCAAAACGCTTGCTTTCTTCTGCTCTTCTGCTCTCTTGACTGTTCTCTGCTCCTCCGCCTTAATCATTTTTCAGGTACGCCTCTTCTTCCATCATGGATAGTTCTAGCCTCCCCGATGTCGTTAACCTAGAGTCTAGCATCACCCCGTCCAACATTAGAAATTTCATCTCTAGAGAATACCTGGATACCCCACTTTTTTCATATCCGGGCTCCTTACCGGAATGAGAGGATCGTTCTTCCTGATCCTCATCCCCCTGGTTTAATCGACCCTCAACAAGACGTTAGTCTAGTCTTCTTCATCAAGCAGAGGGAATATGGTTTATCTTTCCCCTTTTCTCCGTTCTTCAAAGAGACCTTCCAGTATTTCGAGATTACCCCTCGAATGCTGACTCCTAACTCCATTCTTTTCATGTCTTCCTTTGAATCCGTGTGTTTAAGTTGGGGGTTCACACCTACAGTTCATCTTTTCGTCAGCTTCTTCAGGCTGGTCAAGGCGAGCCAAAAATTTTACTACTTTGCCCCTCGCGGAGGGTTGTCCATCTTTACGGGCTATAAGGACTCTATCAAAGGCTGGGTAGAGGGGTTTTTGGTGGTAGAGTTGAAGAAGCAGACGGGGTTGGCTTGGGAGCTCAATCTCCCCTGGGAAGGTGTCTCTCTAGGTTGCAACGACCTACCCCAGCTGAGCCTTACCGACCAGGTCGGATTCCTTCGACTGACTTCTGTGGAGAAGAAGTATGACGTCGAAAAGTGCTTGTACGCGTCCAACCTTCGGGATATTAAGGACGCGGGTATCTTATTTTTTTTGCCTGTATTAATTTTATTTTTATGATGCTTGCTGAGAATGGCCCTAACCTGTCTTATTTTTGTGGTTCTTGCAGCTTCTTGAGTGAAAATGGACCAAATTAAGGCTCTCAAGAATCTCATACTGTCCCGGGAGAGCATGGACGCTGCTCTGGATGCCCTCCTGGCTGGGCAATCCGTGAGGGAGGCTACTCAAAGGGTGGCCGAAGTCATTTCTTCCAGGTCGGCTACCCGACCGCTTTCTCCCGTTTCTACTCGAGCTCTGAAGCTGAGCTCCCGAGATACTAGGTCTTCAAGACCTCCCAGCCGTAGTAGGTCAAGCGCGGCTCGTCAGTCTTCCCGAGCCCCTCGGCCTCGACGGGCTTCTAATAAGAGGATGGAAGAGGTTCCAAGGGTCACTTCTGAGCTGGCCGAAGACACCGGACTGGCGAGGACGGATCCTGTCCTTCCTTCTGAGGTGAGGCTTGAGGCCCCCGTTGCTGAAGAGGAAGCTTCATAGAAAAGTATGGAGGTTATTCCGGCGGGCGAAGGTGCCCAGGAGGCCCCTGTCGAAGTTGCCCCTGCTTTTGAGGGGGTTGGATCCAGCCCTGTTGATGGTGGGGTGGTCGTAGAGAAGGCCGGGGACAAGCGTCCTGCCCTCACCGATGTGCCTGCCCCAAAGAATCCCGGGCTTCTAGGAGACCAGCTCCAGCTCTCCCTCCTCTTGAGAAGAAAAAAGAGGCTCCCGTGGTTCCTCTGCTGTCTGCTCCTGACAACGACATCTTGAACGCAGAGGATATCACCCACCAGTCTCCCGCAAGCGTAGTCACCGAAATCATCAAGGAGTGGATGTTTGGTGGCGTCACAGAGGCTTCAGACCCACACTTGCTTGCCCTTACTGGTCTTCTAGCTAGTTCCACTAGGGAGCAGGTGGCGTTCCAGTCTCAATCTCGGGGGGAGCTCGGAGATAGAATCAGGGAGATGCTCCTGATGGTAAGTCATCTCTTTTGCTTTCTTTTTGATTTTCTTTGTTTCTTTGCTCTAACGGTTGCCTTTTTGTATTAGGTGATGGGCCTCTTCATGGAGGTGGATGCTCGTGACCACTCTCTCCGGGAGTCAGTGGATTGCTGGATTGAGGAGGCACATCTGGAGGAGAACCTGTCTGCAACCAGTGACGCCCAGGGCAATCTCGCGGCTGCCTGAGAACATTCCAGGTCTCTCTAGATAGAGCTACACACCGCGCTGGAGGCCTTCAAAAGGGCTGATGGGAGGACAGCTGAGGCAGAGGAACAACGTGACGAAGCAATAAAGCAGTTGTCCTCCTTGGAGGGGATCCAGCGGGAAAAGGTGTAGGCCCTGAGTCAGAGGGATGAGGCTCGGCACCAACACGAGCTACTGAAGGTAGATTTTGACGCCGTGCTGGTACAAAAAGAAGAAGCCCTGGCTCGGGTGGTAGTCCTCGAGCAAGAGATGGCTAAGCGGGCTGATAAAGAGAAGGATCTGGACCTGGCAATAGAGACGGCTAAACTTCAAAATCAGCACCTATGCCAGAAGGTCGAGATTCTCAAGCAGAGATGTGCACCCTTGCTTGAGGATGCCAAGCTAGCTGAGGCTAGAGTCCAGCTGGAGTGCGAGGAACGGCTGAGGGAGTACAAGGAGTCGGCTATTCTGAAAAAGGAAATCCAGCAAGCCTATGAAGCTTACCTCAAGAATTACAAAGAGTCCCCTGAGTTGAAGGCTGAGATAGCTGAGGCTTGTGAGAAGCGACTTGCGAAGTTCCAAGGCTCTAATGAAATGAAAACTGCCATATGAAATAAGAACTTTCGCATGTTCGTTTCTGGGTATAATCGAGGTCTGAGGACTGCTAGATACAACCCCTCCACTCCTTTAGCCGAACTCCGAGGTGCTGAAGAAGACTCTGACGGAGAGGAGGTACTTTATGGGGAGGATGACAGACCTCTTCCCAGAGGAGCTTCTCGCACTGCAGCTGGGCCTCCTGAGGCGGAACCCGAGCTGGGGAATGAAGATGTAGGGCCTCAAGGGCAGGAGATCGTGCCTTTTGTGGGCACTGGGGGGTCTGAGCAGGAGGATGCTGGGCCTCCCATGAACAGCAATGTAAATGCTAATATAGAGAATAGTAACGTAGATAATGTAAATAGTGAAACACTTAGGAATGTAAGTCCCTTAAGGACAATTTTCCCTCCAATAATCTTAGATGATTAGACTATAATTTTTATTTTTCTTTAATGAAATTTTGTCTTCTGTTCATACTTACTTATTCTTGTCCTTGTTTATTTTTCCTGCTTCAGTCATATTTAAACTTAACTAGGCACGAAATTTAATTAACCGGCCTGACTTGTTTAATTGGTTAAGGTCTTTAAGAAATAAATACTTAAGCCATATCTAATGATTTCCTCAAGGGATCAACCATGCCGTTCCTTATTCCTTGTCCTTAAGTCAAGCAGGACTGGAATTTTAGTAAGAGACTTGGCCTCTAACTTATAGGTTTTTCCACTCACTCAAAGGCATTATTGCCTGCAGGCCTCTTCAAATTGGGTCTGCCTTAAAAAGGTCTTTAAGCTATGTGTTTGACTGACCTCCCCCAGGGTTAAACATATCAAATTTTAACCATTAGTTAAATCTCTAATAATTGATTAAGATGTAATCTCGGGCATAGAGCCTTCATATCACAATGATAAGTAAGATTATGTACCTTTTAAGGTGATGAGCAGGGCTGACCTCTTGCTTCAAGTTTTGTTTGAATAGGAATCAAGGCCGGGGCCCTATCTGCTCATGCCATTGGATTTCCTCTTGGATCATATGAGATTTGTTGCCTTTGGTTTGCCTTTGAGCTTTCTGAGCTCGGCTCTCTTTTTGCTTGGTTTTCCAAGTTTACATTTGTGTGTTTTAGATCGGCTTTCCAGCCTGTAATCCGAGTTCAGATTTAGTCCTTCTATTTCAGCTTTAGCATCTTCTTGAGGTTGGCACAGTGCTTTTTCTCTGGCCATCGTTGTGAGATTAGAGTTTCTTCATTTTAGGGCCCGAGCTCTTTGGGGAGGTCAGATTTTGATTTTGCTCCCAGCCGTTTTTGCTCCGGGAGATCTAGGGGATCTTCACCAGCCGTTTTTGCTCCGGGAGATCTAGGGGATCTTCACCAGCCGTTTTTGCTCCAGGAGATCTTAGGGATCTCACCGGTCGTTTTTGCTCCGGGAGATTTTGGGGATCTCACCAGCCATTTTTGCTCCGGGAGATCCTGGGGATCTCACCGCCCATTTTTACTCCGGGAGATTTTGGGGATCTCACCGGCCGTTTTTGCTCCGAGAGATCCTGGGGATCTCACCGGCCGTTTTTGCTCCGGGAGATCTCGGGGATCTCACCGGCCGTTTTTGCTCCGGGAGATCTCGGGGATCTCACCGGCCATTTTTGCTCCGGGAGATCTCGGGGATCTCACCGGCCATTTTTGCTCCAGGAGATCTCGGGGATCTCACCGCCCATTTTTGCTCCGGGAGATCTCGGGGATCTCACCGCCCGTTTTTGCTCCGGGAGATCTTGGGGATCTCACCGGCCGTTTTGTGCCAGGAGATCTTGGGGATCCTGGTCTTATACCTCCTTGAGGTCTTCTGTAAAATTCAGGCTCTGTAGCCTTACTGCCGCTTCCACGCTCTTTAGCCTTGCATGGGATTCAAGCTCATTGGCCCTACTGCCGCTTCGTCATCTCAGCCAGTTTTGTGGTGGCGGGGGCACTTTGGGAGTCCGGTCACCTGCCTCACTGAGATCTTCTGGGATCTGTTCTTTTCTTTTTCTGAGAGAGTTAATACTCACAGTAATAGAGATAATCATTGCTTTGTCAAAAGGTGGTGTTATTCCATTCATTCATGTTTTCATAGTACAAGAATTTTCTTTACAAATATTCTAAGGGAAGCACCTCTTTAGGTGTTGGATATTCCAGGTGTGAGACTCAGGGTTTCCCTGCATATCCTCGATTCGATATACCCCTGGCTTGATCACTTTTGCTATTCTGAATGGGCCCTCCCAGGTCGGTGCTAACTTGCCTACCGCCGCTCTTTTTCCTGTAGCTTCCAGGTTTCTCAGGGCCAGGTCTCCTACCTTCAGGCTTCTTTCTCTGACCCTTTGATTATAATAATGGGCCGCTCTTTGTTGGTAAGCGGCAGTTCGGATTTGGGCTTCTTCTCTGACTTCCTCCAGGGCATCAAGCTTACTTCTCAGTTTATCACTATTCGCGTTCTCATTATTGAACTGGACCCGATGTGTAGGAACTTGTAGCTCAATTGGTACTACGACCTCAGTGCCAAATGCAAGTGCAAAAGGCGTTTCTTTAGTGGACGACCCAGAGGTAGTTCGGAGTGCCCACAAGATGCTATTAAGTTCTTCTGCCCAGTTTGCCTTTACCCCATCCAGCCTCTTCTTTAACCCCTGGAGGATAGCTCTATTGGTGACCTCCGTCTGGCTGTTGGTCTGAGGATGAGCTACTGAGGAGAATTTGTACCATATGCCCATGTTTGCTGTAAACGCTCTGAAGGCACTGCAGTCGAATTGTCTGTCGTTATCTGAGATGAGCACCCTCGGTACTCCAAATCTGCAGATGATATTCCCCCATACAAAATCTATCATCTTGCGGGCTGTTATTGTGGGGATTGCTTCTGCCTCTAGCCATTTCGAGAAGTACTCCACAGCCACTACTACAAACTTTTTCTGCCCCGTGGTCTTGGGAAAGGGTCCCAGGATGTCTATTCCCCACTGCGAGAACGGCCACGGGCTGGAGGTGCTGGATTGAGGAGTGGCTGGGGCATTGATAGCGTTGGCAAATCTCTGGCAGACATCACATCTTCGGACAAACTCTTCTGCTTCCTTCTTAACGGTGGGCCAGTAGTACCATTGCCTGAATATCTTATTAGCCAGCGTTCCTGCTCCTTCGTGAGCTTCGCACATTCCTCTATGTATTTCCTCCATCACCTTTATTGCCTCCTCCGGACTCACACAGCGGAGCCACGGACTGGATTTCCCCCTTCTGTACAAAGTTCCCCTTATTGCTTGATAATTGGCAGCTCGGGCCGCTATTTTTTTTGCTTCGTTCTTGTCTTCGGGAAGCTTTTTCTTCTCCAAGTATTCTAGGTACGGGGTCATCCAGTTTTGACTTTGCTCTATTTGCAGTACAGTAGTCATTTTATTAAAAGCAGGTGTGCTGACGTGCTGTATGTATACTTCATCCGGAAGTTGCTCCAGCTCTTCCCTGGTCAATCTACTGAGCAAGTCCGCCTCTTCATTCTCCTCCCGGGGTATTCTCCGATACCTGACTATGATCCCTTTATTCCTGAGCTCGGCTTCTATAGCCTTTGCCTTCGCTAGGTAGTTCTGCATGGTAGGGTCTCTGGCCTGATATGCCCTTGTTACCTGATTGATCACCAGTTGGGAGTCACTATTCACTTCAAGGTCAGTTGCCCCTACCTCCATCGCTACTAGCATTCCATTTATTAAAGCTTCATACTCTGCCACATTGTTGGAAGCCTTGAATTCTAGGTGTAGGGCATAGCAAACTTTGAATTCTTCAGGTCCCTTCAACATTATTCCTGCGCCACTGCCTCCAGCGCCAGACGCCCTGTCAACATACAACTTCCAGCTAAATTCCTGAGAGGACTGCCCTTCTCTCTCATTTTCTAACTTTTTCGAAGATGATTTACCCTGTTCGATCTGTTCTTCATTGAATGAGCATTCTGCTATGAAGTTAGCCAGGGCCTGAGATTTTATAGTGGTCCGAGGTCGGTACTCTAGACAGAAAGAGCTAATCTCAATGGACCAAGTCAGCATCCGACCTGATGTTTTTGGTCTGTGGAGGACCTTCTTCAGAGGCTGATTTGTCATCACTACTCCTTGGTGGCTTTCCAGATAGACCCTAAACTTCCGTACTGCCATTAGCAGAGCATATGCCATCTTCTCGATGTTCAGGTACCTGATCTCGGTATCCTTAAGCACCTTGCTGACGTAGAGTACTGGTTTCTGTTCTCCGTCATCTACTCTTACCAACACTGCGCTGACTGCTTGCTCAGAGGCTGCCAAGTATATCAGAAGCTCTTCTCCTTTCAAGGGGCTGCTCAGTACGTGGGGCGAGTTGAGATAGCTTTTTAGTTCTTTGAAAGCCTCTCGACAGTCCTCAGTCCATTCGAAATTTGGCACCTTCCTCAATTTCCTGAAGAACGATAGCCATTTCTCCGCCGACCTCGACATGAAGCGGTTTAGCGCCACCACTCTCCCAGTTAATCTCTGGACATCCCTTACACAGGTTGGCTCAGGCATATTCAAGATAGCTTCTACTTTCTCCGGATTGGGCTCAATGCCTTTCCCACTCACCATGTATCCCAGAAACTTTCCTCCCCTGATGCAAAAAGCGCATTTTGCTGGGTTTAACTTCATTCTGTATTGCTCTAGCACCTCAAATACCTCTCTCAGATCTACCAGGTGTTGCGGGAAAGTTGGGCTTTTTACCACCATATCATCTATATACACTTCTATATTTCTGCCGATCTGATTTTTGAAAATCTTGTTCATCAGTCTTTGGTATGTTGCCCCGGCATTCTTCAGCCCGAAGGGCATGGCCTTATAGCAGTAGGTCCCATCTTCCGTTATGAACGAGGTTTTTTCTTCATCCGACCTATCCATTAGAATTTGGTGATAACTAGACATAGCATCCAAAGACGACATGTAAGCAAAATCGGCCGTGGAATCGACCATTTTATTAATATCAGGGAGGGGATAACAATCTTTAGGACAGGCCTGATTCAGGTCAGTAAAATCTATGCACATCCTATATTTGCCATTGTCTTTTTTTACTAATACAGGATTTGCTAACCACTGCGGGTACATGACTTCCCTGATAAAGCCTGCCTCTTCTGTAACGACCCCAAAATGGACCGTCACCGGCGCTAGGATTCAGGTCGGCTTAAGGCCGCCAGAACCCGTAGCAAGCCTGCTATACTCTCTGTGAACCTGTAAACCTCATCCATGATCATACATTTTCTGTGAAAATAAAACTCTTTTCTGAACCAAGGCTTAACCTGTGCATGCACTAAAAGGACCCAAGGTATAAAGGAAATTTCAATGAATATATTACTGTAAACAGAGACTGAATTTATACAGGTAAGTGAAACTAAATCCCTAAACTAAAGGAGATACAATCAGATACAAAGAGATACAGATTATAGAAATATAAACGGAATAGCTATGCCTAAAGAATAGGTCTTCACGATAGTGCCTTATCACCTCCCCGCAAACTAATGGAGGGAACCACCTTTAGTTTGAACTTCAGCTCAAGAAACCGAGTTTTAGACAAAGGTTTCGTAAGCAAATCCGCAATCTGATCAGTAGTAGCAATATAAGATACCTGGAGAAGCTTTTTGCGAACAAGATCGTGGACAAAATGAAAATCAAGCTCAAGATGTTTGGATCTGGAGTGAAAAACGGGATTTGCTGCCAAATATGTTGCGGAAATATTATCACACCAAATTTTAGGAGTGACGGATATATGCTGCTTTAACTCAGTGAGAAGACCTTTCAGCCAATACAACTCAGAGGCAGTAGTAGCAAGGGCACGATACTCAGAATCAGTGCTGGAACGAGCAACAGTATTTTGTTTTTTTGAACACCAAGAAATCAAATTGTTGCCATGAAAAATGACATAAGCACTTGTACTCTTGCGATCAATTTGATCACCTCCCCAATCAGCATCGCTATAAGCCACTAAATGAGTATTGGATGATGGCCGAAGCAGTAAACCATGAGAAATTGTGCCACACAAATATCGCAGAATGCGTTTTACACCTTGCCACTGAGAAACCGACGGTGAGTGCATAAACTGGGACATCCTATTAACAGCCATTGTAATATCGGGCCGTGTTAAAGCAAGATACTGCAACATGCCCATAACTTGTCGATACAGTTTAGGATCCTCAAAAGTATTGCCACAGTGTTGAGTTAGGGACAGTTGCGGTGTGGCAGGCGTAGGAACAGAAGTCGCATCATGCATATTGGCTCTGCGCAGAAGCTCTTGTATATATTTGGATTGAGAGAGATGAAGGCCCGCATCTGTAAAAGTGACTTCGACGCCCAAAAAATAGTGAAGAACACCAAGGTCTTTGAGGGCAACTTTGGACCCAAGTGCTTGGATTAAACGTTGAAGGAGGGATGAACTAGAACCTGTGAGTATCAAATCATCAACGTAAACCAAGCAAAAAGCAAGATCAGTGTGATGAGAATACACAAACAAAGAAGAATCCGCCTTTGAACCACAGAATCCAATATCCTGCAAAGCCTTAGAGAGACAAAAATACCAAGCACGAGGGGCTTGTTTGAGGCCATATAAGGACTTCTTTAAGGCACAGACATAGTCAGATTTGGTTGAATCAACAAACCCCTGCGGTTGTTCCATGAAAACAGGTTCGTCAAGCACACCATGAAGAAAGGCGTTGGAAACATCAAGTTGACGAATATCCCAGTGATTATGAAGTGCAATAGATAAGACCAAACGAACAGTGGCAGGCTTAATTACTGGACTAAACGTCTCAACAAAATCAAGGCTTAGACGTTGATGAAAGCCCTTCGCTACCAGGCGTGCCTTATAACGGTCAACCGAACCATCAACCTTGGTTTTAATGCGGAAGACCCATTTGCACCCTATTATATTGGTGGCTTTAAAGCGAGGAACTAAGTCCCAAGTGCCATTTGATAATAAAGCATCAATTTCAGCAGACATAGCCTCCCTCCATACGGAATGTTTTGCTGCTTCGGAATAAGATGAGGGTGCACTTGAAGAAGTAACAGTCTGATATAATCGAGGTTTTAAACTGCCAGTTTTCGACCGAGTGATCATGGGATGAGAACTGTTATTGTTTGATGGTTGGGAAGCCAAAACAGCAAGCGGAACAGGTGGAGGCAGTAAGGGTATTGGAGCAGCAGATATAGGAGATTGTGGTGGCATGGGAGCAGCTGCTAGTGGTGACGGCCGGTCAATTTGAGTAGAAGGAGAAGGTAGAAGAGGTGGCAGAGGTGAAGGAGGTGCAGGTGGTGGAACGGGTTGTGGAGATAAGGTAGAAGGTGGAACACGTTGTTGAAGAGGAGCAAATAAAGGAAATTCTGGTGGAGAACCGAGGACTGAGGAGCTACCATCACTTTGCTTGAACGGAAAATCCTGTTCATCAAACAAAACATGACGGGAATAAAAAAGTTTATGAGTAGATAAAGAAAGACATTTATATCCTTTATGCAGAAGACTGTAACCAAGGAAAACACATTTTGTAGATCGAGGTTCTAATTTATTAGAAGTGTATGGTTTAAGCCAGGGAAAGCAAGAACAACCAAAACTTTTGAGAAAATTATAATCAGGCTGCCGACCAAATATTTTTTGATAAGGAGACATGTGATTAAGATTGGGAGTAGGTAAGCGGTTAATGGTGTAAACGGCAGTAGCAAAAGCATGATCCCAATATTTAGAGGGAACAGAAGCATGAAACAAATTGGCTCGACCAGTTTCAGTGATGTGTCTGTGTTTTCTCTCGGCACACCCATTTTGTTCAGGTGTATGGGGACAAGAGCTTCGTTGAATTATTCCATGTTGAGCAAGGTAAGGTTTTAGTGCTTGGAACTCCCCTCCCCAGTCAGATTGGAACATTTTAATAGAAGTATTAAAGTAATTTTCAACTATTTTGCGGAATTGATGAAAACAAGAACGAACATCTGATTTGTGCCGCAAAAAATAAATCCAAGAGTATTTGGTGTAATGGTCATAAAAAAGAACATAATAACGGCAGCCATCTAAAGTAGCAATGGGTGCAGGACCCCATAAGTCCGAACAAACAAGTTCCAATGGTTTTTTTGCAACAAATGTGGAATCAAGAAATGACAATTTATGTGTTTTGCTAACACAACAGGTTTCACACAATGATTTATTTATTTTATTGAAACAAGACAAATTATTGGATGACAAAACTCTGGAAACAGTTTTAGAGCAGGCATGACCAAGCCTAGCATGCCAAGTAGACAAAGAAACTGAATTGCAAGAAGGAGATATAGACGCAGAAGCCAACACATAGAGTCCATCTTTAACATGCCCCCTGTGAAGTATCTGTTTCGACTGAAGGTCCTTAATAACAAAACAATGAGGAAAAAATTCGAGTGAAACACCATTAGAAAGAGCAAACTGACGAACAGAAATTAGATTAGAATTAGCATTAGGAACATGGAAAATATTACGGAGTGAAAAACGATTAGAATCAAGAGATAAAGAGGCAGAACCAGTATGAGAGATTGGAAGAGTTTTACCATTTGTGAGAGTAACTTCGTCAGTGCCAGAATATTCAGAATGAAGAGCAAGATTATCCAGTTCAGATGTCAGGTGATGGGTCGCTCCACTATCCACAATCCAGGGTTGAGGGGTAGCAGTTGGAGAAGATGTGTGATGACTGACAGGTCTGGGATTATGTCTATTATACCTTGGACTTGGACACACATTAGCCAAATGACCTTGGCCGCCACAGTTATAACAAACTGGAGATGATGTAGAATTTGTGTTAGAGCCAGAACCTCGACCAGCAGAACTGGAGTAACTACCACGTCCACCACGCCCTTGACCACGAGAAGGGCCACCACGATAACCAGAAGTATTGAGGTGAGCAAGTGCAGGCACAATTGGTTCAGCCGATTGCAATTGCAATTCTTCAGAAAGCAATAAACCCAATAAGTCATCATATGAAACGGATGCCAAACGTGCCTCAATATTACGGGTAAACGGACGGTAATCAGGTCCTAACCCACGAAGAATATGATCGACAAGATCATCCTCAGAAATCGCAGCATCAAGAGAAAGTAACTGATCATAAATCTGTTTGGCACGACTCATATAGACTGGAATGGAGTCCGTACCTTTAGAAAGGACATAGAGGGAGGACTTAAGTGTGCGAATTTGAGCTTTTGAGCCAGAAGCATACTGGATTTTTAATCGAGACCAGGCATCATGAGCCGTAGCAACACCAACAACCTGAGAAAGAACAGATTCGGATAAGGAACTTAGAATCCAACCAAGAACAGTCTGGTCTTTAAAAAACCAAGTAGAATAAGCAGGATTAGGAGCATCATTGATCTCCTTAGGTGGAGCAACAGCAGACCCATCAATGTGATGAACGAGCTGCTGACTATGAAGAAGGGGAAGAATCTGTGTTTTCCAGAGTAAGTAATTGGTCGAAGTTAATTTGACAGTGACATGATTGTGGATCGAAGGGATGGAAGAAGGAATTGTAGAAGAAGAAGCCATTGGGAAAAGCATAAAAGAGTCGAGAAAAAAAATATATATATAGGGCTCTGATACCAAAAAGGACCTAAGGTATAAAGGAAATTTCAATGAATATATTACTGTAAACAGAGACTGAATTTATACAGGTAAGTGAAACTAAATCCCTAAACTAAAGGAGATACAATCAGATACAAAGAGATACAGATTATAGAAATATAAACGGAATAGCTATGCCTAAAGAATAGGTCTTCACGATAGTGCCTTATCAGCACTATCTCTGTACTCTGTACTCATGTACTCTGTACTCTGTATCCCTGACTAGAGCTTGCTCTAGATGGGTTAACTCATACCTGTTAAGCCTGGTTTTCACATACAGGAAAACATATATACATATACAGATCATGTACAAAACATACATCACTCTCAACCTCGCACAAACGGAGCTTTTTGCTTCAAAACAGTCAAAACCTTGTGACTTATCAAAACACTCTGCAAGAGCTGCTCAAACTCAGCAAATAAACCAGGGGAGACGTGGCCAACTTCTGGACATGATCTGGTGATAACACCTGTCCAAAATGCTGACTAAGGGATACAAAACTGCTGGCTAAGCAACTCAGCTTCGGCTGCCAAATCGCATGCAAAACCATGCAACATTCGGGGGCCGAACCTGAATTCGGAAGCCGAATATTGGGCACTTTCGGCGGCCGAACTTATCTTCGGCGGCCGAACTTGGCTCCTCTGCCTTGGTTCAGTTCAACTCAAAACTTGGTTCCATTTACCTGTAACACAATAAACCACACAACCTTCGTGAGAAACTCATATCTCCTACCCTCTAGAGGATTCCGACATCCCGGAGTCCACCGGACGACAAGAATTCCGGTGCCGGACGCTAGCCGGGTATTACATCTTCTAACTTCCGTACCTCCTCCCTGGTGGCCTGTTGCTTCTCCCTTCCTACCACCCTTTTCTTCTGCTTCACCAGTCTAGCTTCAGGGAGAACATTCAGCTTGTGCATCATCACCTCGGGGTCAATCCCAGGCATGTCAGAAGGCTTCCAGGCGAAGCTCGACGCGTGACCTCGGATCAAGGCCATGACTTCAGTTTTCTGCTCCTCAGTTAGGCCGGCGTTAAGACTGAAGACCTTATCCGTCTCAGTTTCTGATAGAGGAAAAGTTTCCAGCTCTCCGACCGGCTCTGTTCTGGCCTCTTTTTTCTCGTCCCTAACCTTCAGGACTTCTAAGTCAAGCCTTTCTGCTGCCGAGCTCGGCTCTGATACCGTGGCCAGATACACTGCTCTCGCCTCCTCCTGACTTCCTCTGACTACACCCACTCCTGCCTCTGTTGGGAACTTCATAGCCAAATATCTGATGCTGGTTACGGCCTCAAAGTCAAACAGCGTAGGTCTCCCCAGGATTGCGTTGTAGCTCAATGGGAGTTTGACCACTAAGAACACCGCATAGTGAGTGCGAGTCCTTGGTGCCTCTCCTAAAGTGAGAGCCAGCTTTACCTTCCCCTCCACCGGCACCGGGATTCCTCCGATCCCTTTCACTGGGGCCTGGTCCCGGACTAGTTGCTCCTCAGGAATTCCCATATGTTGGAAGACTCTGTAGGGTAGCAGGTTCACCTTGCTTCCATCATCCACCATGATCTTCTTCACCCGGTAGTTGTGAATGACGGTTTCAATGACAAGGGCGTCGTCATGAGGCATTTGAACACCCTGAGCATCCTCCGGAGAGAAAGTGATGGCCAATGGAGAGTGCTTGACGACCTGCATGACCTCGGCATTGCTGCTTTCCCCCTCTCGACTCCTCTTCTTCCCCCTTCGGCTCATCCGACCTCCTGTGCCTCAACAATCATGTTGATGGTCCCACTAGACCCATCATTCACCGGTCCGGCTCCCGCTCTCCTCGGTGCTTGGGCTGCCGGGTTAGGCTGAAGCCTCTATCCCTCCGGCTTCTTCATGAAGTTTCTGAGGTGTCCCCTTTTTATCAGCCTCTCGATTTCAGCAATCAACTGGTAGCAGTTGTTGGTGTCATGGCCGTGTGTATGATGATACTGACAGTATTTGTCAGGATCTCGATGATTTGCTTTAGCTTTCATAGGTCTGGCCCATTGAAGGAACTCTTTGTCCTGTACTGCCATGAGCACCTCGGCTCTGGAGGCGTTGAGTGGGGTCAGACTCTCTGGAATCCACGGAGGGAGTGATTTTTGTTCAGGGACCCTAGGAAGGGGAGGTCTTTGGTCTCTTCGTTCCCAGGGCTGTCTGTAGGTTTCAGACCTTCTGCCTTGCTTCTTCTCCTGCCTTGCTTCTTCTCTCCTCCGGGGCTTTTCCCTTATCTACTGCTCCTTTGGCAAACCTGCTCGTCACCAAGGCATCATCCAGCCTGATGTACTTTTCTGCTATCTTCATTAGCTTCGCTAATGAGGTGGGAGGCTTCCTGCTCAACGAACCGAAGAACTCGGACGAGGTTGTCCCTTTCTGCATTGCCTCCACAGCTCTGCCCTCATCTAGCTCGGGGATCTGCAAGGCCTCCGTATTGAAACGGGCAACGTACTCCCTGAGCGATTCATCCCTTCTCTGCCTGACTATCTCCAGATAACTCGTCTTTCTGTCTGCAGGCACCCCAGCAATGAACCGGCTGATGAAGCGAGTGGCCAGATCTCCAAAGCTTCTAATGCTTCCTGTCTCAAGGCTGTTAAACCATGCCCGTGCTGGCCCCGAGAGCATCGTCGGGAATACCTTGCACATCAAGGCATCTGACAAAGTTTGCAGCTCCATGAAAGTCTTGTAGTTCAAGACGTGCTCCTGGGGGTTTCCAGCTCCGTCATATGCGGCCATAGGCGGCATCATAAATTTTTTGGGGACGATCTCCTGCTGCACCCACTTCGAGAAGGGTGAAGAGGTGGGCAGGAGAGTTTGATTCTGATCTTTCGTTCCCAACTCAACCAAGAGCTGCTCTCTCATCTTTTGCAGCTTTTGGTCTATATTCTCCTCCTCCTACCTGGGTTTCTTCTCTTGGCAGTACTCCTCTTCCTCCGCGCCGCTTTTTGTCCACTTGGTTGTTCCGACAGAATAACTGTCAGCCTCATCATTCTCAATCATTTCCCTCACCCTCCTTCCATGAACCCGGGCCTCCGGTTCTTCCTCTCCCCCGGTTCTTTGCCCCCTTTCTCCGGTTTCTCGGCTGAAGGCTTAAGGGTGATTGAAGGTAGGTTGAGGTTCATTGGTCTGGGGTTCTTCTACTACTGGCAACTCATTCGCAGGGGTGCTAAGGCCCCTCTGTTGCAACATCTGCCCCAGCCAGTGGGCGGTGTTTTGTAACTGGAGGGCCATGGCTTGGAGGTCCTGGTTGGATAAGGCAGCTCCAGACATGTTCCCTGCCAAGTTCGGCGAGGGATTGAAGGGGATGGGTGGTTGGTTGTTTGGAGTTGTAGGACTGGAGAAAGAGAACTGCTGCCCCTCTTGGACAGAGTTCAGGTCGTTGGGAGTGTTAATGGTGTTGTTTTCATTGTGGTTAGCCATCGTGGATCTCAGTAGGTATTGCAAGAGTGGAACTCCGGCGATGAAAAGATCTCCTTCGTTCCCACAGACGGCGCCAATTGATAATCTGAGATCCAGAAAAATGGGATTTTACAAGGGTTCTGTAAATTTAGCAAAAAGCTTCGGTCTAGAGGAGGGCAATCCTCTTTTTATCTGTTTTCTTTTATCCGTTAGTGACGTATAACAAACTGTCTATCATAGGGACACCTGTCTCTGCCATGTTGATTCAGATGTACGAGAATATCGTATTCCTGCTACATGCGTAACGGCCTCTGATTCTCCACGGGCACGCATGCTGAGGGACCCACCAGACGGATGGGTCAGTCTCCTTCTAGGTTCCGAGCCGGGCCGGAAGATAAGATTAAAACTGAGCCCAAAGAGGATATGTTTGATGAGCTGTACGGGCTGGGTGGTCCTGATTGAGAAACAAAGACGGAGCCCGATCTCAAGGCTGAGTGGGCCGGACTGGGTCCACGCGGGAAACTTGAGGGCCTCCAGATAATGGGTTACTGTCATGGGTCTGGCCCCAGACCGGGGTGAAGAAATCCAGCAGTCATCAAATGGAATTATAATAGCGGATTATAAAAATTTTAAATTGATATTAAATTATTAGTTTAATAACAAAAGGTTATTATATATCATATAAATAATTGTAAAATATAGAATTTATTTTAAAATAAATATTTTAAAAAAAAAAGAAATTAGCATATCATTGTTAAATCCAAAATTCACTTAATCTATACACACATTTCACTTTCAAAAGTTGATATTTAACTATACAGAAAATCTATTCATTTCATCAGCTGATGTTGATTCCAAGTATCAACCACCAACAATGAATTCCTAAGTTATTTTATAAAATAAATAATTACTTTATGCAAGTTGTGATGCAAAAATCAGTTTTTAAGACCTAACTTATTCTTTGTTTTGGACCTTTTGGTCCAAATGCACATCAATTTTATTCTAGATTTTGGTCCAATGTGCATGTATTTAAAAATAGAAAAAAAAAAAAAAAAAGAAATGTATCCACCAAACTGTGTTGATTTTTATAAGATGTTGACCTTATTTCAAACAAAAATGTATAATATATATTTAACATATAAATATTTTACACTATACAGATATTTTCTTAAATTGATGGATTATAACACATGTGTGTCTAGATTTAAATCGAAAAAATTAATTAAATTAAATTAATTTAAAATTTTAGTTCGGATTTTTATTTATTTCAGTTCAGTTTAGTTTTTAATTTCAAAATTTTCGGTTATTTCGGTTCAATTCAATTTTGATAAAAAAATTAAACCCAACCTATTCGTGATAATAATATTATTTTTAATAATATAGAGATATTAGATTATATTAAAGTAAAAATATTTCAATTAAATTTTAAAATAAATGTAAAAAATATAAAATTTATTAAAAATTCAAATTGAACTGAATCGAATCAAATCAGATCGGTTCGATTTGATTTGATTTCTGACTAAAATTAATTTGATTCAATTTTTATAAATAATAAAATTTTAATTTTTAATTTATTCAATTCGATTTTGAATCGAACCGACTGAATGTTGATCCCTATTTGTCGCTTCCATATATATCATTAAGAAAAGAAAAAAAAATTACTAAGAAAAACAAATTAAGTACGTATATTATAAATACATTTAAAAATTACATAAATATAAAGTTATTAAAAAAATAATATATAATATTAAAAATAAATAAATAAATAAAATCAACGAGTGGTGGAGTTTATTGGAGGCGAATTTTACAGGTTTAATTCTAAATACTTATTATTGAGACAACTTTACCTAAATATAGTTCTCAGCCTAAACGTGAATTAGTACTATTATTTTATGCGAATGAAAATATGGTATGGTTAATATTAAAATAAATAAATAAAGAAATCAAGAAGAAGAAAAAGTATCCGTGAATGAGAACATTTATGCCCTTTGAAACTACTTACAAAGCGAGAAAAGTAAAAATAAGTTCAGTTCGTCATTTTTTTTAAGTAAAATAGAGAATTCAATTTTTATAATTGAAATAAATATTTATTAGAAGCAGGGTTAAACAACATTCACTTCAAATCAAAAAAATCAATCCAATTGAATAAATTTAAAATTTTAATTCAATTTTTTATTTATTTTAATTTAATTTTTTATTTATTTTAATTTTTTTGATTTTTATTTTTAATCAGACAAAATAAAAAATAGAACTGAATCGATTAGTGATAATAATATAGAAATATTAGATCATAATTAAATTGAAATATTTTTATTAAATTTTAGAATATTAAAAAATAAAGTGTAAAAGTAAAAAATTTATTAAAAATTCAATCCATCAAATCAAATTAAATTTAATTGAATTAGATCAATTCGATTTAATTTAATTTTTATTTAAATTCGATTTGATTTGATTTTCATAAATATTAAAATTTTAATTTTTAATTTATTCATATGAGTTCATTTTTAAATTAAATCGATCAAATGTTTACTCTAAATAAAATTAATTTATCTTTTAACCTCTTTTTAACATAATTTATTTAAAAAAATAAATAAATATTTATAAAATCAATGTAAGAATTTGTTTTCTAAATAAAAATTTTTAAATTTTTTTATTAAAAAAATAATTAAATTATTGAGTCAATTCAGTGTAAATAAAATTTAATTTTTATATTGAGATACCCATGATTGAAAAAAAAAAAGAAGAAGTACGAAAAAAGGAAGGTTTTTGACCAAACTCCAATCCTTCCTCTCCTTTGTTTTAGGCATAAGAAACTTCCACTAAAGATCAGATCATTTTCAAACATTAATTGGATTTATATTTTAACATTATTCAGAATAAATAATCATCACTTCAATATCTTTGAAAAAAAAATCGCTTCACAAGTTCATATCAATTGGTTTTAAGTCAATGATAGATTAGAAAAATTCATATTCTTAATTATTATTAATACCTTCAACTAATTTTTTAAAAAATTATTATTTAGTCTCTATAATATAAATAAATTTATTAATCAGTCTCTCAAATTTAAAAAAAATATTATAATGGTATTAATAATTTAAATAATTTATTAATTAATTCATCTATTTATTTTAACCGTTAATTATTGTAAAAAAATTTAAAGTACCCTTAATATATAGAGTAATGAGTAAATTTTTTAAAAGTTTAAAATATTAACTAATATATTTTTTAAATTATAGAGATTAAATAGTAAAATATTTAATGGATGATTTAATAGAAAAATTAATTAATAGACTTTTAAAATATTAATAATATTTTAATATATTTTTTAAAATTAAAAAACTAATTAATAAATTTTTTTATATTATAGAAACTAAATAATAATTTTTTACCTAACATATTATACCAATTAATCATCAAATTTAACTTAATAAAGTAAATTAAGTATAGTTTGATCGGCTTTCATCCACTTTTAATCTGTACAAAGTGATAAAATTTCAAGTTCAAGTTTTTTCATCTATTTATTCTAAATTATTCACTTTCATTGTTAAAAAGAAGAAAACTATCTTCGATTGTATAGTTCATATGTTATACTCTGTTTTAATTCTTTATTTTTCAAAATATTGGAAATTTAAACCTGCCTCATTAATTGTAATTTATGAATTTCTATTAGGATATATAACTGGTAATTAGGAATTAAATTAGCTTAATCCATTACCTTAACAAAAACAATAAAATAAAATTTTTTCCACCATTTCTTTTACTTATAAGAAAAATAGTAAATCTACTACTGAGATTTTTTTTTTCCAAGCTTTAATATTTTTTATAGCTATTAAGTGTGTTAAATTTATTGAACTGAAACTAAATCCTATTCGTATTAAGTCCATCTATTAAAGAATAAATTACTTCCGACCAATATTTACTTGGAACCTTCGATTTCACTTTAAAAAAAAAAAAATCAAATCATTCATCCCAATACTCGTAAATTTTTTTATTTTTAGATAAAGTGAAAAACAAAATATTAAAATCAACAAGTTTCATTCATGAGTTATTACGGACATAATAATGTCTAATAACTAAATATTTATTTATAAATTATTTAATTTAATTTATAAAAATTAGCTTATATTTTAAACTTTTAAAATCTTAAATAATTATATGAAACACTGAGTACTATTCGATATAAATAAAAAAAACTGACCAAATTAATATAATTTGATAATTTAATATGATTTATTTAAAAAACCAGTTTAATTTTATTTGAAAAATAAAAAATTTAATTTATATAGTTTAATTTGGTTTTGGATTAAATAAACCAAACTGAGCAAATATAATTAGATATTAACAGTCATAATTGTGTATTTGCATTTAGAATAGTGGTGAATAGGCATTTAAGGCCTTCTAAGTTAAGGGTTTAATACTAAACATCCTTACTTTTTTGTTTTTTCTTACCTTTTAATCTTAACCATTAATATGAGCTAACCATTAATTTTGCTCATATATGTTGGTTCTTTTCTCTTACACAAACCCTAACAAGGACAACCCCTTCATATGCATCTTCCCCATTTCTTATATGTTGCCACCCTTTCTCTCTTTCTTCTTAGTGCCGCATCACTTCACAATCCCAAGCCTATGCTTGGGGACAAGCATAAATTAAGCGTGGGAGAGTTGGTAGAATGCATATTTTGATATTTTATTTTAAGGACTTTTTATTTTTTTAAGTTAAAAAAGAAAATCTCAAACTTTAGTTGGAGAAATTTTGTTTTTCCGAATTGAAATAAAAGCTGATTTTATTGCACTTTTAAAACGTGGTAAGAAAGAATAATAATAAAAAAATTTAAATACATTACTGTAATTTTAAAGCACAATAATCATATAAATGTAATATTACGCTATTTACTTAATTTAAATTATAAAGTTAATTTTTATTTAATTAATTATTATATTATATTATATAAATTTAATTTATTTAATTATATATTAAATTTATAAAATATAGTTATAAAAATTATATTAATATTAGTATTAATATTAATTAATTTAAATTATTTACAATATAATACTATATTTATCATATTTATTAATTTATTTTATTAATTTATATAATTTAATTAGTGCTAAGGATATATACAAATATAGTAATCATATATAATTTATTTTACAAATATATTAATTAATGCTAAGGATATATACAATTTATTTTATTAATCATATTTACCAATGTAGAAACTATAAAAAACTTAAATAAAAAATATATGTAAATATTTAGAAATAGTGAAATGTAATAAAAATAAGTTAATATATAATAAATAATAAAGTCAAAAAATAATACTAAAGATCATGCAAATATCATTCTATGCTACATGGACGTTCCCTTCCTTTTTGTGGACGTCGAGTTCTGTATGGCTGACGATCACTGCTTGTACCTTTATCTTCGGCAGCAGGAGCTCATAGAAATATTAAAAATCAATATACGTCGAGTATTTTAAGAGAAATACGAGAGAATAGAGAAAAATTATGAGAAGAAATATGAAATAAAATAAAATTTAAATTTTTATAATTTCTATGATTCATAAATATTTATATTAGATATTTATAAATTAATTGTGATTTTATCTATTTTTCACTCCAGGGGTCTTTGGTTCAATTTATGTCAAAATAGTATTTGTAGTATCTTACTCTTAGCAAATAATGATAATTTTTGGATGCCGTAAAAAATATTGATATAAAAATCATATCACAAGATACTAATTTAATACAAATTAAACTATAGACTTTGAAATGAAAATGAGTGAAACCATAGAGTATTTTTTTATATATTTTATCTTTTTAATTAATAATTATATTTTATTTACCACATCAATATTTCTTGATAATATTAAAAAATTGTCGCTATTTATTAATGGCATGATAGCACATATACTATTTTAATATAAATTGAATCGTAAAAATGAGTGCAATCACATGATATTTTTAACCTTATTTATTGATTTTTTTTATAGATCGAAGAGAAAGATGTTAAGAATCGTGTCTATTTTTGGTATTAGAGAAGTTGAATAAGCTATGGACTTAACCAAGAACACAAGAAAACAAAATCCCTCTCAATCTCTTGCTCTTGATCAATAAATACACTAAGTCATAGGGTAGATTATGGGCATAACAAACCCATAATCAAACCCCACCAAACAAGAGTTAAAATCCTATTTGGGAAGAATTAGTAGACACATGATTGAGGAAAATTCTTCTATCTGATCGATTATTTACCGTTTTTTGCAAAACCAAGACATCAAATTTAAGAGAAATTTTAAATATATAAAAATACATTTTTTCTATTTGATTTAGACTTTTAATAATTAAGAAATTATTTATTTTCTAGTAGCATTTAAGGATAGAACTTTGTCAGCAACTACATTTTTTGTCATGGGGTAGGTTATAGGCATAACAAATCCATAATCAAACCCCACAAAAAAAGAGTCAAAGTCCTATTTGGGAAGAATTGGTAGACACATGATTGAGGAGAATTCTCCTATCTGATCATCGATTATTTAGTACTTTTTGGAAAACCAAGATATCAAACTAAAGATGAATTTTAAATATACAAAGATACATTTTTCCTATTTGATTTAGACTTTTAGTAATTAAGAAATTATTTATTTTCTAGTAGTATTTAAGGATAGAACTTTGTGAGCAACTACATCTTTTGTTCTTAGACAATTTTGAAGGCTGAAAATTCTCTTTCTCATTGTTTCAGCCATATGATGAGTAGGTAAAATTTTCTATTCGGTTGAAAGATAACTAAAGTTTCAGTCTAATTGGTCACAAGATCTTATTATTTTTATGGTTTCCTTATTATCTTTTGGCATTTTCATTGTTCTTATGACTATTGTTTATTATTATTCTATTGATTGTTACAATAAGGACCTATTATATAATTACTAGAATAATATTTTACTATTCAGGTTGATTGAATCCATAATTGTTTAATTAAACTGAAATAAGTGATAAATTAGGTTGAACAAGTCCTTTCTAAGGAAGGCTATGATCTAGTTTAAATGAATCGAGATTCTCATATTTGTTACTTAGAATTTAATCCTTTTAATTCTTAACGTAATAATTAGATTAAATTCTAGAAACGTCTCTTACAGTTGTCCAAGAATTAGAGCTGGTTAATGACGTCTCTTAGCTAGTTTAAAAATTAAAGAGTCTTGGACATTTATAATTGGTTTATCGAGAAATAATTTAGAATTATATTTGCATATGTGATCAACCATAAGATTGAAACCGAGATTATATCTTTAACTGGAATCTCTTCATATAGATTTTCTCACTTTAATTTATTGCAATATTTTCTCTAATTAATTTAGTTTATGAAAAATTTACTACTCAATCTTTATGTTATGAAGAAACTTATTAGTTAGTCCATCAGTTTTGAAAAATACATTAAAATATCTCTTACATTTTAAAAATTCTACTAATAAGTCACTTCATTAATTTTAGCATTCTAGTGTTTTACTATTTAGTCCTTATATTTTGAAAAAAAAAAAACTAATTAGTTAGTTCTTCAATTAGTTCATCCATATCGAGAGTATTTTAAATTTTTCATTATACTTCGCGGCAAAAATTAATAGAATGATTAATTAGTAGAATTTTTAAAATGTGAGAAACCTTTTGTGTATTTTTTTTAAAACTAAAAGAGCAACTAATAAGTTTTCTCATAATATAAGAATTAAATAGTAATTTTTTTCTTAATTTATTTTTTATTTCATTGCAATCAAAATTTCCTGCCATTTCATTTTTATTTTTTATCTATTTAATAAATTAATTTCCTTTCAATTCATATAGAACCGATTTTTTTTACCACATCACAATTTATTTTATTTTAAAAAGTGAAAATTTATTTTTAGTGGTTTTCAAGATTGGATTTTTGAGTATTGTAGTTTGTTAATATCTGAAATAGCAGTAACTCCAACCGGTTTAAATAATTTGAAATAATCATTTAAATAATTTGAAATAATCATTTTAAATATACAGAAAATAAATCTAAAAAATTATTTGAATTATTTGGAGCGGGAATGTTATAGTTACCTTTCATTTTAGTTGCAAAAACTATATGGTTTTCCCCATTCACTTCAAAAGTTAACAATATTCAAATCCAAATGCGCATCTATATTTTCCTTTAAGGTTAAAATAAATTTAATTTGATAATTTTATTAAATAAAATATTAAACTTTGCATTTAAGTTCAAAATATTATTTTTTTTTATAATATTTAAATATTAAAATCACTTACTATTTCCGTGCTTCAAAATTTTTACTTCAATTTTTCTTTTAATTAAAAAATAAAAAAATATTTAAAAGTTAAAAGTTAATATGAAAAATATTTGATTAGGATAGTACTTATTTCATATTAAAATAACTTTAAAATTTTATTTATTAAGGTATAAACGAATTAAGTTAAATTGAACTTTAAATAGCTCAAATTTAGTTTATTAATTTTTTAATTCAAATTTAATTTATTGTAATTTTGACTTAAATATCAATAAACTTGGTAACCATTCTGCTAGTTAACCTTTTTTTTTAATTCTTATTATGAAAGGCATTGGCATACTGTATCTATAAAAGAAAAATGATTACAGCTTAGCTTATTTCATAAAAATACTTCTTAGGAAAAAATTTTCACATTTCTTGTCATTTAGTCAGGACATTTTGGAAAAAAATGATTGAAAATATTTATTAATCAATTAAAAATTAGGCTATTTCAATAAAAATGACTCTCCTTTTAAAAAAATAAAATCATTTTTTTTAACTTTAAAAATATCATTAACGTCACTAAATTTATTAATTTTTTAACATTTTAATTAAATAATTAAAATTAAGTTTTTTTTTTTAAATGATGCTTAGTCAAAAGTATTTTTAATTATGATATTTCCTTGACATCCACGAAGCAATATAAAAGAATATGTTGTATTCTTTATGTACGCCAAATGAAGATTAAAAGGAAAAAAAACGCAGAGAGCAAAAATAAAGGTATATATATATATAGCCGGGACTCATAAATATTTTTAAAATATTAAGCCAAATAATTCTGTAAAAGAGTTTAAGAGCTTGCTATGTGAAATCCTCTATAATAATTCTTAACTTAATTGCAATGTTTAAAAAGATTGCCAATGACATAAATTATCCATTTAATTTTATTATTAATTCTCTATTTGATTTTGTTGATAATGATGTATTTTGTTTAAAATTAAAATTTTAAATAAATAATATATATACTCTTCTCTGTGATAAGGCACTATCGTGAAGACCTATTCTTTAGGCATAGCTATTCCGTTTATATTTCTATTGTAACGACCCCAAAAAGGACCGTCACCGACGCTAGGATTCAGGTCGGCTTAAGGCCGCCAGAACCCGTAGCAAGCCTGCTATACTCTCTGTGTACCTGTAAACCTCATACATGATCATACATTTTCAGTGAAAATAAAAATCTTTTCTGAACCAAGGCTTAACCTGTGCATGCACTATCTCTGTACTCTGTACTCATGTACTCTGTACTCTGTATCCCTGACTAGAGCTTGCTCTAGATGGGTAACTCATACCTGTTAAGCCTGGTTTTCACATGCAGGAAAACATATATACATATACAGATCATGTACAACACATACATCACTAGGTCAAGCAACAACTATTATATCTCTTTAATATTACATGTCCACTCTAAGCTATTACAGATCTCTTTACTTTTTCTGTACTCTGCTGGACTGTCCCTTCCTGTACACTGTACACTGAACCTGCAAAACTGGGGTTAAGGGAGTGGGATGAGCTCTATAGCCCAGTGAGTAGAACAGTAAAACATCTCAGTAAAATATGATCTCATGGAATGCACCATATCACAGACAAGCCACATCAAGAGTAAACCTGTCACCACATAGTCCCAGTAACTCTGTGCCAGGGCGTAGAATCGAGCACCTGGTCTTCCTGTCATATATGTATATGTGTATATAACACCTGTGAACTTACCATTGCCAGGGCGTAGTCAAAGGCTCCTGGACTTTGCTATATACCTGCCAGGGCGTAGTCAAAGGCTCCTGGTCTTTGCTATACGTGCCAGGGCGTAGTCAAAGGCTCCTGGTCTTTGCTATACGTGCCAGGGCGTAGTCAAAGGCTCCTGGTCTTCCTGTCTGTGACTATTGGATCATTCAGCATTTACTCACATCATCAAATAACAATGCAATGCAAACCTTAGTAACACATAACTCCTACCCTTAGATAGAATCCCAACATCCCGGATTCCGCCAGATAATAGGAATTCCGGTGCCGGATTCTAGCCGGGTATTACATCTATAATCTGTATCTCTTTGTATCTGATTGTATCTCCTTTAGTTTAGGGATTTAGTTTCACTTACCTGTATAAATTCAGTCTCTGTTTACAGTAATATATTCATTGAAATTTCCTTTATACCTTGGGTCCTTTTTGGTATCAGAGCCCTATATTTTTTTTTTCTCGACTCTTTTCTGCTTTTCCCAATGGCTTCTTCTTCTACAATTCCTTCTTCCATCCCTTCGATCCACAATCATGTCACTGTCAAATTAACTTCGACCAATTACTTACTCTGGAAAACACAGATTCTTCCCCTTCTTCATAGTCAGCAGCTCGTTCATCACATTGATGGGTCTGCTGTTGCTCCACCTAAGGAGATCAATGATGCTCCTAATCCTGCTTATTCTACTTGGTTTTTTAAAGACCAGACTGTTCTTGGTTGGATTCTAAGTTCCTTATCCGAATCTGTTCTTTCTCAGGTTGTTGGTGTTGCTACGGCTCATGATGCCTGGTCTCGATTAAAAATCCAGTATGCTTCTGGCTCAAAAGCTCAAATTCGCACACTTAAGTCCTCCCTCTATGTCCTTTCTAAAGGTACGGACTCCATTCCAGTCTATATGAGTCGTGCCAAACAGATTTATGATCAGTTACTTTCTCTTGATGCTGCGATTTCTGAGGATGATCTTGTCGATCATATTCTTCGTGGGTTAGGACCTGATTACCGTCCGTTTACCCGTAATATTGAGGCACGTTTGGCATCCGTTTCATATGATGACTTATTGGGTTTATTGCTTTCTGAAGAATTGCAATTGCAATCGGCTGAACCAATTGTGCCTGCACTTGCTCACCTCAATACTTCTGGTTATCGTGGTGGCCCTTCTCGTGGTCGAGGGCGTGGTGGACGTGGTAGTTACTCCAGTTCTGCTGGTCGAGGTTCTGGCTCTAACACAAATTCTACATCATCTCCAGTTTGTTATAACTGTGGCGGCCAAGGTCATTTGGCTAATGTGTGTCCAAGTCCAAGGTATAATAGACATAATCCCAGACCTGTCAGTCATCACACATCTTCTCCAACTGCTACCCCTCAACCCTGGATTGTGGATAGTGGAGCGACCCATCACCTGACATCTGAACTGGATAATCTTGCTCTTCATTCTGAATATTCTGGCACTGACGAAGTTACTCTCACAAATGGTAAAACTCTTCCAATCTCTCATACTGGTTCTGCCTCTTTATCTCTTGATTCTAATCGTTTTTCACTCCGTAATATTTTACATGTTCCTAATGCTAATTCTAATCTAATTTCTGTTCGTCAGTTTGCTCTTTCTAATGGTGTTTCACTCGAATTTTTTCCTCATTGTTTTGTTATTAAGGACCTTCAGTCGAAACAGATACTTCACAGGGGGCATGTTAAAGATGGACTCTATGTGTTGGCTTCTGCGTCTATATCTCCTTCTTGCAATTCAGTTTCTTTGTCTACTTGGCATGCTAGGCTTGGTCATGCCTGCTCTAAAACTGTTTCCAGAGTTTTGTCATCCAATAATTTGTCTTGTTTCAATAAAATAAATAAATCATTGTGTGAAACCTGTTGTGTTAGCAAAACACATAAATTGCCATTTCTTGATTCCACATTTGTTGCAAAAAACCATTGGAACTTGTTTGTTCGGACTTATGGGGTCCTGCACCCATTGCTACTTTAGATGGCTGCCGTTATTATGTTCTTTTTTATGACCATTACACCAAATACTCTTGGATTTATTTTTTGCGGCACAAATCAGATGTTCGTTCTTGTTTTCATCAATTCCGCAAAATAGTTGAAAATTACTTTAATACTTCTATTAAAATGTTCCAATCTGACTGGGGAGGGGAGTTCCAAGCACTAAAACCTTACCTTGCTCAACATGGAATAATTCAACGAAGCTCTTGTCCCCATACACCTGAACAAAATGGGTGTGCCGAGAGAAAACACAGACACATCACTGAAACTGGTCGAGCCAATTTGTTTCATGCTTCTGTTCCCTCTAAATATTGGGATCATGCTTTTGCTACTGCCGTTTACACCATTAACCGCTTACCTACTCCCAATCTTAATCACATGTCTCCTTATCAAAAAATATTTGGTCGGCAGCCTGATTATAATTTTCTCAAAATTTTTGGTTGTTCTTGCTTTCCCTGGCTTAAACCATACACTTCTAATAAATTAGAACCTCGATCTACAAAATGTGTTTTCCTTGGTTACAGTCTTCTGCATAAAGGATATAAATGTCTTTCTTTATCTACTCATAAACTTTTTTATTCCCGTCATGTTTTGTTTGATGAACAGGATTTTCCGTTCAAGCAAAGTGATGCTAGCTCCTCAGTCCTCGGTTCTCCACCAGAATTTCCTTTATTTGCTCCTCTTCAACAACGTGTTCCACCTTCTACCTTATCTCCACAACCCGTTCCACCACCTGCACCTCCTTCACCTCTGCCACCTCTTCTACCTTCTCCTTCTACTCAAATTGACCGGTCGTCACCACTAGCAGCTGCTCCCATGCCACCACAATCTCCTACATCTGCTGCTCCAATACCCTTACTGCCTCCATCTGTTCCGCTTGCTGTTTTGGCTTCCCAACCATCAAACAATAACAGTTCTCATCCCATGATCACTCGGTCGAAAACTGGCAGTTTAAAACCTTGATTATATCAGACTGTTACTTCTTCAAGTGCACCCTCATCTTATTCCGAAGCAGCAAAACATTCCGTATGGAGGGAGGCTATGTCTGCTGAAATTGATGCTTTATTATCAAATGGCACTTGGGACTTAGTTCCTCGCTTTAAAGCCACCAATATAATAGGGTGCAAATGGGTCTTCCGCATTAAAACCAAGGTTGATGGTTCGGTTGACCGTTATAAGGCACGCCTGGTAGCGAAGGGCTTTCATCAACGTCCAGGCCTTGATTTTGTTGAGACGTTTAGTCCAGTAATTAAGCCTGCCACTGTTCGTTTGGTCTTATCTATTGCACTTCATAATCACTGGGATATTCGTCAACTTGATGTTTCCAACGCCTTTCTTCATGGTGTGCTTGACGAACCTGTTTTCATGGAACAACCGCAGGGGTTTGTTGATTCAACCAAATCTGACTATGTCTGTGCCTTAAAGAAGTCCTTATATGGCCTCAAACAAGCCCCTCGTGCTTGGTATTTTTGTCTCTCTAAGGCTTTGCAGGATATTGGATTCTGTGGTTCAAAGGCGGATTCTTCTTTGTTTGTGTATTCTCATCACACTGATCTTGCTTTTTGCTTGGTTTACGTTGATGATTTGATACTCACAGGTTCTAGTTCATCCCTCCTTCAACGTTTAATCCAAGCACTTGGGTCCAAAGTTGCCCTCAAAGACCTTGGTGTTCTTCACTATTTTTTGGGCGTCGAAGTCACTTTTACAGATGCGGGCCTTCATCTCTCTCAATCCAAATATATACAAGAGCTTCTGCGCAGAGCCAATATGCATGATGCGACTTCTGTTCCTACGCCTGCCACACCGCAACTGTCCCTAACTCAACACTGTGGCAATACTTTTGAGGATCCTAAACTGTATCGACAAGTTATGGGCATGTTGCAGTATCTTGCTTTAACACGGCCCGATATTACAATGGCTGTTAATAGGATGTCCCAGTTTATGCACTCACCGTCGGTTTCTCAGTGGCAAGGTGTAAAACGCATTCTGCGATATTTGTGTGGCACAATTTCTCATGGTTTACTGCTTCGGCCATCATCCAATACTCATTTAGTGGCTTATAGCGATGCTGATTGGGGAGGTGATCAAATTGATCGCAAGAGTACAAGTGCTTATGTCGTTTTTCATGGCAACAATTTGATTTCTTGGTGTTCAAAAAAACAAAATACTGTTGCTCGTTCCAGCACTGATTCTGAGTATCGTGCCCTTGCTACTACTGCCTCTGAGTTGTATTGGCTGAAAGGTCTTCTCACTGAGTTAAAGCAGCATATATCCGTCACTCCTAAAATTTGGTGTGATAATATTTCCGCAACATATTTGGCAGCAAATCCCGTTTTTCACTCCAGATCCAAACATCTTGAGCTTGTTTTTCATTTTGTCCGCGATCTTGTTCGCAAAAAGCTTCTCCAGGTATCTTATATTGCTACTACTGATCAGATTGCGGATTTGCTTACGAAACCTTTGTCTAAAACTCGGTTTCTTGAGCTGAAGTTCAAACTAAAGGTGGTTCCCTCCATTAGTTTGCGGGGAGGTGATAAGGCACTATCGTGAAGACCTATTCTTTAGGCATAGCTATTCCGTTTATATTTCTATAATCTGTATCTCTTTGTATCTGATTGTATCTCCTTTAGTTTAGGGATTTAGTTTCACTTACCTGTATAAATTCAGTCTCTGTTTACAGTAATATATTCATTGAAATTTCCTTTATACCTTGGGTCCTTTTCTCTGTTTCATTTTTATTTGTTATCCCAAAATTATTATTTATTTTCATTTTTAGACTATAATAACATATAAATTAACTATTATAATTTTATTTTATTTTATTTTATTTAAAATTTTTTTTTAAACATCTCTTAATATTTAATAAAATTTAATATATTTAAAATTGTATAATTAGAAAGTTAATAAAAAAAATTTTATATTTCTTGAACAAAAATTATAAAATAAAAAGAGTATTTACATATTTATTAGATACGGTTAAAAATCTTGAATTTTGAAATATTCTACTATAACTTTTTAATTAAGCATTACTATAAGCATTAATTATTTAACAATGGAAGATAATTTTAGTGATTCAGATTTTGGGTGTATACAAATGTGGGAAAATCCTTTTGCCCCTCAACTCTTATTCAACAATTAAATACAACTTTAACTTTTTGAAAGTTTAAATATGCCTTTCATTTTTTAAAAATAATTCAATTTAACCCTAAGTATTTGAGATTTAGCATATCTGCCCCAAACTTATGTCACGTGCTCACGTGAAGTCTGATGTCTATTGAAGTCAAACTACCTACCATCATATGGTTTGCAATAAAGGGATTAAAACTTTAAATAAGAGCTCATTTATCAGTCGATTCATAAGGGTTGGTAGGGTGTATAACTAAAAATTGATTTCTCATCATTATCAATGACATCATTTCCTTCTCCATGAATTACTTTATAAAGTAGAATGGTAGACAACAGATTTTAGCCATTATTGTATTATTGCTGTAGGAAACCTGCTAAAATATGAACATCTTGGAAGGAGAAAAATCATAGGTGAAAGTTTTTCGGATGTGCTAAATTTTGAATGAGTAACATTTGTATTTGAGGTCTTACTAATAGAGCATATTTTAGTCCATTTTATCATTATGTTCTTAATGTTTATTTACATCTTTTCTGCTTAATTTTATGGTTTTAATCATGTTTTGCAGATATTAGGTGTAAAGAGACAATTTGAAGAAAATGCTATTAAAACTGCCAAAAAGTGTCAAATATGGAAAGTGCCAAAAAAAGAAAGTTTTCAAATAAGGAAAGTTTTGAGAAAAGGAAAGTTTTATAATAAGGGAAGTGCATAAGCAAAAGCAAATAAGGAAAGCTTAGCCAGAAGATTAATTGAAATTCAAATTGCAAATCTTTCTTTCCTTGTTCAAAGATGTGCACACACTGCAGCAGTCATATCTTTCTATTTAGGCAGCAAGATTTCAAGAAGACGCACTTGCCTCTTCTGCATTCAGCATTCAAAATTCAAACGAAGGCTCCACTTAAAAAGGAAAAACTGAACAGATATCTTTCCACTTCTGCAAATTCATGACCGCACGCCTCACTTTCCCTCTGAACAGCCATCCGCGCGCCTCCTTCCTTCTGAAGACCTTGCAACGCGATTCTTTCCTTTTCAGACACAACTTGGGCAGCAAGCAGCCTCTTGGGCAGCAAGTAAGGACCTAGGGCAATACTTTCAACTATAAAAAGACACATAAGGAGTATCCCCATGCCTTTTCAACTCCCTCTTGGACACACCTACGGGATTGCTAGTGGCACCATCTCTTCTTCTTCCTTTCTTTTATTTTCTATTTTGTTTCAGCCATGAGTGGCTGAAACCTTTTATTTCTAGTTGAAGATTGGTTGAAACTAAAGTTGTTTAATGGATTGTGAGATCTGAACATAAACTATTTGTCTTTGGTTTGTTCAATATTCATACAATTTGGTGCTTGAATCTATTATTACTTTGTTGTTTTGATCAAATTGGTCACTTGATTCTTGATTGCAAGGTAATTAATTGTTAGTTTGGATAATTTTAAATACGTAATTGCTTGAATTGTTCAAACATAAGAACACTTGGTGTAACAACTGAGAAATTGTATAATCTAGCAACATCTCATGCGTTTGAGTAGCTAGGATTGGATCTCTCTATCTCTTCATGCAATTAACAATTGTTTGATGCCTAAGGCCCAAGGACGTTCCTTGGCAATTTGTTAATTAGTAATTAATTAGAGGACGTTCCCTAATTGGTTTAATCATAAGGAGAGACATGGTGGTGAGAAGCATTTTCCATCTCCATAACTAATCTATTGAATCAATCAAAAGAACATAAGTTTCAATGATTAATCCAAACAACTGAAGTGGATCCAACTCTTCAACTAGACCTTTCTCATATTTGATTTCCCTTTAATTTTATTATTCGCTTATTTAATTGATTTCAGTAGTTGCTTAATCAAATCAATCTCAAAACCCCCCCATTTTAATTTCACTGCACTTTATTTTTATTCTGCTTTCAGTTATTTGCTTTCAGTTTCTCATTTGGTCAATTCTCTTGGTCTTGTCAAGAAAAATAGAAAAGTTTTCAATTCTCTGTGGATTCGATCCTTTACCACTATGTGCAGTAGTAATATTGTTGATAACCGGAAAGGTTATTTTTGAACGGTTTCGACAACCGCAAGTCACTTACTATTAAAAATGATGGTGTTTATAAATTCACTTGTATTGAAATGACAGTTTTGGATGCTGATTGTAAAATGTTGAGTGTTAAGCTTGTGAATATTGTCAATGGGTTGATTCAAAAGTTCTAATATGGATAAAAAAAAATACTATTAATGAGCTACTGATAGTGAAAAAATGCATAGAATCAAAGAGGGTGCAAGAGGTTAATATAGAAGTCTACTGTATATGGAAAACTCAAATTGAGTTTGTTTTCTGTATTGTATTAACTATATATAGAGTATAAGTTACAGCTGTCTTTGTTACAAGTGATAGTCTTTGTTACAAGTGATAAACATAAATACAAAAAATTATAAAGTATAACAGAAACAGTTAGCTTAACCTTATCAGACCCCCGCAATTCGAGCTTCGGATGCTGAAGATCGAATTGTTAATTGTTGCATTAAGGCTTGATGTCTTGCCTTAGTCAAAGGCTTCGTTAAAATATCTGCGAGTTGATCTTTGGAGCATATATACTGAACACAAACTTCATTCTTTTGGACTTTATCTCTAACAAAATGAAAATCTACTTCCAGATGTTTCGATCGAGCATGAAAGACAGGATTTGCAGTAAGATAATTAGCACCTATATTATCACACCATAAATTAGGGACTGTTGAAGACATGCACCCTATGTCTTGTAGCAGCGATTGAATCCAGGTAAGCTCAGTTACTGCTAGCCCTATTGCACGATACTCAGCCTCAGTAGAGGATTTAGCTACTGTTTGTTGTTTCTTCGAGCTCCAGGATACTAAATTTTTGCCCATGAAAATAGCATAGCCTGAAGTAGATTTTTGGTCATCCACACAACTGGCCCAATCAGCATCAGTATACACATTTAGATGTGTATTGAGAGACTTAGAGAAAAACAGTCCATAATTTGATGTTCCCTTCAGATATCGAAGAATCCGTTTGACTAGCACCCAATTGTCGGTTGTAGGAGCATGCATGAACTGTGAAGCTCTATGAACAGAGTAAGTGACTTCCGGTCGTGTCAAACTCAGGTATTGCAGTCCTCCAACAATGCTCCTATACAACGTAGGATCTTCAAACAAAGGACCATGATTGGTAGCTTTCTCTTTGGTACTCGCCGGTGTTGTGAGCCCTTTGCAATCTGGCATTCGTGCTTTAGAAAGCAAATCTAATATGTATTTTTGTTGGGTAAGCATCAAACCATCAGATAACCAGTGTGCCTCCATCCCAAGAAAATAATCAAGACGCCCCAAGTCTTTGAGTGCAAATTCAGATTGCAAGGAGCTAATAATATGATGGATATAATCAGCATCAGATCCTGTCATGATTATATCATCGACATAGACAAGCACATAAATAGTAACTCCATTTTTGGCGAATAGGAACAAGGAGGAATCAGCAGCTGACATACGAAAACCAAGAGAAGTGAAGGCAGTAAAAAGTTTCTTGTACCATTGTCTAGGAGCCTGACGTAGACCATAAAGAGATCGACGCAAACGGCAAACATGATCAGACTTTGTTTCATCACGAAATCCTGGTGGCTGCTCCATGAAGACTGCTATATCAAGATCGCCATGTAAGAAGGCATTGGAGACATCCAGTTGTTGAACAAGCCATCTGTTTGAAATTGCAATAGAAAGAATTATTCGAACAGTTGTTGGTTTAATGACAGGGGAAAACGTATCAACAAAATCAATACCAGGGCGTTGATGAAACCCCTTTGCGACAAGCCTTGCTTTGTAGCGATCAACAGAACCATCTGCCTTCTGTTTGATTCGAAATACCCACTTACAACCCACAATATTTTGAGCTTGATGCCTAGGAACAAGATCCCAAGTGCGATTTTGAATAAGAGCAGTCAATTCATTTTGCATAGCCTCCCTCCAATGGCTGTGTTTGACGGCCTGTGAATGACAGGTAGGTACAAGAGATAAGATACTCGCATTATGGGATTGAGGAGTCCATGGCTGCCTTGGTTTTAATGAGCCAGTTTGCTGCCTAGTAACCATGTGATGCAATGTGGGTGGAGCAACAGGTACAATAGCAGGGTTTTGATCTGTAGGAGTTGATGGTTGAGAAGGTACAGTTGGGCTGTCAAATCCTGTTGCCAAGGGAACTGGACTCAATGAAACGATACGATTTGTGGACTGACTTGAGGTGGCAATGTCATCCGGTTGAACTACAGTATCAGACTGAACCGTATTAGAATGAACTGCCAAAGAGAGATTTTGGCATGCTGGTTCGATTTGCTGGATGGGGCTGCTGTCAATTTGAGTGGGTAACGCTGCTATTGTGGAATTAGTGGGAGCAGCTCCAAGAATTCCATCAGAACAGGATATAAACGGAACAGGGGGCAGCGGAACCGACGTCGGAGAAGCAGGGACTCCAGTGCTAATATCATTTGGTCTTTGAAAAGGAAATTCTTGTTCATAAAATAAAACATGTCGGGAGAGAAATTTTCGTTTAGAGGTCAAATCAAGACAAAGATACCCTTTATGAACTTTACTATATCCAAGAAAGACACATCGACTAGATTTAGGAGCTAGTTTGTGCAGAGAGTAAGGCTTTAACCATGGATAACAAAGAGAACCAAATACCCGCAACTCATTATAGTTTGGCTTTTCCTTAAAGAGAATCTCAAAAGGAGTAGTGTTGACATTGTGAGAGGATGGAATTCTATTCATTGTAAAAACAGCTGTATCAAAGGCATAAGTCCAATAAGAAAAAGGCACGGATGCATTATGTAAAAGAGATCGACCAAGTTCCACTATATGTGTAATACCCGGCTAGAGTCCGGCATCGGAATTCCTGTAGTCTGATGGAATCTCGGGTGTCGGAACCCTCTAGAAGGGTCATGCATATGTTGTAAAGAATGTGTAAGGATGTGTTCACAGAGTTTCAAGGTTTTCAAGGGTTAGAGAAGAAAGAAAAGCACTAAGGAAGAAATGCAAAGGTTCGGCCGCCGAAGGTCACTTTCGGCCGCCGAACTTGCATGGCTTTCGGATCTCACGTTTGGCCGCCGAAGGTGGACTGGCCACCCATCTTTAAAAGGGCCCTAGGTCGGTCAAATGGGTAAGTTTGCTTCCCATTTCTCCAGACCTAGGTGAGATCATGCTCTTCCTTAGCTTAGTTTTGTGTTTTTTCAAATCTTCCAAGGTTTTGATGAGTTTTTATGGATTTGTGAAGTTTTAAGCAAAAAGGAGCAAAGTTTGAAGTTTGGAGCTTTGAGTGAGGATTTTGCCATAACTCCACGTTAGAGGCTTCCAACCTCAAGTGTTCCAGGAGGTAAGGGATAGATCCGAAGCTTTTACTATGTTTTTTACAGGGTTTATGGAAGATTATGGGGTAGTACGCATGAGTAGGGTTCTAGGAGATTTTTAGAGTTTTTGATGTTCAAGCATGTTTATGTGTTAGATGTTGTGTTTGTTGGGGTTATAGGCTAGTTTTAGACCCCTTGAGCATGTACAAGTGTATGTGCATGTTGGGAGAGGGATAGGAGGAGGTGTGCATGAAGCAGAGCAGGTTTCTGCCCTTCGGGCAAAACCAGGTTCGGCCGCCGAAGGGAGGTTCGGCCGCCGAAAGCCTTGAGGAGGTGGCTTCGGCTGCCGAAGGCTGCTTCCGGAAGCTGGACTTTCGGATCTGTCATGCACATTCGGCCGCCGAAAGTGCCGCCGAAGGTTGAGTTTCGTCTCTGGACGAGACGTTCGGGCGCCGAAGGTGCACCCGAAGGTGTAGGTATAGGACTTTCGGCCGCCGAAAGTAGAGGTTCGACCGCCGAAAGTAGGTGAGTTTCGTTTTTGGAAGGGAGTTTCGGCCGCCGAACCTGCCGCCGAAAGTGCCCTGTCCAGTTGGCTTTTGCATGTGTTATGTGATAGTTAGAGGGTCTTTTAGAGGGCTTTTGGGGGAGTTCTGAGACCTGTTATGGAGGGAGTTTGGTCCCTCATCTGAGTCCACTTGTGTAGGAACGGACAAGAGAACCCAGGGAGATCAGCAGTGAGCACTGCTCCGGAACCTGCAAAGTCAGTCTACAGGCAGCCAGAGGTGAGTGGGACTAACTATGCATATTGTAAATTCAAGAAGGTTTTAGCATGATTCATGCATCATAATTGCCATAATGTTAGGATGGTTAAAATAAAAGATAATAATGGATGAGCATGAGATATTAGGTTGTTGCCTTAGTATTCACGAAGGTGTTGCATTGCATTATTTGATGAGTATGCGGATGAATGTTGGATGATCCTTTAGCCCTCAGTTTGGTATGCTATGACATGATATGAATTAAGTAAAGAGTCAAGCATGATACGTGTGAGCAGGGAGGCCTAACCGCCCCTGTTAGTAAAGTTAGCTAGCCAGGAGGCCTCATCGCCCTGGCAAAACGTTTGCAGAAAACAGTCAGAGAAGGCCTAATCGCCCTGACAAAACCTTTTCAGAAAATTAAGTCCTGGAGGAGGCCTAAGCGCCCCAGGCACTGTGCTGAGTTAAGTACTATATGTGAGTCAGTTATGTGAAGGGCTATAGGTGACAACTGTTAGTGTATATGCCCTAGGCCATTATCTTGTACCTTTTTGTATGTCATTTTTGTTATAAATAAAAGAGGTTTTTATCATTATTATTTGTTTGCATGTTACATAATAATGATTATCATCCCTGGTTACTTATTATTATGTTGATAATAATAAAATATAACTAGTATGATTATTGATTGATAATCATGAGATGATTATGTATATGTTGATATAAATCAATAATCATAAATACTTGTTAGAGAACAAAGTATTGGATGGACCCGCATTGAGATCACTACATGGGTCATTGTCATAAGTGAATCTCAAAGTAGTTATGTCTTAATCCTTTGACTTGAGATTGTCATAGTTTCCAATATAAGGACTATTATGTTTTGACATAATCAAACGTTGTCTTTAATCGGACAATCATAAAGGTTATGATTGAACATAATAGAAATTATGTAGAGGAAAATGAACAATCAAGATAGGATTTGTCCCTCTCTATGAGAGAGATATCTTCTGGGCCCCTCGATAAGTGAGACTGAGAAATGCATGGCCGTGCTCAAATGAATTGATAGTGTGATCAATATCATTTGAATTTATCAGTCTACTTAGAGATCGAGAAATCATAAGTTTGAACATTATAAGTTTGACATTGACCATGACTTATGTTCAAACTAGATATCGTGAGACAAAGGGATTAATACATGTTCTATTTAATAGGCTTTATCGGACTATTGATCCTCATATTAGTTGGGTAGTCATAATGTCTTGCTAGAGGCCACTTATGACTTATAGGCCTTGTTGGACTGGGCCTATTGCCAATTAATATGAGCCTATTGGGTCACACACAAGAACGTTGTTGATGTGCTATATTAATGGGCTAAAAGCCCATTAGTATAATTAATAATAATAAAGTGTTATTATTATTAATATTATTATTAATATTAATTATTAATATAATTAATAATAATAAGTGTTATTATTATTAATAATAATAATTTATTATTATGAGATAATAATATTTAAAAGATCTGCAGTCTATCTGTAAGTGTTACAGATAAAGGACTCTATCACATAAAGATATTTGAGTATCTGTGAGATTGTGATAGTGGGTTCTAAGCACAACTCTTTTAGGAAAAGAGTTGTGGGAAAATAAAAAGACTGAGGCCTATAAATACTCCTTCTACAGATTGAGTAGGAAGGTTGAAAAAGTTTTGAGAAAACTCAGTCTAAAAGATTGTAGAACATAGAGCACATAATCTATCCATCTTGAAAAGAGCTAGCACTCTAGAAGGATAAAAGACGTTCGTGTGGATACCATAGAGGGTGTTCGTTTGAAAAGGCAGCACCATCAGTCCGCCAGTGTATCTTCACTACGAGATTAACAGGTTAGTCTCACATCTTTCTTTTGATTTAAACGGAGCACTCGGATTCTGGGAAAGGAAATCCAAAATTTTATTTTTCCGCTGCGCAACTGGGTTGCAATTAATCTCGGGATTTCCCAACAGTGGTATCAGAGCCTACCTGTGCTTTTCGTTTAAATTAATTATGCCATGATTGAAATTATATATGCGATATATATTTATTAGAATGGCATGATAATTATGGTTAAATTTATGAATGAATGATTCGATCGTTAAGATTGTTAGAAAAAATTAAATTAAAATTTTTCTTTTTGGATCTAGAATCAAAATTGTTTTGATTCGTTGTTTTATATTTTAATTGTTAAAATTAAAGCAACAACATTAAATAAAAAAAAAGGGAAATTCAGTTTCTGGAAATCGTGTTCACAATGAACACTATTCTTGCGGGCATGGACAGTTTGAGTACGCCCAAACAACGGATGTTGCGCGCCTGTCAATCGGCGTTGCATGGACGGTGGACCGCGCGCCCCGTGGGTCGTGTGCCCTGTGGGTCGCGCGCCCCGTCGGTGGCGCGCCCCGTGGGTCGGGCGCCCAGTGGGTTGCGCGCCCCGGGGATTGGCGTTTCCTCGGCAGCGATCGCAGGATGAACCCAACAGCCTCGACGTCTCCGGGGAGCGCAAGTGTTGCGCCGTCTCCAGCCTCTCGGGCTGGTGGCTTGAGCGGCCAAGGAATGTCCGGTGGGCCGCCGGGGCTTCGAAGCCGAGATATGTCTCGGCTCCTCGTGATTTCTTCGAATCGCGAGCCGCCGGAGTCGTTTTCGAGCTCAACTGCGAATGGAAGATCGGGATTGCGCAACTGTTGCGCGATCTGGTGGTTGACCTCACCGTCGACGGCAATCCGTGCTGGCAAAGAGGAGCGGGCTGCTGGATGTCGGGTAGGGCTACTTCCTGAGGAAGAAGAAGCCCTAAATTACCATACTGCCCCTGAATAAAAAAAAAAAAAAAGGAAAATAAATTAACATTTAAAATAATAATAATAAGAAAATAAATTTTAAAATTATTAGTCTTTAAATTAGATTTAGATGACTATATTTTAAATTATTTTCTTTTAGTCTTTAAATTAGATTTAAAAGACTATATTTTATTATTATTATTTGTAGTCTTTAAATTAGATTTAAATGACTATATTTTATTATTTTCTTTTAGTCTTTAAATTAGATTTAAATGACTATATTTTGTCATGTGTTAGTATGAGATACTATGCATTATTGTCTATATATATATATATATGCATATAGGATGCTATAATATATGTATGCAAGACAAAATAATTATAAGAAAATAGAAAATAAATTATTTTAGTCTTTAAATCAGATTTAAATGACTATATAAAATAATTTTATTATTTTGTCATATATTAGTATGAGATACTATAATATATATATATGCAAGACAAAATAATTAAAATTAAAAGTTAAACCCTCACTCTAAAATTTTAAGTTTTAATGCCACCCATATATTAAAAACCTATCAAGACTAAGATCACCAAAATGCAGGTTTTGCCAAAGCAAAGTGCATTAGGATTATCCTAGTAAGGTAGGATGAGTAATGGTTACTCATTTATTTAATTTTGGTTGAGCTTAATTAGGCTATCAAAACGGTTTTGGGCCTAAGGCATTAGATGAGGTATAACATGCATTTGACATATGATGTCAATACCTCATAATTTAAGAGTTACATTAGATGTAATTGGTAAGGGGTTACCTACCTAAATAACTTAATTCTAAGCGTCATGCCAAAGCTGACTTAGAATTAGGTGAAATATGGATCTTAGCCCACTAAAATATTATTATTCTGAGGGTTATATTTTAGTGGGAGATTATTATCACCTCAATATTAATTTGTTTATTAAATTAATTATATTTGCATATTTTTGTAGATTATTATGGCTGCTAATAACAATTCCACCTTATCACTGCGATCCATCCTTGAGAAGGATAAACTGAAAGAAAATGGGACTAATTTTATTGACTGGTTTAGAAACTTGAGAATTGTTCTCAAGCAAGAGAAAAAGTCCTACGTGCTTGATGAAGCTGTCCCTGAACCACCTCCTGCTGATGCTACTAATGCTGTTAAGAACAAGCATAAGAAGCATATGGATGATTCTAATGACATTGGATGTCTTATGTTGGCAACTATGTGCCCAGAACTTCAGAAGGATCTGGAGCACCTTGAGGCCTATGAGATGAGTGTCCATCTCAAACAAGCTTTCCAACAACAAGCTAGGCAGGATAGGTATGAAACTACCATTGCATTGCATGATTGCAAAATGGCTGAAGGTGATTCAGTTAGTGCTCATGTTTTAAAGATGAAAGGCTACATTGATCACCTTGCTAGGCTTGGCTATCCTCTGAGTTTAGAACTTTCCACGGATTTGATCCTACATTCTTTACCTAGCAGTTTTTCTCAATTTGTCATGAACTATAACATGAACAATATGGAGAAATCCATTCCTGAGTTGCATGGGATGCTAAAGACAGCTGAGGTAAATATTAAGAAAAGGCCTACCCAAATTTTGAATGTCAATAAGGGTAAGCCCATGAAAAATAAGGGGAAGCCCAAGTCTAAAGGTGGAAATGGGCCTAAGGGACGAGGCAAACCTAAATGGCAATCCAAGGCAAAAGTTCCTAAGGAAATAGTTCCTAAGGAAGGAATCTGCTTCCATTGCAAGGAACCAGGGCATTGGAAGAGAAATTGCAAACTTTATTTGGATGAGTGTAAGAAGAAGAAGAGTAGTGAGACTACGACTTCAGGTATTTATGTTATAGATATTAATTTATCTATTTCTACTTCATGGGTATTAGATACCGGATGTGGCTCTCACATTTGTACAAATGTGAAGGGTCTCAAAAGGAGTAGAAAACTGAAAAAGGGCGAAGTGGACCTACGTGTAAGCAATGGAGCAAGAGTTGCTGCCATAGCTGTAGGGACATATGAACTTGTGTTGCCCAATGGGCTGTTGCTAGTTCTAAATAATTGCTTTTATGTTCCTACTTTGAGTAGGAATATTATTTCAGTTTCAGTTTTGGACGATGAAGGTTTTTCATTTCTTATCAAGGATAAGAAATGCTCCATTAATAAAGATGATTTGCTTTATTGTATTGCAAATTCATATGATGGCCTTTATGTCCTTAATCTAGATGATTCTAGAGACAACAATATCTATAACATAACTTCTAAGAAAACTAAGCCAAATGAGTTAAACCCAACATATTTATGGCACTGTCGTCTTAGCCATATAAATGAGAATCGCATATCTAAGCTCCATAAAGATGGTTTATTAGATTCATTTGATTTTGAATCATTTGAAAATTGTGAATCTTGTTTGCTAGGTAAGATGACAAAGGACCCTTTTACTGGACAAGGTCAAAGGGCTTCAGACTTATTGGGCTTAATACATACAGATGTATGTGGCCCACTAAGCATTAGTGTCAGGGGAGGTTATCAGTACTTCATTACATTCACTGATGATTTCAGTAGGTATGGCTATGTCTACCTAATGAAACATAAGCATGAATCTTTTGAAATGTTTAGAACTTTTCAAAATGAAGTACAAAATCAACTTGGTAGAACTATTAAGATGCTTCGATCTGATCGAGGTGGTGAATATTTGAGCCAAGAGTTTGATGAACATCTTAAAAACTGTGGAATTGTTTCACAATTAACTCCTCCAGGAACTCCACAATGGAATGGTATTTCTGAAAGGAGAAATCGAACTTTATTAGATATGGTTCGATCTATGATGAGTCAAACAGATCTCCCTTTATCATTTTGGGGTTATGCCTTGGAAACAGCTGCATTTATTTTAAACCGAGTACCATCGAAAGCAGTTGAAAAGACACCATATGAGTTATGGACTGGGAAAGTGCCCAGTTTGTCTTTCCTTAAAGATTTGGGGTTGTGAGGCTTATGTGAAACGCCCAGTTTCAGATAAGTTAGCTCCAAAATTTATCAAGTGCAATTTTGTGGGGTATCCTAAGGAAACCAAAGGATACTACTTCTATACTCCCTCAGAGAACAAAAGTGTTTGTTGCTCGAAATGGTACCTTTTTGGAAAAGGAATTTATCTCTCAGAGATTCAGTGGGAGTACAGTGCGACTTGAGAAAACTCAAGCACCACAAGAGAGCATTGAACCGCCAGTAGAACCACTTCCAGTACCACAAACAGTTGTGGAGACTGAAAGGGTGACACAAGTCCCATGCAGATCTGATAAGACACGTCATCAGCCTGAGAGATATGGATTTCTCATGACTGATAATCGTGAACTTTTACTCATTGATGAAGATGAATTTTGTGTTTACAAGATGGTTAGTGGGAGTGCAGTTGTGTTACTAGTTCTATATGTGGATGACATATTACTCATTGGAAATGATATCCCTACCTTGCAAAAGGTTGAGACTTGGTTAGGGAATTCTTTTTCAATGAAGGACTTAGGTGAGACTGCATATATCCTTGGTATTAAGATCTATAGGGATAGATCCAAGAGGATAATCGGTCTGAGTCAAAGTACTTATATTGACAAGGTGCTGAAAAGGTTCAGCATGCAAGATTCCAAAAGAGGATTCTTGCCCATGTCTCATGGTATTCATCTTAGCAAGAATCAATGTCCTATGACATCTGATGAGCGAGAACGGATGAATAAGATCCCTTATGCTTCCGCTATTGGATCTATCTTGTATGCCATGTTATGTACTAGACCAGACGTCTCATATGTCTTGAGCACAACAAACAGATATCAGACAGATCCCGGTGAGAGTCACTGGACAGCTGTTAAGAATATCCTAAAGTACCTTAGAAGGACTAAGGATGCATTCCTAGTTTATGGAGGATTGGAAGACGAGCTAGTTGTAAGTGGTTACACAGATGCTAGTTTCCAAACTGACATAGATGACTTCAGATCGCAGTCAGGATTCGTATTCAATTTAAATGGTGGAATTGTTAGTTGGAAGAGTTCCAAGCATAGCACTATAGCAGATTCTACAATAGAAGCTGAGTATATAGCAGCATCAGATGCAGCTAAAAAGGGCAGTCTGGTTGAAGGAATTCATCTCAGAGTTGGGAATGGTTCCCAGCATTGCAAAACCTATGGACCTTTATTGTGATAATAACGGTGCCATAGCACAGGCAAAGGAGCCCAGATCTCACCAGAGATCTAAACATATACTCAGACGATATCACCTTATTCGAGAGATCATTGATAGAGGAGATATCAAAATATGCAAAGTAGACACAAATGACAACATTGCAAATCCACTGACCAAGCCTTTTTCACAGGTCAAGCATGATCAGCACACTAGGTCTACAGGTATTAGATACTTGTATAATTAGGCCTAGTGCAAGTGGGAGATTGTTAGTGTATATGCCCTAGGCCATTATCTTGTACCTTTTTGTATGTCATTTTTGTTATAAATAAAAGAGGTTTTTATCATTATTATTTGTTTGCATGTTACATAATAATGATTATCATCCCTGGTTACTTATTATTATGTTGATAATAATAAAATATAACTAGTATGATTATTGATTGATAATCATGAGATGATTATGTATATGATGATATAAATCAATAATCATAAATACTTGTTAGAGAACAAAGTATTGGATGGACCCGCATTGAGATCACTACATGGGTCATTGTCATAAGTGAATCTCAAAGTAGTTATGTCTTAATCCTTTGACTTGAGATTGTCATAGTTTCCAATATAAGGACTATTATGTTTTGACATAATCAAACGTTGTCTTTAATCGGACAATCATAAAGGTTATGATTGAACATAATAGAAATTATGTAGAGGAAAATGAACAATCAAGATAGGATTTGTCCCTCTCTATGAGAGAGATATCTTCTGGGCCCCTCGATAAGTGAGACTGAGAAATGCATGGCCGTGCTCAAATGAATTGATAGTGTGATCAATATCATTTGAATTTATCAGTCTACTTAGAGATCGAGAAATCATAAGTTTGAACATTATAAGTTTGACATTGACCATGACTTATGTTCAAACTAGATATCGTGAGACAAAGGGATTAATACATGTTCTATTTAATAGGCTTTATCGGACTATTGATCCTCATATTAGTTGGGTAGTCATAATGTCTTGCTAGAGGCCACTTATGACTTATAGGCCTTGTTGGACTGGGCCTATTGCCAATTAATATGAGCCTATTGGGTCACACACAAGAACGTTGTTGATGTGCTATATTAATGGGCTAAAAGCCCATTAGTATAATTAATAATAATAAAGTGTTATTATTATTAATATTATTATTAATATTAATTATTAATATAATTAATAATAATAAGTGTTATTATTATTAATAATAATAATTTATTATTATGAGATAATAATATTTAAAAGATCTGCAGTCTATCTGTAAGTGTTACAGATAAAGGACTCTATCACATAAAGATATTTGAGTATCTGTGAGATTGTGATAGTGGGTTCTAAGCACAACTCTTTTAGGAAAAGAGTTGTGGGAAAATAAAAAGACTGAGGCCTATAAATACTCCTTCTACAGATTGAGTAGGAAGGTTGAAAAAGTTTTGAGAAAACTCAGTCTAAAAGATTGTAGAACATAGAGCACATAATCTATCCATCTTGAAAAGAGCTAGCACTCTAGAAGGATAAAAGACGTTCGTGTGGATACCATAGAGGGTGTTCGTTTGAAAAGGCAGCACCATCAGTCCGCCAGTGTATCTTCACTACGAGATTAACAGGTTAGTCTCACATCTTTCTTTTGATTTAAACGGAGCACTCGGATTCTGGGAAAGGAAATCCAAAATTTTATTTTTCCGCTGCGCAACTGGGTTGCAATTAATCTCGGGATTTCCCAACAACAACTTCTTCCTTGATGTATATGGTTGTGATGTGCTGCATGGCATAAAGACATATGTTTTATAAACTGTTTTATATAGCTCCTGCTCACTGGGCTATAGAAGCTCACCCCTCTCCCCTATCCCCAGTTGTGCAGGTTCAGAGTACACAGACATGTAAGAAGAGTACAGGAAGAACGTAAAGAGATGTATGTAATAGATAGTATGGACATGTAAATATAAGAGATAAGGAAATGTACAGTGTATAGATGGTGCTTGATTGATAAGAGTTGTATCCCTTTAAGTTTGTACATGATCTTATGTAAATGATTTATGTTTATGTATGAAAAGCCTAGCTTAACAGAGTATGAGTTAGAGCTGCCTTGAGCTAAGATGAGAGCTCTGGCAAGTTTTTACAGTAGAGAGCTAGAGTATGCACAGGTTAAGCCGTGGAGAAAGAAAAGTTTTAAATGTTTACAAAAAATGTATGATCATGTATGGGATTTCACAGATACACAGAGTTCACAGTAGGCTTACTACGGGTCTAGGCGGCCTTAAGCCGATCTGGATCCTAGTGCCGGTAGCAGTTCGGTTTTCGGGCTGTTACAGATATGCCTATGTTTGCGTTCAGCACATCCATTTTGTTCTGGCGTGTGTGGGCAAGAAATCCTATGTGTAATCCCATTGTCTCTCAAATATGGTTGGAATTTTTGAAACTCACCACCCCAGTCTGATTGAAAGCTCTTAATAGACAAACCAAAGTATTTCTCAACCAATTTTTTGAACTGAACAAACACAGAAAGGACTTCAGATTTCTGTTTCAGAAAATACACCCAAGAATACTTACTAAAGTGATCATAAAACAACACATAATAACGATATCCATCAACAGACACAATAGGTGAGGGACCCTAAACATCAGAACAGATTAATTCAAGAGGTTGAGAAACATGAGAAAAAGAGTCAATAAATGGAAGTTTGTGAGACTTGCTCACATTACAAGAATGACAATAATCAAATGAATGCTTAGTATCAAAAGAAAGTTTATTTGTTCGTAGAACATTTTTAACAATCCTAATATTAGCATGGCCTAATTGCTCATGCCAAAGAGAAACAGTAGCTGGAAATGCTTTTGGTGAGAAAGAGCACACTGATTGCATAGGAAAGAGGTACAGTCCATCCTTACTCTGGCCTTGGTATAGTACCTGCCTCGTGGGGATATCCTTCACAAAATAATGATAAGGAAAAAATTCAATTGAAGCATTATTTTGTTTAGTAAATGCCGAAACTGAAAGAAGATTGTTAGTAATAGCAGGAGAATGAAGCACATTAGCAAATTTAAAAGAATGGCCATTAACAAATGATGACATGGATCCACGAGAGAGAATGGGAAGGATATTACCATCGGCAATTTGAAGTGCATCAGTCACAAGAGCAGGATGAGCAAGATTTTCCGAATCAGCAACCAAATGATAATTCGCACCCGAATCAACTGTCCACGCCTTTGATGATGGTTCTGTGTCTGATTTGACAGCATGTGCTTGAGGAGCAGCTTTTGGAGAAGGACACTGGCGAGATATATGACCAGTACCGTTACAATTGTAACATGTTAATACACCAGATTGGGTGTTTCTGTTTCCAGATGAGGTATAATAATTGGACTGCCCACTACGTCCATAACCAGTATGCCCAGATTGTCCATAACCAGATTGTTGTCCACGACCACGAGACCCACGCCCTCGTGATCGCCCTCCTCCTCCACGACCAGTATGCCCAGATTGTCCATAAAGCGCAGTCGGTGGAACTGCAGAAGAGATAGCAAGACTATCAAGATGCAGCTGCGTTTCTTCGCTTAATAATAGCGCATAAAGATCATCAAAAGATATTGGTGCATGTCGTGACTCAATATTGCGAGTAAAGGGTCGATACTCTGATCCCAAGCCAGCAAGCACGTCGCATACAAGATTTTCATCAGAGATCGAATGATCAAAAGCGCTCAATTGATCTGCGATAGACCGTGCTTTCTTCATATAATTATCAATACTGTCATTGCCCTTGTTAAGGTGTTTCAATTCCTTCCTTAACTGCTGAATTTTGGTCTTAGCTCCTTTGGAATAAATCGTATAGAGTTTATCCCATGCTTCCTTTGCACTAGAACAACGAATAATCTGAGTTAGAATATTTTCAGATACAGAGCTATTAATCCAGCTCTTCACAATTTGGTCTCTGGAGAACCAATCAGAATATTCAGGATTCAATCCATCATCTGCCAATTGTTTGGGTGGCGGTGAAATTGATCCATCAACATGTGATGCCAGCTTATATCCGTAAAGAAGCGGCATAATCTGGGCTTCCCATAAAAAATAATTGGAGGAGGTAAGTTTCACGGTAATAAACTGAGAGATATTAGGGATCTGAACTGAAGACTGTATAGGAGAAGAAACAGAGGAGACAGAAGAGGCAGAAGCAGGAGATTTTGAGGTGAGATCAGCCATTGAAAGCAGAAAAAGAGATGAGAAAAAGAACAAGAGAGAATAACGATCACTTTAGCACAGAAGCTCTGATACCATATAGAAGTCTACTGTATATGGAAAACTCAAATTGAGTTTGTTTTCTGTATTGTATTAACTATATATAGAGTATAAGTTACAGCTGTCTTTGTTACAAGTGATAGTCTTTGTTACAAGTGATAAACATAAATACAAAAAATTATAAAGTATAACAGAAACAGTTAGCTTAACCTTATCAGTTAAGAGCTATAAGGGGAATGGAAGAAGTTACTTATCGACATTGTTATTATCACGAGTTATTTTTGCATAGTTATTTTTTTTTGCGTAGTTGTTATGCTTTATTGTGTTGGGGGTATTTGTATTGTGATTAAATTTGTGTAATGGGAAAAATGTTTTTTGCAATATTTCATAGTGTTTAGATGTTTAATGAAGTATGTGCTTTGCTCTATGAAAATGCCAATTGTGATTATATATTTAATTTTATGTTATGTTTTCTATAACTGTTTTATGAGAGTTATGTTATGAAAAACTAGTTGATGCTTAAACTTGAATAGCTTTTACTATTTCAGGATCAAATTCAGACATTTTAAAAGACAAATAACAATTTGCAGCCGTAGATATATTGCATAATTTCACTCTTTTCTTTTTTTGCAACTTTGCCAATTCTCTTCTCTCTCAACTCATTTAGTTGTCTTTACTCATCAGTCATAGTTAATATATGTCATCTATAAGCTCTTTTCAGTATCTGAGCGGTAACTTATAGTTATGAATAAATGTTTATTTCACTTGATATATATATATATTTTTTGATTTATAGGTGTTTAAATTTAAAATTAATATAATTTTAAAAATTTTTTAAAAGGATTTTATTATCAAATTATCAAAAAATAAAGATAATTTGATAATTAATAAATGTATAATATATGTATATTTTACTTAAAAAACAATTTTAAAATTTAAAATTAAATTATTTATATATATTTATCTTTCTTATAAATTCAAAATTATATTAATTGTCAATAAAATTAATTATTAATATCAACGACATGCAGTTGTACAATAAAGTGTGAATTTTACTTTATATAAGTATACTGATTATTCGCTTTTCTAAAAATATATATATTTTAAAGGGTTTAATTTTTTTAAACTTATGTGATGAGATATGTGCTTTTACAATTAAATTGATTATGAAAGGCATGAAAGTAATAGTGAACAATCTGATACTGATAATTAAATAATGTTTTAGTGAAAAATTTTAATTATACTTAATATAAAAAATTACATTATAAATGAACTTTTAATTAAAATTTTGAAATTTAAAATATTATAATATATCTTAAAACTTAAAAAAATAAACCCCGCAATATTAGGTTTTTTTAATATAATTTTCACCTGCCGGTTATATCATAGCATAGTCGAGAGCTAGTGGGTCATCCAACATCCATCTACAACATAATTAATTGTGTAATGCATCATATTCATGAATTTTAATGCAAAACAATCTAATTATATACACATGGCATTCATGAATGTATGAGCATGCTTAAAACATTTAATTACTTTAAAATAATAGTTTAGTTTAGTACTACTCACCTCTGGCTGACATAAACCTAATTTTGAAATAGTTATCTTACTGCTGGCCTCTGCGGTCTCCCAAGTCCGATCCTACATAGATGGACTTAAATGATGGACTAAATATAAATTTTACAACTATTAAAACTACTCTAAGAAACTCCTATAAACATAAAAAAAAACATGTGGGAAATGAGCTCAAAACGGCTAGACAAGGCACTTTCGGCGGCAGGTTCGGTGGCCTAAAGTCCCCTTATAGATTTGAAGGTTAAATCTTTGGAGGCATGTTAGGCGGCCAAAAGGCAGCCTTCACAAGCAGGTTTGGCAACCGAACTAGGTTTTTTTCTAATGTAGAACTCAATTCTGCCTCAACCAAAAGCCATCCAAACATGATCAAAGCTCACATGCAACAACTCAAAAGCAAATATTTACAACTCAACACACTAAGAACCACTTAAATCTAACCTAAACTTCAACATGCATCATCAAAATAAGAAATCATTCACTATCTCAAAACTAAAAACTTAAACCCCAAACTTTGCATGTATTATCAAACCATTGAAACAACTTAAAATTTCTTTTAAAAACTTAAGCAATAGAAGAGAGACAAGAATTATAACTTACCTCTTAGAAACATAATGGTTACAGCAACCAAGAACTCAAAGAAGAGGACAAGATGAACTCCAAATGTCCCCTAAAGGCCAAAACTTGAAAAATTCAACTTGATTCTTCAAAATAAAGGTAAAACTCATGAATTTATAGAGGATTTATAGAAAACTCAAAGCAAGAATCATGAAGAGGTCTTAGGCTTACCTCTACTCGAATGAAGAGAGAAGAACTTCTCTTAAAATCGAGTTGGAGGCCCTTTATAGTTGGGTCTGCTAGCTTGTGTTCGACAGCCGAACTTGAGAGGTTCTTGATGATTTGAAAATTATTCAATTTTTTTAATATATATAAAATGCTTAAATTTCATTTTATAAAAAAAAAACCTATTTTACCCTTCTAAAGTTTTCAATTCCAAGATTCTAGATTCCAACGGAAAATTTTGTTGGGAAGTTGAAATTTCGACACCATAGTTTAGCTGGGTATTACATTCTTCCCTCCTTAAGAACATTCATCCTCAAATGTTCAACCATACTAGCAAATACATAGCATACACATCAAGAAAACACATAAAATTATCTAACAACTTACTTCAAAAGAGATGAGGGTACTGCTTAAGCATCGACTCTTTGGTTTCCCAGATACAGTCTTCCATATTGGGTGATTAAATAAAACTTTTACCATCATAATTTTCTTATTTCTTAGCTTTTGATCTGCGTGTCTACAATCCGTATTAGCTGCTCAATATAAGTGAGATTTCCTAAGATCTCTACATCAGACTCATTAAGAACCTTGTCCGGATCTGACATGAATTTTCGTAACATAGAAATATGAAAAACAGGATGGATTCTCTCCGTGGAATCAAGTAAAACTAACTTGTAGATACATTCCCAATCTTTTGTAAGATTTCGAAAGGTCTAATGTACCTTGGAGCTAGTTTACTTTTCTTTTCAAAATAAATCACTCCTTTCATAAGAGACACTTTAAGTAATACCATATCTCCCTTTTCAAAGACAATTTGCTTTCTATGGATGTCTACATAGCTCTTCTACCTACTCAAAACTATTCTGAGTCTTTCTCTAATGATTGGTACCACTCTGTTGGTGATCTCTACTAATTTTGGCCCTGCTAAAGCCTTTTCTCCTACTTCTTCCCAACAAACAGGTGACCTGCACTTCCTCCTATATAAAGCTTCATAGGAAGTCATCCCAATGCTAGTATGATAACTGTTATTGTAGGCAAACTCTACCAATGGTAGGTGTTGCCTTAAAGAACTACCAAAGTCTAGTACACACATCATTAACATGTCCTCTATGATTTGGATGGTCCTTTCTGACTGTCCATCAGTCTGTGGGTGGAAAGCAATGCTAAAATCTAACCTTATGCCTAAAGCATTCTGCAGACTCAGCCAAACCTTAGAGGTAAATTGGGGTCTCCTATCTGACACTATAGAAACTAAAGCCCTATGCAACCTGATGACTTCTTTCACGTAAATCTATGCTAACTTTTCCAAAGAATAACCATTCCTAATAGGAATAAAGTAAACATATTTGGTCAATCTGTCCATTATTAACCATATAGAGGCATGTCTGTTGCACAACACTGGTAACCCCACTACAAAATCCATTTTCATATTTTACCATTTTTATTCTGGAATTGATAGTGGGTTGAGTATTCTAGCTAGCTTCTGGTGTTCTAACTTCACCCTCTAACACACCTCACAAGCGGACACAAAATGAGCCACTTCTCTCTTTATAGAATTCCACTAATACACTTTCTTCAGATCTTGATATATCTTGGTGGTTCCATGGTGGATACTGTACCTGGTATTATGAGCCTCTCACATAATGTCTCCCTTCAAGCCTATGTCATTTGGTACACATAATCTGTTTCCATAACGAAGAATCCCTCTATTGTCAAACCTAAAATCGCTATTCTTACCTTGCTGAATTGCTCTTACTATTTTCACCAACTCTAGGTACTTGTTTTGTTTCTATGTCACTTGTTCCAAAAATATAGGTGTCACTTTCATTTGTGTCACAAAAGTACCTGTACTAGATAACTCTAGTTGTTAGCCTTTATTAATAAGCCTGTAAAACTCTTTCACCACTTGTCTCCCTTCCACTGAGATATGGGATAAACTACAAGTGATTTCCAGTTAAGAGCATCTGCCATTACATTTGCTTTACCTAGATGATATTGGATTTTGCAATCATAATCATTAAGTAGTTCTACCCATCTTCTCTACCTCAAGTTCAACTCTTTCTGACCCATGATATATTGCATACTTTTATGATCTATAAAGATCTCACACTTCACACCATACAGCTAGTGCCTCCATATATTGAGTGCAAAAATCACAGCTGTCATCTCTAGATCATGTGTAGGATAATTTAACTCGTACTTCTTCAACTGTCTATAAGTATAAGCAATTACCCTATCTGTCTACATCAACACACAACCTAGTCCTACTAAGGATGCATCACAGAACTTTGTGAAATCCTCATTACTCATAGGCAGAGCTAACGCTGGTGCTGACGTCAACCTTCTCTTTAACTCTTGGAAACTCTCCTCACACTGATCTGACCATACAAACTTTTGATTCTTTTGGCTTAACCTGGTCATAGGAGTAGCTATTTTGATCTCTATTATCGTACTAGGCCTGGACCAGTTAGCTACTGCCTCTATTTCCTTAGGATCGACCTCGATTCTATTTTCTGATACTACATTCCCCAAGAAAGAGATACTCCTCAATCAGAACTCACATTTAGTGAACTTGGCATAAAACCTGTGTTCTCTCAAGGTCTGCAATACTCTCCTCAGATGATGGGCATGCTCCTCTGTATTTTTTGAATACACTAAGATATTGTCAATAAAGACAATAACAAAGTGATCCAGAAACTATGTAAAAACTTTGTTCATGAGATCCATGAATGCTGTAGGGGCATTGCTTAGCCCAAAAGGCATTACTAGGAACTCATAATACATATATCTAGTCCTGAAAGTTTTTTAGGCACGTCTTCTTCTTTGATTCTCAACTGATGATATCCGGATCTTAAAGCTATATTGGAGATACAACTGGTTCCTGCTAACTGGTCAAACAGATCATCAATCCTGACTAAATGATACTTGTTCTTGGTAGTAACTTTGTCAACTGTTTGTAGTCAATACAAAGTCTTAGGGATCCATCCTTCTTTTTTACAAACAACAATGGAGCACCCCAGGGTGAGGTACTAGGTCGAATGAAACCCTTATCTACCAACTCTTGCAACTGTTCCTTTAGCTCTTTCAACTCGATAGGTGCCATCATGTAGGGAGGAATAGAAATGGGTCTGATTCCTGACAACACTTTAATTTCAAACTCTATTTTCCTATCAGGTAGTAAACCTGGCAGATCATCTGAAAAAACATCGAGAAACTCTCTAACCATGGGCATTGAAGTTGGTTCCCTAACCTGACCGTCAACCTCTTTAACATGAGCAAGAAATCCCTGACAACTCCTCCTAAGCAACCTATGAGCCTGTAAGGTAGATATCAAACCTCTAGGCATACCTGACTTGCCCCTTAGAAAGACAACCTCTGATCCATCTTGTTCTCTGAACCTAACTACCTTGCCTCTATAGTCTAAGGTAGCACCATGAGTAGAGAGCCAATTCATCCCTAGAATGACATCAAAATCAGTCAAATCTAGAACCACAAGGTCGATTGGAAGGCACCTATCCTTAACTATAATTGGACTGAACCGATAAACTGACTCTATCATAGACGGATCACACTTGGGCCCACTGACCTAAAGAGAAAACTCTAGCCTAGAAGCTATCAAACCCAAACTGCCTATGGTCTTCGAAGAAATAAAAGAATGAGAGGCACTAGGGTCCATAAGAGCATACACATCAGAACACCTAATAGTGAGTTTACCTGACACCATTGTGTTTGATATGTTGGCTTCCTGCTATGTCATGGTGAAGATCCATGCTGGTGCTGAAGGACCTTCTCCTTGGGAACCTACTGAAGAAAAGGCCATTCCTCTTCCTCTACCTTTCCCTCTTCCTTAAGATGTGGCTAAAGTTGTTGGCTGAGCCATACTGCCAGAAGCCGTTTGCTGGGACTGTGCTATCCTGATTGCATTGGGACACTCACGAGTCATATGTCCCTCTTTTTCACATTAACAACCTGTATTCCTAAATTCACAAAGCCCTTTGTGCGGCTTTCCACATCTTACACATCCAGAGCTATCTGAACTAGAACGCAAACGACTGCCCATTCTTAAACTAGACTTCAACCTATTCCAGAACTTGTTCTTATTGGTCTTCTTAGTGGAGCTATTCCACTTTCTACTTCCTGAGACGGCTGCACTTAGAGAAGAGAGATCAAACTTTCTTGTACTCGAGGTCTTGGAACTCGATGATTGTGCCACCTATTGCTTCATTATTCCCTGAATGATGGCACTAGCCTCCATTTTTCTAACTGCATCCACTATAGTGTGAAAACTCTCTTTGCGACTAAGATTAGGAAGGAATACCTAGAGTGGAGTCTCATGGTATACCTCCTAACCTTCTTCTAGTCAGTGTCATAAGCCTGATCCATATACTAAAACAACTCTAGAAACTTGTCTGTATACTCTTCTAAATTCATCTCTTCAGTCTGCCTTAACTGCTCAAACTCTATCACCTTCAACTTCCTTGAACTATTTGAATAAAGAAGCAAAGAAAAGAGATACAATACTCTCTTATCTTTGTCCTTTTCTTTTGCTCTATCTCATAAAGTCTCTCTCTCTTTTTTTTTAATACACTTTAAAATTTCACTTTTAATATAAAAAGTTATAATTTTACTTTATTCACAATTGAGGAATTTATACTTTTAAGTTTTTGCATTAGATCATACAAGATATAACATTATAGAATAACAGAAAAATCAAAATGCCACATTAGTATAACTAATGGCACTAACATTTTTTTTCCCTCAAAGTACTAGTGATGTAAAAGATTAGACCCTAAAATATAAATAATATTACTTTAAACCCTTAAATGTAAAAACCTAAAAGTTTGGACAAGTAAAATATTTTTATTTTTAGTCATTTTTTAAAAAAAATAAAATTACTATTTAATTTTTATAATATAATTTTTTTTAGTTAATCTGTCGATTTTAAAAATTATATTAAAGAATTTATAAATTTTTAAAAAAATATTAATTATTTTTTCTATAAATCTTCACTATTAAATATTATGAAAAAGTTTAAAATATATTTCATATGAAAGAACTAGCTATTAGATATTTATTTCTATAAAATTTAAAAAATTAATTACTAAATTTTTTCTTATTATAAAAATTAAATAATAAAATATTTAACTATTAAATTTTATTTTTATAAAAAATAAGAAAACCTGATATTCCTTATAAATATATGGAAAAGCATTCCCGCCAACATTTTCGTGCTTGTTTTTGCCCAATTTCGAACTTTCTCCATTCTTCTCTTCCCTCCCTTCGCTGCTCTACCTGGGATTCTGATTCAGGTAAATTATTATCCGTATCTTCAAATTTATTTGAAAATGTTGGATCTGCAATCAAATTTGTCAATGTTTCTCTGTTTTTGTTTTTGGACGAACCCTAACTCATACATAGCAGTTTTATGCACAAATCTGTTTTGATATATGTTTCCAAGTGTTTTTCTGTCTGGTAATTCTCTGACTTCGAGCACCGTTGGCTTGTTTTAGCTAGATTTTGGACTGGGTTTGTAATTCTTTTGAACTTAATTTCTTAGGTGCTCGTTGAACTTCATTTTTAGCTATATTATCCAGCTTTAATTTTGTTTTGTTAATATGGTTTGTGTTTTAGATTTTGGTAAAATTTCAGCAATTTTTAATATGATAATCAGAAAAGAAATTTGTATCTAAATTTTAGTTACAGTTGCAAAAATAAGCTTTAGAACTTTTCTGCTGTATAGATAAAAAATTTGATGATAGGCTATACTGAAACAAAATCAAAGTTGAGCGATTGTACTGATGCAATTTGAAGTTTAATGGCCAGAGGTGAAACTAAGCCTACTATTTTCTGTTCGATGCTAGTTGTTTTTGTGGGGTTTCCTCAGTGTAATTTTTTCTGACGGTTAGTTTGGCAAATTGTTCTTTGGTATTTAATTCTTCTGTGCTGGGGCTTGTGAGAGTGTGCTTGTGGTGCTGCACATTTGGTTATGGTTGTAAACAACTTAAAAGGCAAGGTTTTGTGATCTTTTTGCTGCAAATGCATGCTTTTACTATTCTCTATCCTCTTAGAAACTTGTCTTTGAAATATTATAGTTGGAGAATAGGAAATAGATGTCCTTAACTATTCTCAGTATTTTCAGGAAAGCTGGACTTCCATGAAAATTACTAAGAAGCGAACGACAAAGGTGGTTGAAAAAACCACAAAGCTTAAATTGTGTGCAGGTCAGCCTCAAGTTGGTAAATCTATCAACAGGACAAGGGGGCATTGTCCCAAACCTACAGGTTTGGTAATTTAGTCAAGTTTCAGATACTTACCTTAAATTGGCAATTGAAATCTGATTTATTTTGTTTATTGCACTTATAGGTTTATTGAGTTCTTTTTCTTTTAAAAAAAGCAATTATGAAATTTACATTTATGAATTTATTCCTATTTTGCATGGTCTTATGCTGATTTTATCTGTAATTGTATGTTCTGCTTTTAAACTTTTGCAACTTAGGGAAAAGCGAAGAACTTGTGGTCAAGAAAGACAAGCATTCTTTGCCTTTAAGATCAGCTGAAACATTACTCCCACCACTTTTAGGCAAAAATAAATGTTCTGCAGAAACGAAAGAGGGATTACCTATATCTGAGCAACAACCAGGACCAATTCTTCATACTTCTGTGAAGGTTAAATTGCAGCTTTTCCCAAATAATGAAGTCACTTGCCAGGGATTAGAAAAGGTAAATTTGTGAAACATATATTATTGAACAAGATCAGAAACTGTTTATATATATATATATATATATATATATATATATATATATATATATATATATATATATATACACATATATATATGTATGTATGTATGTTTACATGTATGTATATAAGATTAAGACAAATATGTAATTGAAAGTTGATTTTTTCACTCAGGATGGGTATCATCCATACTTGGAGCTCACTTTAAGTGCTAGAAAAAAGATATCTTCTGTCCTTAAGCACCTCAATAACAAATGGGGTGGTTCAAGGATTGCTATTGGGGAGCCCGTTCTTTTCCCATATGCCATATCTGAAGATTTAGCTGGTTATAGATGGACATTGAATGATGTTGGTCTTAGTGCAGGAGATGTCTATGAGTCTATTGGACGCCCTTCTATTTTCCGCTTGAGGTTGGCCATTACCATTTTCTCCTCTTCCGTTTTTTTTTTTCCCATTTTTTGGTAGTGGGTAGATTAGTACAACTTTCTAACAATTTTTCTATTAAGGTATGGCTGGTTCTCCGATTGTGAAAATAATTTGTCTGGAGTGCCTTCAACATCAACTCCCTTTGAGGTTTCTTTACAATTTGAAGGCACTCAGAAAGGAGGCAGTAGTAATATAGGAAGTGTATTTGGCAAGGAGAAACAAATTGAGGTAACAAATGAAGATTTGAAAGCAGTCACTGCAACTGGAGCAGCAGCTATCAGTGTGACTGATAAGACACCTTCCAATGGATTAACTGAGCCTATGGTACTATTTTCGCTGCAATTATTCTTCCATTGAATGATTTTTCTTTCATTGATTATGTAATTTACTAGATTTAAACATTAACCAATTTTTTGTTAATCTCAATACATGGGACTAGGGGCGAGGGGCGAGGGGCAAGTGGTTCTAGTTCCTTGTAGGAACTAGAATCGGAATCGAAAATTGGTTCTTTAAATTTTTTGGAACTAGAATTAGAACCAAAATTTGGTATGATTCGGGTACAGTTCCATTTTTTTTAGTTCCATTTTGATTCTTATTTCGATTCAAATTTTAGTACGATCCTCGGTTCGTATTATAAAATTTAAATTTGAACGAAATAATTAAATATTTCTAACACAATACTAATATTATTTATATCAAACTAATAAGTGTTACATTCCATTTTCAAAATCATATCAAATGTACACAATATCATATAGCATTTTCATTTAAAATATATCAAGTATATAGTTTTCTTATTATAATTTTGAAATTTTTAAAAGAATAAAAAAAAGAAAAAAAACTCCTAATAAAAGAATAAAAAAAAGAAAAAAAACTCCTAATACAGCTTTTAAGACTTTGTTGCAATATTTTCACAAGAAATAAATTTCAACTAAATGAGCTTTTTTCATTCCTATGATTCATTGAAAATTTATTTAGTTGTCTTTGTTTCTTATTTCAAAACTATGTAGTCTTAGATAAAATTAGGTAGTTTAGCGGAATAATATATTTTTTTAAATACTTACAGTTAATTTAATTTAATTTATTTTTAATTTTATCGAATTATATTTTATTAATATATACAATCTAGTTAACAATTATAAGTAAATATACACACATGTGTATGTAATTGATTACTATAATTAATGAATTAAATTAATTGAATTAGACCATCATAAACTTTTAATAATTGACTAGTGATTAAAATATATAATAATTTTATATTATTATTTTATTATATATATACATATAGCTATTAATAACAATTATAAGTACATATACACACACATATATAATTATTTTAGTAATTTATATTCTAATAGTATAATTCTAGTAGTGTATATGTTATATATATATATATATATATATATATATATAATCTACTTAAATAGAACATACTATAATCAAACTAACTAAATTGGCTAAATAAAATGGCAAGAAACATTTAATAATTAAACAATATTGCAATTATATGTGTGTAATTTTATTGAAATTATATAATATATAAAACATATTATTGGAATTATATATTAGAATTATAATATCACTATAAATTATTTAAAAAATATATATACAAATTGGTTTTTTGGTACAGTTCTGATCTGGTTCCGGTATGGTTCTTGATAAAAAATCAGAACTAAATAGTTAAATAAATTCAGTTCGGTACGGTTTGGTTCTTATATCATTAGTTCTTTTTCGGTTTTAATCCGGTACGATTCTATTATTTGATTCAGTTTAGGACCCCTAGAAATTGCGAACAACCCTGCATGTGATAGGAGAATATGGAAATTCAGCATTTATTGCTAAGATCAACACATATGAAACATAAATATTTAGGGTGATCTAGCATATGTTCTAAAATTTGTGAAAGTTATTGGGAAATTTTTGTGATTTGATAGCACAAAAAATTTAGTTTATGTCAACTTTATACCAGTCATCAACTTTATAAGAGTGGAGATAGTAGATCATGCTTTAAAAGAACATGCTTTAGTTCCGAGTGAAATCCAGATACACTCGCAACAACTACAAGCATGCATGAAAGATTATGATGATAAGGGATACAGAGATATTGCCTTTGATCCAGGCACTTGGTTTTGGAAAGTATTAGTTAGCTGGCAGACCTATCCTGAATCTGATGGTACATGAGATTTTGATTACTCTCATCTTACATATCCTAACTTTGAGCTTTAGGACAACCTCCTTTTTTCTGAAGGGGAGCTTTAGGACAGCCTCCTTTTTTCTGGAGGGGAGTAATGTTATAGATAAAGGATAATTAAATCCATAACAAACAGATTATATTTTATCTATTAGTTTCTTATATTTATTATTTTATCTTATCTTATTAGTTTGTTCTTAGATTTTGATTATCTTATCTTAATAATTTATTATCTAAATAAGTATTTGTATTAGTCTTTTATTTTATTTAGAAATCCAATGATTGAATGAATCTCCCCTATATAAGGGATTTATTTTTATTCAATAAAATAAGCAAAAACATTACAAACAATGAGATTTAAGACTTTATCTCATTAACGATTCTCGGTTGTTAAGAGCTCTCCCACTAATGAGCTCTTTTCATCCTTTGATGTGATCTACTACCTGGAACCATAACTCTATGCTTCTATAAAAATGTTCAGTTAGTGTATGCTAACTCTGAAACTTGCTTATTTGGATCTGAGCAGTGCAATGAAGTGAAGATGCACCATGGCATGGGTCAGTCCTCCTATCCGTGGGATGATGGTCTAACTAACATAAGTATTGGAGGCTTGCTGTCTGAAGCATCCTTGCAGGGCAGGTTCAATAATTGTGATCCAAAATCAGATGTAAGTAATGCAGGCTTACCTCCATCTCAGTTAACCTCCGATTCATTTGATGCTTTTATCATGGCCCATGTAAATCATTCCCAAGCTCCAAAGCTGCCTTCTCATGGTGCAAGCTCTTCCATTTTGGATGCTGAAGACACTTGTCATGCATTTCCTTTTCAAAAGTTTTCTCCCTCGGGCAAAGATGCTCTCAATCTGGGTGGAAGTGCTTCTGCTCGCACATGCAGCCAGGATGCTGTTTCCAAGTCATTTAAACATCCAATGACTAGTGAGGTTAGCCCAATTTTATTTATTGCTCCACTATTATATTTACATATCCAAATATGATGGGGAACCTTGATTAAGTTGAAGGGTCTCAAAGTTCATTGTTGCTTGGTTTTGTTTAGTAGATCGTGGGGATAGTTAGCCACTGTTACTGATGCTTATGAATTAACCAAGATATTTGTTATAGATGTCTAGTCAGGCTATTAAGAAAGCTCGTGTGATCTTTGGTAATTCGTATGATGGTTTTTTGGTAAAGACCATCTGTTGTTATTGTTTTCTTGGTTTTTAATTCCCAATGAACATATACTTAACATATTTGATACTATATTATGCATCTGATGAATCAAAGAGTCTATTAGACTCTTATTAATCAGCTTACAAAGTATCCTATATTTGTTTGTTTTGCAGGTTAACATCCAATCTGGCCTTCCGCAAGGCAATGTCTGTCAAGAATCTAAAACAGATTTATCACTCTGTTCTCAATTTTATAACGACGAAAGCAGCTTTGGGCTCTCAGGGATTAAATGGGTACTTGAATTTATATTACGATTATAATTTTTCTTATTTATTATCTACATAAATACAGCGCTGTAAATAGCTAATTTGTTTTTGGTGGCTTCATTCATGCAGACAGACTCTTTGGGACCCTTTGATCTTGGCCTATCTTCTTCTAAAAGGATTATTAGCAGTGATAGTTTAAGCATTAGCAGAATCGTTAGCTAGCAGTCAAATCACATTGCAATTCTTCTGAAGATTGAAAGATTTCCTAATCTTGAAGTTGTTCCATGTAAGAGATAGAAACAGAAGTGAATAAGTTAAAACCTGATGATTGGACAAGCAACATAGAATATCATTTTTCAATCTGTTCATATGTTCAAATTTAATTAATCATTAGGGTGGAGTGCAAATTAAAGACATGCAGAAGGGGGTATACCTTTATAGTGTCCATGACATTTGAGATCAAAGTTAAGAGGGTAAGTATGGAAAAATGTGAGTTTCCCATTGTTGATTTTGATAATTAGCAATCACATGTGCAGGGATATTGCATTGATAGCTGTGAATTGCTTTTGTGTCATGTAATAAATACGGTGAAGTTCACACTGGCAGATGCTCTTATTTACAGGTTTATGTCAATATGCCCTTTATAATTATGAATGCATTGTATATTATTTTACCTAAGCTTTATTGGAAAGAACAAACCGTTTTTCTGAAAAGCGATTGAAGCACCGGGTTTAGAAGAATTTGAAAAACTTAATAACAAATTATTGTATAATCTTTAAAATTTTATATTATTAATAAAATATATAATTTTTTAATTTAAATTTTATATTAAAATTAAATATATCTTATATTTATTATATATAATATAAATATATTATAAATATTTGTTATAAATAAATTTATATTATATAAAATATAACATAAATAATATAAATTAAAATATTTCATTAAAATTTTATACTAAATTATGTGTATTTTTTTATATTTGAAAATTTTTATTTTTTATTAATAATATTCTAAAGAAAATGAAATATTGTATGTTTTAAATTGTAAGATTTTTTTTTTATTTTTTTTATATTTTAAATTTTTATTAATAATTTATGATATTATATAAAAGTTAAAATAGAGAATAAATAATGAAATTAAAAAAAATGATATTGTTGTAATAAAAATATATTTTTAAAAATTATTTTATCAATGAAATAAAATTTTAAAAATTATATTATAATTTACTATTAATTTTTTTAAGTTTAATTTAATTTTTTTGAATATAGTGGTGATTAATTGAAAAGGTTTGAATATATTATTTAAAATTTGAAATGTTGGATATAAATGTGAATTATTATTATCGTTTAGATTTTTTTATTTAATGATCTAAATTTTATATAAATGTATTCCAGTGTTGATATTTTTTTTATTTTGAATTTATAGTGAATAAGTCTAAAAAAAAAAATACCATATATTTATGATGAGATTCATTGCGATGGAACATCTCTCACTCAACAAATCATAGCCAAAATTACAAACTAGTTTAGACAAGGAATGAGCCAGCCCATTTACAACACGGTTAATAAAATAAAAAGAAATGGCGGAGAACAAGGAGTTGAGGTACAGGATGTCTTGTACAAAAATATCATGATACAGAAAAAACGCAGTTAGGCTTTATAAAGCATGAACGCTGATTATCAGACTCCGCTAGCAAGTGAAGATAACCATATTGCCAAGGTTATCCAAAAAGGATAGCATGCATTTCCGCAAGATTATGCATTCCAAAACTATTATAAAATAAGGAATAATTAGACAATTTCAATATATTTTTCCATTGAAATAAGTGGTTATATGTACATATTACAATGTCTTATTAAGACAATTTCTAATAATTTTTTGTCAATCAATTAGTTTATAATTATGTAATTTCATATAATTATGTACATATTGTATTCACACTCTAATATTCCTCTTCAAGTTGGATTATAGATATTTATCATGTCCAACTTGTTAAAAAAATATTCTATTCGAGGTCCATTTAAAGTTTTGGTGAGTAGATCACCCAGTTGCTCTCCTGTCTTCACATAACTGGTGGAAATTAAATTTTTTTAAATATTTTCACGGATGAAATGACAATCAACTTCAATATGTTTAGTCCGTTCATGATATATTGGATTGGAAGCAATGTGAATAGCAGCCTGATTATCATATTAAAGTTTCGCGGGTGACGCAACATCCATACTAACTTCATTCAGCAAATGATTTATCCACAGAATCTTACAAGTGGATTGAGCCATGGCTCTGTATTCTGACTCGACACTAGACCTGAATACCATATTTTGCTTCTTACTTTTTCAAAACACTAGGTTTCCTCCAATAAATACACAGTGCCTGTAGTCGACCTTCTATCACTTTTGGATCCCGCCCAGTCAGTATCAGAAAAACACTCAAGTGCAATATGCCCATGATCTCTGTAGAGTATACCGAGTCCAGGAGTCTCTTTTAGATAACATAGAATTTGTTTTAAAGCGGTCCAATGTTTCACCATAGGTGCAGACATGAACTGGCTTACAAGGCTTACTGCAAAAGCAATATCTGGCCGAGTAATCACCATAAGGTAGTTCAGCTTTCCAACCAACCTTCTGTACCTCTCTAGACCATCATAAGGGTTTCCGTCATCTTTTGTAAGACATATATTAGGAATCATTGATGTGCTACATGGTTTAGCTCCCATCTTCCCAGTTTTTGCAAGTAAGTCAAGGACATACTTCATTTGAGATAGGAGAAATTTCCCTTTTACTCCTCAAGACTTCGACTTCTAAGAAATAATTAAGCTGACCCAAGCCTTTGGTATGAAAACTCGCATGCAAGTAGTTTTTGGGAGAAGAGATCCCTATACTATCATTCCCTGTAATGACAATATCATCAATATATACAATAAGGAGAATAATACAAGTATCTGAATTTCTATAGAAGACTGAATAGTCACATTTTCTTTTTCTCAACCCAAAATTTTGGATAACTTCACTGAACTTGCCAAACCATGCACGGGGACTCTGCTTCAAACTATACAAAGATTTCTTCAAATGGTAGACTTTTCTCTACTCCCCCTGAGCAATAAACCCTGGTAGTTGCTCCATTTACACCTCCTCTTGGAGGTCAACATGTAAAAATGCATTCTTGATATCTTATTGGTATAAAGGCCAATGCTGAGAAGCAGTTAGGGAGATGAACAAGCGAACTGAGTTCATTTTTGCCACAGGAGAAAAAGTGTCAAAATAGTCAACGCCATAAGTTGGGCATAACCTTTGGCGACAAGGCGGGCCTTAAGCCTTGCTATGGAGCCATCTGGATTGACTTTGATGGCAAAAACCCATTTACAGCCCACAACCTTCTTTCTAGAGGATGAATCAACTAGTTCCCAAGTATAATTTTCATCTAGAGTCTTGATCTCCTCAAACATTGCATCACGCCATTCAGAATGAGCCAGGACCTCTTTAAATGTCTTAGGCAAAGAAATGGAACCTAGAGAGACAATTAAGCAGGTAGAAGAAGGAGACAAGTGATCATAAGACAGAAAGTTAACAACAGAATAAATAGATTTACACTGTCGTTTACCTTTACGAAGACTAGTGGGGAGGTCAAGGTCACTCGGTGGTGAATTTGATGGCGAAGAAAATTCTAGTGCAGGACATATATCATCAGGTAATGGTCTCCGAAAGTAAACTTGAACAACTGACGGTTTAACAAGAGGCTAAGTATTAGGAGCAATGTCACCATCAGATTGTACAGCAGAAGGCATGCTCGAAGAGGTCCCACAATCAGATATGATTCTATAGATGAGCCACTTATCATCATCCTCTTGATTAGGAGAGGTTTGTGCAACAGGATAAAAAGGAACTTGCTCGGAAAAGACTACATTTCTTGAGACTAGATACTTGTTGAGGTCTGGAGAGTAACATTGATACTCCTTCTGAAGGCGAGAATATCCCAAAAAAATACACTTCAAAGCTTTAGGATCAAGTTTAGTCATATGAGGTTTGACATCCCGAACATAGCAAGTACTGCCAAACAGTCGTGGTTCGAGAGGAAATAATAGCTTCTTAGGAAAGAGGACATTATAAGGAGTTGTAACGACCTGGAAACCAGACCGCTACCGGCGCTAGGATCCAGATCGACTTAAGGTCGCCGAGACCCGTAGCAAGCCTACTATACATCCTGTACACCTGATAAAATCCCATACATGATCATACATTTCCATAAAAACTTAAACTTTTCATATACCAAGCTTGACCTGTGCATGCATCATAACTGTATACATAAAACACCTTACTGGAGCCCTCATCAAATGCTCCAGTTGGGTCAACATCTCATATGTCAAGCCTGGTTCAACATATCTTATCATTAAAACATTTACATAAAGATCATGTATAACAGGAATTTACAATAAACATTAGGGCCAAGCACAATGCTAATCCTCATTACATTACTTTACATCATAATACATGTCCACAACTAGACTATTACATAGCATAAACCAGCCTTTAGCCGACCTCCAGAGCTATCTCTGACCCTGCAAACCTGGGGGTTAGGGGAAAGGGGTGAGCTACTAAAGCCCAGTGAGCAGAACCATAAAAACAGTTTATAAACATATGCCATCATGAAATGCATCACAACACAAACAATTCACATCAAGGATAGATTTGTCGCCAATAACCCTCTACTTATCCAATTGTGCTAGGGGCGTAGAATGGGCCTCACTGGTCTTTCTCTTACATCGTGCCAGGGGGCGTAGAATGGGCCTCACTGGACTTTCATACCGTATCATAACGTATCATATTGAGAGCTAGTGGGTCATCCAATATCCATCCACATCAATATCATATTATGCAATGCGTCATATTCGTGAATTCTAATGCAATACAACCTATTACATACATGGCATTCATGATGCATGAGTATGCTTAAAAGTTTAATTGCTTTGAAATAAAAAGAGTTGTGTTCTACTCACCTCTGGCTGACTCTGAAACAACTAACACTGCTGGTCTCCTCGGTTCCTCAGGTCCGATCCTACACAGGTGGACTCAAATGAGGGATCAAACATACTCTAACATGACTCTAAACATCTCCCCAAAAATCCCCTAAAACATCATCAAAACATGCATAGAAAACTAACAAAGGAAGGCTGGACAGGGGACTTTCAGAGGCAGGTTCGGCGGCCGAAGGTCCCCATAGAGCCGAAAGTCAAGTACTTTCGGGGGCAGGGTTCGGCGGTCGAAGGTCCTTCCAGAGCCGAAAGTCACAACCTTCGGGGGCAAGTTCGGCGGCCGAAACTCCCCTCCAGAGCCGAAAGTCCAAACTTTCAGGGGCGAGTTTAGGCGGCCAAAACTGCCTCCCCTGGCAGGTTCGGCGACCGAACCTTGCTTCGGCGGCCGAACCTGGATCCTCCTGGGTGGCAGAACCCGATTCTGCCATCCCACATTCAGCCATCCCAACCTCCCAACATGCATTCAACTCTTCTAAAACATGCATAAACACTTATTCAAGCATATAGGGGCATAAAACTAGCCTAAACCCCAACAAACATCAACATAGCATCACATAAACATACATTTACCATTTAACTAACATAAATCCTAACATTTTACATCTACTCCAAACATGCATTAAACACCCTTAAAACCCCTTAAAACTTACTTAAAACATAAAAGAAGGTGAGGATCTACGCTTACCTCTTGAAGATCGAGAGGAGAGGTGATCCAAACTTGGAGATTGGGAGAAATCGAGCTCCGGGGGTCTCCAAGCTTCAAAACTTTGATCTTAGCTCAAAAATCTTCAAAACAAAGTTAAACTCATAAAAAACTTGAAGGGATTGAAGAAAAACACAAAATCAACCATGGGAGGGCGAAATCTCACCTATGCCCGAAAATAGAGAGAGAAAACTCACCCATTTTCGGACAAGGGGCCCTTTATAGGTGGCTGGCCAGACCACCTTCGAGGGCCAAAAGTGCTTCCGCAAGAGCCCAATGTTCGGCAGCCGAACATGAGGTTTGGCGGCCGAGCCTGGCTTTTCCCTCCTTGGTCTTTTCTTTTAAAACTCAATTTCTTTCTTTATTAAAACCATAAAAACATATAAAAACATTTTAGAAAACCTTTATTTTACCCTTCTAGAAAGCTCCGACATTCGGGAAATTTTGGATTTCAACGGAGATTCTGCCGGAAGGTAGGAATTCCGATGCCGGGGTCTAGCCGGGTATTACAGGAGTATTACCGTTTTGTATTAGGAGGGCATGCAATTAATGAGAAAGCATGCAGTAGAGACAACATCAGCCCAAAATTGCTTAGGAACTTGCATTTGAAACAACGGATCTCTAGCAGTCTCAAGGAGATATCGATTCTTCCTTTCAGCTACTCCATTTTGAGCGGGTGTATCAATACATGACGATTGGTAAAGAATACCATGTTGAGTCATATAAGCCTGGAATGATTCTGACATATATTCTTTTAGCCTTGTCGCTCCGCAAAATTTTTACAAAAACATTAAATTGAGTCTTGATTTCAGCACAAAAGACAAAAAAATGAGAAAACACTTATGAACGATACTTCATAAAATAAATCCAAGTCATTCTAGAGTAATCATCCACAAAAGTGATAAAATATTTGAATCCAGTCTTAGATCTAACCAGACATGAATCCCAAACATCTGAATGTATTAATTCAAAAGCAGACTCAGCTCGTTTATTCACTCTAGGACTTAAAGAGCTTCGATGATGTTTTGCAAAATGACATGACTCACATTCTAGTAAAGATATCTCATGAAATTGAGGGCATAGCTTCTTCAAAACCAGTAAAGAAGGGTGTTTCAACCGACAATGTACTTCAAACCGAGACACGACACTGGAGCAGGCAACAAACTGAGGCACCCATGCATCCAAAATATAGAGACCCTCAGATACATGTCCTTTACCAATAATCTGCTTCGTCACAAGATCATGAATGAGACAATAATAAGGAAAAAAGAAAACACAACAATTTAGATATTTGATAAGTTTACTCACAGAGATTAAATTAAAGGCAAGATTAGGTAAACTTAGCATAGACGATAGGATAATAGAAGGAGTAGGTTTAACAGTCCCAGAACCCTCAATATTATAGGTTAACCCATCAGCTATAATAACAGAAGAAGGTACTTTATGAGATCGAAAGCTAGTAAAAATATGATGATTACTTGTCATGTGATCTGCGGCATCAGAATCAATGACCCATTTATATGAAGAGGAAATAAGACACATTTTACCTGTCTCAGCCTGTAACGACCCAAAAATCGGACAGCTACCGGCGCTAGGATCCAGATCGGCTTAAAGTCGCCGGGACCCGTAGCAAGCCAAATATTCATCCTGTGAACCTGTCTAATCCCATACATGATCAACAACATACATAAGAATTTTGGACTTTTCTTTCCATTCAATCACCAAACTCAACCTGTGCATGCACTATTCATAAACATAAACATTAACCCCACCTTGGAGTCCTCATCAATGCTCCAATGGGGTGACATAACATAAATTAAGTTTGGTTTACAATAATCATCATTAAACATTAAGATCATGTACTAGAAAGAGATTAATCATAATACTATGGTCAAGCACAACTCTAAACTTTCTTAAGCATCATTACATAACATTTCTATATCATACTTTTACATTACATCATATCCATGTCCACATCTAGCTATTACATAACACATGACTCTACTCCTGCTGACCTCCTAGTCTACCCTGTACCTGCAAACCTGGGGGTTAAGGGAGAGGGGTGAGCTATAAAGCCCAGTGAGCAGAATAGTAAAACATTAAATTTAAAGACCATGCTTCCATGAAATGCATCATATCACAAACATACCACATAAAGGATGAACTTGTCACCATTAGCCCTCTACATAATTCCATAGTGCCAGAACGTAAAATGGGTCTTGGTCTTTCACTTAAACATAACATTCCAAAGTGCCAGAACGTAGAATGGGTCCTGGTCTTTCTCTTACATGGTGCCAGCGAACGTAGAATGGGTCCCACTGGTCTTTCATTCCGTACAGTACATATCATATCATCACATCATAGATTGAGGGCTATGGATCATCTAATATCCACCCACATCAACAACATATTATGCAATGCAACATATTCGTGAATTCTAATGCAAACAACCTAATATATCTCATGGCATGCATGATGCGTGAATCATGCTAAGAATTGATTTATTTACTTTAAAACATATAGAGTTATTCCACTCACCTCTGGCTGAAGCTCTAATGACTCTGAAGCAGCTATCTCATTGCTGAGGGCCTCGGTTCCTCGGGTCCAAACCTACACAGGTGGACTCAAATGAGGGGCCAAACATCTATAAACATGACTCTAAAATACTCCTCAAAAACCCCCTAAAACACCTTAAAACTATCATAGAAATCATGCAAAGGAGGGCTGAACAGGGCACTTTCGGCGGCAGGTTCGGCGGCCGAAAGGCCCTTCACAGCCGAAAGTCATGCACCTTCAGCGGCACTTTCGGCGGCCGAAGGTTCCCTCCAGAGACGAAACTCATGCATGTTCGGCGGCATCTTCGGCGGTCGAAACTCCCTTCCAGAGCTGAAAGTCCACTTTCGGGGGCAGGGTTCGGTAGCCGATACATGCTACCAAAGGCAGGTTCGGCAGCCGAAAGAACCTTCGGCTGCCGAACCTGAGTTCTTCCCGAAGGGCAGAAACTCAGCCTCTCCATGCATAAAAGCCTCCTAACACATTCAATCAAGCATTTTCCTATTCTACAACATGCATACTCAAGCATACAAGCTCCTAGGGGTTTCAAACTAACTTAAACCTCAACTACAACACATCAAACATACATAACCAACATACTTTGCTCATAAACACACATTTAACCATAAACTCAACATAAACCTACACATGCATTTCTACCCCATAAATCTTCATAAAACTTACTCAAAACATGAAATGAACTATGGATCTACTCTTACCTCTTGAAGAACGAGAGGAGAGGCGATCCAACTCAGAGATGGGGAGAAATCCACTCTTTAGTCTCCAAGTTTCCAAAACTTGCTCTTTTTGTTCAAATATCTTCAAATTAACATAAAGCTTGTTAAAATGTGAAAGATCGGAGAAAAAACATCAAAAACGAACCATGGGAGAGCAAGAACTCACCGTGGTCGAAAATGGGGAGAAAACTCGCCCGTTTCGGCCATGGAGCTCTTATATAGGGACTGCCAGACCACCTTTCGGCAGCCTAAAGTGCCTCCAAAAATCATGTAAGTTCGGCGGCCGAACATGAGGTTCGGCGGCCGAACATGAGGTTCGACGACCGAACCTTTGAAACTTTCGGAAGCCTAACCTGCCCCCCTAAACCATCCCACGTTCGGCGGCCGAACTTGGGGTTCGGTGGCCGAACCTGGAAATGTCTCATTGGTCTTTTTCATTTAAAACTCAATTTTCTTTTTGCTTAAAACCATAAGATACATTAAAACATTTTGTAAAAAAATATGATTTTACCCTTCTAGAGGTTTCCGACATCCGAGATTCCACTGAACGGTAGGAATTTCGATACCGGAGTCTAGCCGGGTATTACACAGCCGCTATTGAAGACGTTGGGATAATTTTAATAATATAAGTCTTACTGTGAAAAACCATTTCAACCAAAACCCTTACACTCCTATACCTTCAAACTAATTAAAGGAAGATAACAAAACCTAATCCAGTGAATAGTATTAAAAAACGCCTCCACCCAATATCCAAACGGCAAACGAACCACAAATCTAACAAGGGGGCTGCAAAGCGACTTCGGCGTTGTAACGACCCGGTTACCGAACTGCTATCGGCACTAGGGTTCAGATCGACTTAAGATCGCCGGAACCCGTAGCAAGCCTACTGTACATCCTGTTACACCTGATAAAATCCCATACATGATAAAAAGATATAACCAAAAATATAAATATCCCATGAACCAAGACTCGACCTGTGCATGCATCAAAACTGAAAACATAAACCCATACTAGAGCTGTAACGACCCAAAAATCGGACCGCTACCGGCGCTAGGATCCGGGTCGACTTAAGGCCGCCGGGACCCGTAGCAAGCCAAACATACATCCTGGAAACCTGTTTAATCCCATACATGATCAACAAACATACATAAAAATTAAAACTTTTCTTTCCATATACATCAACCAAACTCAACCTGTGCATATACATATACTTAACATGATCATAACATTGATCCCTCCGTGAGATCTCATCAGTGCCCCCAATGGGTGACACAACATATGCTGAGTTGGTTTACATAAGGACAAAAAAATAACCAAGATCATGTATAAAAAAAGGGATTACAACATCTATGGTCAAGCACACCTCTAATCATATATAAGCATCATTACATAACTACTGTACTTAAGACATTACATTACAATTTGATCATGTCCATTACTAGCTATTACATAACATGAATTCTTTACTCTATCCGGACTCCTGCTCTACACTGTACCTGCAAGCCTGGGGTTAAAGGGAGAGGGGTGAGCTAAAAGCCCAGTGAGTAGAACTATAAAACATAATAACACTGTGCTTTAATGAAATGCATCATAACACAGACAATTCACATAAGGGTTGGGTGAACTTGTCACCAATTAGTCCAAGTAACTCTGTGCCAGGCCTGTAGAATGGGGTCCTGGTCTTTCCTGTCAGAACATACTTTACTTACCATTTCCCCAGGGCCTCCTCTGAGCTCCTGGTCTTCGAGTCCCGTAACCGTGCTAGACCATAGGATGGGATCCTGGTCTTTCCTTACTCTGTGCCAGGCCTGTAGAATGGGGCCTGGTCTTTCTTACTCTGTGCCAGGCCTGTAGCATGGGGCCTGGTCTTCCTGTCATGGACTAATTGGGTCATCCGACATTTACCCACATCAACAACAATCGATGCAATGCGGCATATTCGTGAAAACTAAGGCAGTCATCCTATTGCATAATTATGATGCATGATACATGATAAAACATTTAATTTAAAAGATTTAGTTTCGTTCCACTCACCTCTGGCTGACTCTGACAACACCGAAGCAGCTGACCTCACTGCTGGGGTCCTCGGTTCCTCGGGTCCGAACCTACACAGGTGGACGCAAATGAGGGACCAAACATACTTGAACATAACTCTAAAATACTCCCCAAAAACCCCCTGAAACATCATGAAAACATCACATAAAAACATGTAAGAAATGGCTGAACAGGGCACTTTCGGCGGCAGGTTCGGCGGCCGAAAGTCCCTCCAGAGCCGAAAGTCAGGCAGGTTCGGCGGCACCTTCGGCGGCCGAACCTCCCAGATAGATTCGAAAGTCTTCCTTCGGGGGCAAGCTTCGGCAGCCGAATGCTGCCTCCACAAGGGGGTTCGGCGGCCGAAACTCCCTTCGGCGGCCGAACCTGGTTTCTGCCAGAAGGGCAGAAACTTGGTTCACATGAACCCCTTGCCTCCCAAAACCTCAAATCATGCATAAATCCCAACCAAAACATGCATACAAGTTCCTAGGGGTCTCAAACAGTCAAATACCCCAACTACAACACTTCAAACACACACAATCAACACACATTGCTCAAAACCTTAATATTAACCCATAACTCAACATATAACCTAACATGCCTTTCTACCCATAGATCTTGCATAAAACTTATTTAAAACACATAAGGAGCTTAAGATCGGCTCTTACCTCTTGAAGATCGAGAGGGAGACGACCTAAACTTGGAGATGCACGAAAATGAGCTCTTGAGTTCCCAAAGCTCCAAAACTTGGTTTAAATGCTCAAAACTTGCAATGTGAGTTTAAAACTCAAGAAAAATGGAAGAGATTTGGAGGAAGAACACAAGAGTTGCAAAGGGAAGGTCGGAAGCTTGCTGTGGCCGAAAATGGGAGAAAACTCACCCATTTCGGCCAAGTGCCCCTTTTATAGGTGGCTGGCCAGGCCACGTTCGGGGGCCGAATGCGCTCCCGCATCCATGCAATGTTCGGCGGCCGAACTTGACTTTCGGCGGCCGAACCTAGGTTTTCCTCCAAGGACTTTTCATGCAAAAACTCATTTAATTTCATACTTAAAATCATAAAACACATTAAAACATTTTTATAAAACATGCTTCTACCCTTCCAGAGGTCTCCGGCATCCGAGATTCCACCGGACGGTAGGAATTCCGATACCGGAGTCTAGCCGGGTATTACATTCTCCCCCCTTAAGAACATTCGTCCCCGAATGTTCCTCAACTAGCACATGCAAAGCATACAACATAAAACACATAGAGACTAACCTTAAAAGAGATGAGGATATTGCCGGAGCATGGACTCCCGTGTCTCCCAAGTGCACTCTTCCATATTGTGGTGGTTCCATAGGACTTTTACCATCGGGATTTCCTTGTTTCTTAGCTTTCTGATCTGGGTGTCTATGATCCGCACTGGCTGCTCAACATAGGTGAGATCCTCTTGGATCTCCACATCAGGCTCACTAAGAACCTTGCCCGGATCTGACACGAACTTTCTCAACATAGAAACATGGAAAACCGGATGGATTCTCTCCATTGAAGCAGGTAAATCCAGCTTGTACGACACATTCCCAATCCTTTGCAAGACTTCAAAGGGTCCGATGTATCGTGGGGCTAGTTTACCTTTCCTCCCGAACCGAACCACTCCTTTCATTGGAGACACCTTGAGCAATACCAGATCCCCCTCCTGAAACTCTACTTGCCTTCTGCAGATGTCTGCATAACTCTTCTGTCTGCTTGCAGCAGTCTTGATTCTTTCTCTGATTAAGGGTACCACCCTGCTGGTGATCTCTACTAGCTCAGGCCCTGCCAAGGCCTTTTCTCCAACTTCTTCCCAGCAAACAGGTGACCTGCACTTCCTTCCATATAAAGCTTCATATGGAGCCATCCCGATGCTAGCATGATGGCTGTTATTGTAGGCAAACTCCACCAAAGGTAGATGCTGCCTCCAAGAACCGCCAAAGTCCAGCACACACATTCTAAGCATATCCTCGATAGTCTGGATGGTCCTCTCTGACTGTCCGTCTGTCTGTGGGTGGAAGGCAGTGCTAAAATCCAACCTGGTACCCATGGCATCCTGCAGACTCCGCCAAAACCTAGAGGTGAACTGGGGTCCTCTATCTGACACTATAGAAACAGGAACCCCATGCAGTCTGACTATCTCATCAACGTACACCTGCGCCAACTTGTCCACAGAATAGCCACTCCTGACAGGGATGAAGTGAGCAGATTTGGTGAGTCTGTCCACAATCACCCATATGGAGTCCAATCTGTTGGACGCTGCCGGTAACCCCACTACGAAGTCCATAGCTATATTCTCCCATTTCCACTCTGGAATAGGTAGCGGGTTAAGCATTCCAGCCGGCTTCTGATGTTCCAGCTTCACCCTCTGACATACTTCGCAGGCTGACACAAACTGTGCCACTTCTCTCTTCATAGCTGGCCACCAATAAACTTTCTTTAGATCTTGATACATCTTGGTGGCTCCGGGGTGAATGCTGTATCTTGCATTATGAGCCTCTCTCATAATGTCTCCTTTTAGCCCTATGTCATATGGTACACACAATCGACTCCCATAGCGGAGGATCCCCTTACTGTCGAATCGGAACTCACTGTCCTTGCCTGACTGAACAGTCCTGGCAATCTTCACTAACTCTGGGTCCTCATGCTGTTTCTGAGCCACCTGCTCCAGAAACACGGGTGTCACTTTCATCTGAGCAACCAAGGCACCTGTACCAGACAACTCCAACTGTAGACCTACCTCAATGAGTTTGTAAAACTCCTTCACCACTGGTCTCCTCTCTGCCGTGATGTGGGATAGACTACCTAGTGACTTCCGGCTTAGGGCGTCTGCCACGACATTCGCCTTACCCGGATGATACTGAATCTTGCAATCATAGTCACTTAGCAGCTCCACCCATCTCCTCTGTCTCAAGTTCAAATCTCTTTGACTCAGGATGTACTGTAGGCTTTTATGATCTGTGAAGATCTCACATTTTACCCCATAGAGGTAGTGCCTCCACATCTTGAGTGCAAAGATTACTGCTGCCATTTCCAGGTCATGTGTGGGGTAATTCAACTCGTGCTTCTTTAGCTGCCTCGAAGCATAAGCGATCACCCTCTCATTTTGCATCAGTACACAACCCAGTCCCACACGGGACGCATCACAAAAGACTATAAAGTCTGCATCACTAGATGGCAGAGCTAACACTGGTGCTGAAGTTAACCTCTTCTTAAGCTCTTCAAAACTCTCCTCGCACTGGTCGGTCCACAGAAACTTCTGATTCTTCCTGGTTAGTCTGGTCAGAGGAGCTGCAATTTTTGAGAAGTCATGAACGAACCTCCTGTAGTAACCTGCTAAACCCAAGAAACTTCTGATCTCTGTCACTGAAGTGGGTCTAGGCCAGTTAGCCACAGCTTCTACCTTCTTGGGGTCCACCTCTATTCCATTTTCTGACACAACATGCCCCAAGAACGAAATGCTCCTCAGCCAGAACTCACACTTGGAGAACTTGGCATACAAGCCATGTTCCCTCAAGGTCTCCAGAACCAACCTCAGATGATGGGCATGCTCCTCTGCATTCCCGGAATACACCAAGATATCATCTATAAAGACAATAACGAAGTGGTCCAGGTACTGATTAAATACTCGGTTCATGAGGTCCATGAATGCTGCAGGGGCGTTGGTTAACCCGAACGGCATCACAAGGAACTCAAAATGCCCATATCTGGTCCTGAAAGCTGTCTTTGGCACATCTTCTTCTCTGATCCTCAGCTGATGGTACCCAGATCTCAGATCTATTTTGGAGAAACAACCCGCTCCTGCTAGCTGGTCGAATAGATCGTCGATCCTTGGCAATGGGTACTTGTTCTTGGTAGTGACTTTGTTCAACTGTCTGTAGTCGATACAAAGTCTAAGGGATCCATCCTTCTTTCTCACAAACAAAACGGGAGCACCCCAGGGTGAGGTACTCGGTCGGATGAAGCCCTTGTCTACCAGCTCCTGCAACTGCTCCTTCAACTCTTTCAATTCTGCTGGCACCATCCTGTAGGGAGGGATAGAGATCGGTCGGGTTCCAGGCATCAGTTCTATCTCAAACTCTATCTCCCTAGCAGGTGGTAAACCTGGCAGTTCGTCTGGGAACACATCTAAGAACTCTCTAACCACTGGCACCGAGGCGGGCTCTCTAACCTGACTGCTAAGCTCTCTCACATGAGCCAAATACCCCTGACATCCCTTCCTAAGCAACCTACGAGCCTGAAGAGCTGAGATCATACCTCTAGGTGTACCCCTCCTGTCTCCTCTGAAGACGACCTCTGATCCATCCTGACCTCTGAACCTGACTACCTTGTCCCTGCAGTCCAAGGTAGCACCATGGGTAGATAACCAGTCCATCCTTAGAATGACGTCAAAGTCTGTCAAATCTAGAACCACAAGGTCGGCGGACATGCATCTCCCCTCAATAAAAACTGGACTACACTGACAGACTGACTCTGCCACTGATGGATCACACTTGGGTCCACTGACCCAGAGAGGACACTCTAACCCAGAGATCATCAATCCCAACCTCTCTACGGCCCTCGGAGCAATAAAAGAATGAGATGCACCAGGGTCCATCAATGCATATACATCCGAACATCCAATGACGAGATTACCTGCCACCACGGTGTTGGATGCGTCTGCCTCCTGCTGTGTCATTGTGAAGATCCGTGCTGGGGCTGATGGACCTTCACCTCTGAAACCCGCTGAAGAAGAGGCTGCTCCTCTCCCTCTGCCTCTGCCACTGGCCTGAGTCATGGCTGGAGCTGCTGGCTGCGCTACACTGCCTGAAGCTGTCTGCTGGGACTGAGCCATCGGGGCCGCTCTTGGACAGTCTCTATAACGACCCGGAAATCCGGACCGCTACCGGCGCTAGGATCCAGATCGGCATAAGGCCGCCGGGAACCGTAGCAAGCCTGACATAACCTGTAATCCTGCTTAATCCCATACATGATCAACAGTACTCATAAACCTGTAAACATTTTCATATAACAACCAAGCTCAACCTGTACATAAACATAAACATAACATAAACCTCCACTGGAGCCCTCATCAAATGCTCCAATGGGGTATCTCATCATACATAAGCTTGGTTGAAACATAACCTCATATCTCATATCATAAAGACCATGTACATACAAATGGGATTAACAATCTGTATTGGTCAAGCACAACTCTATCCTCAATATTCAAATTACATAACATAACTTAAAACTCTTTTACATTACATCATAATACAATTTTCATGTCCACAATCTAACTATTACATAACATCACTTCATACTCTGGCTAACCTCCTGGTCTACCCTGTACCTGCACATCTGGGGTTAGGGGAGAGAGGGGTGAGCTATAAAGCCCAGTGAGCAGAATAGAGAAAACATATATTAAATAGTTCATGCTTCCATGAAATGCAACACATCACAAACATATCACATAAGGATGGTATTGTCACCTATAGTCCTCAACATAGTCCAATCGTGCCAGGGGCGTAGAATGGGCCTCACTGGTCTTTCCCTTACATACATAACATAACATAACATTCCGATATGCCAGGGGCGTAGAATGGGCCTCACTGGTCTTTCTCTTAACATAGTCCAGGGGCGTAGAATGGGCCTCACTGGCAATCCATACCGTATCATCATCATCATATCATACCATAAGAGGACTAGAGGATCATCCAATAGCCAATCCGCATCCACATCATATTATGCAATGCAACATATTCGTGAATACTAATGCAAACAACATAAAATATCACATGGCATATATGATGCATGAACATGCTCCAAAAAAAGTTATATTTCATTTATTTAAAAACTTAAGGTTCATTCCACTCACCTCTTAGCTGAAGCTCAACAGACTCTGAAGCAGCTATCTCACTGCTGGGGTCCCTGATTTCTCGGGTCCAAACCTACACAGGTGGACTCAAATGAGGGACCGAACATACATAAACATGACTCTAAAATACTCCCCAAAAACCCCCTAAAACTTCAGGAAAACATCACATAGAAATATGCATGAAATGGCTGAACAGGGCACTTTCGGCGGCACCTTCGGCGGCCGAAAGTCCTGGACAGATCCGAAAGTCAGGCACTTTCGGCGGCACCTTCGGCGGTCGAAAGTCCCAGACAGAGACGAAAGTCTCTTTTCGGGGGCAACTTCGGCAGCCGAATGCTGCCTCCACAAAGGGGGTTCGGCGGCCGAAAGTCACTTCGGCGGCCGAACCTGAGCTTCTCCCGAAGGGCAGAAACTCAGCTCTTCTATGCCCATTTCGCCTCCCAAGCTCAAATCATGCAAAAACTTGCTATACCACATGCATACTTCACATACATTACACCTAGGGGTCTCAAACTATCATATACCCCATCTACAACACTTTCAACAACACATAACAAGCTACATTGTTCATCAAAGCATCAAAACCCATAAACTCATCATATATACTCTAACATGCATTTCTACCCATAGATCTTGCATAAAACTTATTTAAAACACATAAGGAGCTTAAGATCGGCTCTTACCTCTTGAAGATCGAGAGGGAGACGACCTAAACTTGGAGATCCACGAAAATGAGCTCCTGAGTTCCCAAAGCTCCAAAACTTGTTTCAAAAGCTTAAATCTTCCAAACCAAGTGAAGACAAGTGAAAATCTTGAAAGATTTAGAGGGAGAACATAAAAAATGGGTGAGGGACGGCGGAAAACTCACCTTGGCCGAAAATGGGGAAAAGCTCGCCCGTTTTCGGCTAAGGGACCCTTTTATAGTGGCTGGCCAGACCACGTTCGGGGGCCGAATGTGCCTCCGCATCCATGCAATGTTCGGCGGCCGAACTTGACTTTCGGCGGCCGAACCTGGACTTCCCTAACTCATGCTTTCGGGGGCCTAACGTGCCTCCAAAACGCATGCATGTTCGGCGGCCGAACTTGCCTTTCGGCGGCCGAACCTGGGTTTTCCTCCAATGCTATTTTCATGTAAAAACTCATTTTCTTTTATACTTAAAACATTAAAATACATGAAAACATTTTATAAAACATGTTCTTACCCTTCTAGAGATTTCCGACGTTCGAGATCCCACCGGACGGTAGGGATTCCGATACCGGAGTCTAGCCGGGTATTACATTCTCCCCCCCTTAAGAACATTCGTCCCCGAATGTTCCTCAACTAGTACATGCATATCATAATACGTAACATACATACTAACCTCTAAAAGAGATGGGGATACTGTTGGAGCATGGATTCCCGTGTCTCCCAGGTACACTCCTCAATATTGTGGTGGTTCCAAAGGACTTTAACCATCGGGATTTCCTTGTTCCTTAGCTTTCTGATCTGGGTGTCTAGGATCCGTACTGGTTGCTCAACATAGGTGAGATCCTCTTGAATCTCCACATCAGGCTCACTAAGAACCTTGCTCGGATCTGACACGTACTTTCTTAACATGGAAACATGGAAAACCGGATGGATTCTCGCCATAGTAGCAGGTAAGTCCAGCTTGTACGACACATTCCCAATCTTTTGCAAGATTTCAAAGGGTCCGATGTATCGTGGGGCTAGTTTACCTTTCTTTCCAAAGCGAACCACTCCCTTCATTGGAGACACCTTGAGCAATACCAGATCCCCCTCCTGAAACTCTAACTGTCTCCTGCGGACGTCTGCATAACTCTTCTGTCTGCTTGCAGCAGTCTTGATTCTCTCTCTGATGATGGGTACACCCTGCTGGTGATCTCAACTAACTCAGGCCCTGCTAAAGCCTTCTCTCCAACTTCCTCCCAGCAAACAGGGGACCTGCACTTCCTTCCATACAAAGCTTCATATGGAGCCATCCCGATGCTAGCATGATGGCTGTTATTGTAGGCAAACTCCACCAAAGGTAGATGTTGCCTCCAAGAACCGCCAAAGTCCAGCACACACATTCTGAGCATATCCTCTATGGTCTGGATGGTCCTTTCTGACTGTCCGTCCGTCTGTGGATGGAAGGCAGTACTGAAATCCAACCTGGTAGCCATGGCATCCTGCAGACTCCGCCAAAACCTGGAGGTGAACTGGAGCCCTCTATCTGACACTATTGAAACAGGAACCCCATGCAGTCTGACTATCTCATCTACATATACCTGCGCCAACTTGTCCACAGAATAGCCACTCCTGACAGGGATGAAGTGAACAGATTTGGTGAGTCTGTCCACAATCACCCATATGGAGTCCAATCTGTTGGACGTCGCCGGTAACCCCACTACGAAGTCCATAGCTATATTCTCCCATTTCCACTCTGGAATAGGTAGTGGGTTAAGCATTCCAGCCGGCTTCTGATGTTCCAGCTTCACCCTCTGACATACTTCGCAGGCGGACACAAACTGTGCCACTTCTTTCTTCATCGCTGGCCACCAATAAACCTTCTTCAAATCCTGATACATCTTGGTGGCTCCGGGGTGAATGCTGTATCTTGCATTATGAGCCTCTCTCATAATGTCTCCCTTTAGCCCTATGTCATCTGGTACACATAATCTGTTCCCATAGCGGAGGATCCCCTGGTTGTCGAATCTGAACTCGCTGTCTTTGCCCGATTGAACAGTCCTGGCAATCTTTACTAACTCCGGGTCCTCATGCTGTTTCTGAGCCACCTGCTCCAGAAACACGGGTGTCACTCTCATCTGTGCAATCAAAGCACCTGTACCAGACAACTCTAACTGTAGACCTTCATTCATGAGCTTGTAAAATTCCTTCACCACCGGTCTTCTCTCCGCCGTGATGTGGGATAAACTGCCAAGTGATTTCCGGCTTAGGGCGTCTGCCATAACATTCGCCTTACCCGGATGGTACTGAATCTTGCAATCATAGTCACTCAGCAGTTCTACCCATCTCCTCTGTCTCAAATTCAAATCTCTTTGACTCAAGATGTACTGCAGGCTTTTATGATCTGTGAAGATCTCACATTTAACCCCATAGAGGTAGTGCCTCCACATCTTGAGTGCAAAGATTACTGCTGCCATCTCAAGGTCATGTGTGGGGTAATTCAACTCATGCTTCTTTAGCTGCCTAGAAGCATAAGCAATCACCCTCTCATTCTGCATAAGCACACAACCCAGTCCCACACGGGACGTATCACAAAAGACTGTAAAGTCTTCATCACTAGCCGGCAGAGCTAAAACTGGTGCCGAAGTCAACCTATTCTTGAGCTCTTCAAAACTCTCTTCGCACTGGTCGGTCCACAGAAACTTCTGATTCTTCCTGGTCAGTCTGGTCAGAGGAGCTGCTATCTTTGAGAAGTCCTGAACGAACCTCCTGTAGTAACCTGCCAAACCCAAGAAACTCCTGATCTCCGTCACTGAAGTGGGTCTAGGCCAGTTAGCTACAGTTTCTGTCTTCTTGGGGTCTACCTCTATACCATTCTCTGACACTACATGCCCCAAGAACGAAATGCTCCTCAGCCAGAACTCACATTTAGAGAACTTGGCATACAAGCCATGTTCCCTCAAGGTCTGTAGAACCAACCTCAGATGATGGGCATGCTCCTCTGCATTCCTGGAATACACCAAGATATCGTCTATGAAGACAATAACGAAGTGATCCAGGTACTGGCTAAACACTCTGTTCATGAGGTCCATGAATGCTGCAGGGGCGTTAGTTAACCCGAACGGCATCACAAGGAACTCAAAATGCCCATATCTGGTCCTGAAAGCCGTCTTTGGCACATCCTCATCCCTTATCCTTAGCTGATGGTACCCCGATCTTAGATCTATTTTGGAGAAACAACCCGCTCCGGCTAGCTGGTCGAATAGATCGTCGATCCTTGGCAATGGGTACTTATTCTTAGTAGTGACTTTGTTCAACTGTCTGTAGTCGATACAAAGTCTAAGGGATCCATCCTTCTTCTTTACAAAGAGTACTGGAGCACCCCAAGGTGAGGTACTCGGTCGGATGAAGCCCTTGTCTACTAGATCTTGCAACTGTTCTTTCAACTCTTTCAACTCAGCTGGGGCCATCCTGTAGGGAGGGATAGAGATCGGTCTCGTTCCAGGCATCAGTTCTATCTCGAACTCTATCTCCCTAGCAGGTGGTAAACCTGGAAGCTCGTCTGGGAACACGTCTAAGAACTCTCTGACCACTGGCACTGAGGCGGGCTCTTTAACCTGACTGTCTAGCTCTCTCACGTGAGCTAGAAAACCCTGACAACCCCTCCTGAGCAGCCTACGAGCCTGTAGGGCCGATATCATACCTCTAGGTGTACCCCTTTTGTCTCCTCTGAAGACGACTTCTGACCCATCCTGACATCTGAACTTAACTACCTTGTCCCTGCAGTCCAAGGTAGCACCATGGGTAGATAACCAGTCCATCCCTAGAATGACGTCAAAATCAGTCAACTCTAGAACCACAAGGTCGGCGGACATGCATCTTCCCTCCACAAAAACTGGACTACATTGGCAGACTGACTCTGCCACTGACGGGTCACACTTGGGTCCACTGACCCAGAGGGGACACTCTAACTCAGAGACCATCAACCCTAACCTCAGCACGGCTCTCGGAGCGATGAAAGAATGAGATGCACCAGGGTCCATCAATGCATACACATCAGAACAACCAATGATGAGATTACCTGCCACCACGGTGTTGGATGTGTTCGCCTCTTGCTGTGTCATTGTGAAGATCCTCGCTGGAGCTGACGGACCTTCACCTCTGAAACCCGCTGAAGAAGAGGCTGCTCCTCTCCCTCTACCTCTGCCGCTGGCTTGAGTTGGTGCTGGAGCTACTGGCTGAGCTACACTGCCTGAACCTGTCTGCTGGGACTGTGCCATAACAGCTGCTCTAGGACAATCCCGAGCCATATGTCCCTCTTGCCCACATCTGAAGCAGGCTCTGGACCCATAGAGGCACACTCCCCTGTGTGGCTTACCACACTTCACACATGCTACATTGTCTGCACCTGAGCTCGAGCCACCTCCAAATCCCAGACCTGACTTGATCTTACTCCAGAACTTGTTCTTCTTCTGCTTCTTGGTGGTACTGCTCCACCTCTTACTACCTGAACTTAAGGAAGAAGGATCCACTTTTCCCCTACCTGGGGTTTTGGAACCGGAAGGCTGTGCCACTGACTGCTTGACTTTTCCCTCGATGATAGCACTAGCCTCCATTCTCCTAGCCATATCGACTATGGTGTGAAAACTCTCTCTATTTGCTGACTGTACCAAGGAGGAATACCTGGGATGGAGCTTTATGATATACCTCCTCGACTTCTTCTGGTCTGTGCTAAGGTCCTGCCCAGCAAATGGCAGCAACTCCATAAACCTGTCAGTATATTCGTCTACACTCATGTCATCAGTCTGCCTCAACTGCTCGAATTCTATTATCTTCAATTCCCTTGAACTATCAGGGAAAGCCCATCCTGCAAACTCATTTGCGAAATCCTCCCATGGAAGACTGTCCACCCTCGGTTTGATGTAGTTCTTGAACCACTCACGGGCCTTCTTGCATTTTAGGGTGAACCCAGCCATCTGAATGGCTCTACTGTCATCCGCCCCTATCTCGTCTGTTATCATTTTGACCCTTTCCAGATACACAAATGGGTCATCACCACTGTCATATTGGGGAGCACCCAGCTTCATGTAGTCGGTCATCTTGACCTTGCTCCCTCTGGATGAGCTAGGGTTAGGAGGTTGAGTAACTGGGGCTGCTGGTTCTGTAGGTGGTGGAGGAGGTGCAACATTTTCTGTGGTAGGGTTTTCTGGATTTGGGTGATAGGGTGGTGGTGGATACATAGGATACTGTGGGTATGGTGGGTAGTATGGTGGGTATGGCATCTGTGTGGGGTAAGGGCTAAAACTAGGGTAATCCGACGTGCCTCCCATCGAATACCCGGGGTGTTGCGAGAAATGTGGGTAGTGGGGTGGCTGAACAAATCCCGAGGCCTGAGTGCCTCCTTGGGACTCTCCCATTCCCTCTTCTGACATACTAACCCCCAAACTGCCATCCCTCCTCTGCTCTACATCAACACTGTCCTCCACATCCACTGACATTCTCCCTTGTACAGTTCCCCTCACAGATCTGCTTCTGTCCAAATCCAAAGACCTTCTAGGGTCTCTCATTGCTCGGTCCCTGTTGGACCTGCTAGACATTGCCCTAGGCAATGCTGGAGGACGGGCACTCATGCCCTCATCCTCAGGTGGCACTCCAGTCAATCTTGCAGATTGACGAGTTCCTCTCATCCTGACTTCTGAAAAACCACACATAGCACAAACATCAGCATCATATGGTTCATGTGGGCACACATGAACCCTCATCATAAACATCACATAGCATAACATATCATTTATGCACATGTATATAATCATGGCATATCACATCATTATTCAAGACAGGACTCTACATCCTATCCTAGTGGACATGACCTTTCCTATTGTGCTTGACCTTCTATACCTCTATGAGCCCGACACTCTAGGTCCGATCATATGAACCTAGGGCTCTGATACCATTCTGTAACGACCCGGAAATCCGGACCGCTACCGGCGCTAGGATTCAGATCGGCATAAGGCCGCCGGGAACCGTAGCAAGCCTGACATAACCTGTAATCCTGCTTAATCCCATACATGATCAACAGTACTCATAAACCTGTAAACATTTTCATATAACAACCAAGCTCAACCTGTACATAAACATAAACATAACATAAACCTCCACTGGAGCCCTCATCAAATGCTCCAATGGGGTATCTCATCATACATAAGCTTGGTTGAAACATAACCTCATATCTCATATCATAAAGACCATGTACATACAAATGGGATTAACAATCTGTATTGGTCAAGCACAACTCTATCCTCAATATTCAAATTACATAACATAACTTAAAACTCTTTTACATTACATCATAATACAATTTTCATGTCCACAATCTAACTATTACATAACATCACTTCATACTCTGGCTAACCTCCTGGTCTACCCTGTACCTGCACATCTGGGGTTAGGGGAGAGGGGTGAGCTATAAAGCCCAGTGAGCAGAATAGAGAAAACATATATTAAATAGTTCATGCTTCCATGAAATGCAACACATCACAAACATATCACATAAGGATGGTATTGTCACCTATAGTCCTCAACATAGTCCAATCGTGCCAGGGGCGTAGAATGGTCCTCACTGGTCTTTCCCTTACATACATAACATAACATAACATTCCGATATGCCAGGGGCGTAGAATGGGCCTCACTGGTCTTTCTCTTAACATAGTCCAGGGGCGTAGAATGGGCCTCACTGGCAATCCATACCGTATCATCATCATCATATCATACCATAAGAGGACTAGAGGATCATCCAATAGCCAATCCGCATCCACATCATATTATGCAATGCAACATATTCGTGAATACTAATGCAAACAACCTAAAATATCACATGGCATATATGATGCATGAACATGCTCCAAAAAAAGTTATATTTCATTTATTTAAAAACTTAAGGTTCATTCCACTCACCTCTTAGCTGAAGCTCAACAGACTCTGAAGCAGCTATCTCACTGCTGGGGTCCCTGATTTCTCGGGTCCAAACCTACACAGGTGGACTCAAATGAGGGACCGAACATACATAAACATGACTCTAAAATACTCCCCAAAAACCCCCTAAAACTTCAGGAAAACATCACATAGAAATATGCATGAAATGGCTGAACAGGGCACTTTCGGCGGCACCTTCGGCGGCCGAAAGTCCTGGACAGATCCGAAAGTCAGGCACTTTCGGCGGCACCTTCGGCGGCCGAAAGTCCCAGACAGAGAGGAAAGTCTCTTTTCGGGGGCAACTTCGGCAGCCAAATGCTGCCTCCACAAAGGGGGTTCGGCGGCCGAAAGTCACTTCGGCGGCCGAACCTGAGCTTCTCCCGAAGGGCAGAAACTCAGCTCTTCTATGCCCATTTCGCCTCCCAAGCTCAAATCATGCAAAAACTTGCTATACCACATGCATACTTCACATACATTACACCTAGGGGTCTCAAACTATCATATACCCCATCTACAACACTTTCAACAACACATAACAAGCTACATTGTTCATCAAAGCATCAAAACCCATAAACTCATCATATATACTCTAACATGCATTTCTACCCATAGATCTTGCATAAAACTTATTTAAAACACATAAGGAGCTTAAGATCGGCTCTTACCTCTTGAAGATCGAGAGGGAGACGACCTAAACTTGGAGATCCACGAAAATGAGCTCCTGAGTTCCCAAAGCTCCAAAACTTGTTTCAAAAGCTTAAATCTTCCAAACCAAGTGAAGACAAGTGAAAATCTTGAAAGATTTAGAGGGAGAACATAAAAAATGGGTGAGGGACGGCGGAAAACTCACCTTGGCCGAAAATGGGGAAAAGCTCGCCCGTTTTCGGCTAAGGGACCCTTTTATAGTGGCTGGCCAGACCACGTTCGGGGGCCGAATGTGCCTCCGCATCCATGCAATGTTCGGCGGCCGAACTTGACTTTCGGCGGCCGAACCTGGACTTCCCTAACTCATGCTTTCGGGGGCCTAACGTGCCTCCAAAACGCATGCATGTTCGGCGGCCGAACTTGCCTTTCGGCGGCCGAACCTGGGTTTTCCTCCAATGCTATTTTCATGTAAAAACTCATTTTCTTTTATACTTAAAACATTAAAATACATGAAAACATTTTATAAAACATGTTCTTACCCTTCTAGAGATTTCCGATGTTCGAGATCCCACCGGACGGTAGGGATTCCGATACCGGAGTCTAGCCGGGTATTACAGTCTCGAGCTATATGCCCCTCCTGACCACATCTGAAGCAGGCGTTCGTCCCAAACCGACATACTCCCTTGTGTGGTCTACCACACCTTGCACAATTTGGAATATCCGCACCAGAGCTTGAGCCACTCCCAAATCCCAGACTGGACTTGACTTTACTCCAGAACTTGTTCTTCTTACCCTTGGGCTTACCCCATCTCTTACTGCCTGAAGCTGCTGCACTCAGGGTAGAGGGATCTAGTCTTCCCCCACCCGGAGTTTTAGAACCGGAAGACTGTGCCACTGACTGCTTAACTGTCCCCTGAATGATGGCACTGGCCTCCATTTTCCTGGCCATATCTACTATGGCATGGAAGCTCTCCCTGTCCACTGATTGGATCAAGGAGGAATACCTGGAATGAAGCTTCATGACATACCTCCTTGACTTCTTCGAATCTGTATCCAGACTTTGCCCAGAAAAAGGCAACAACTCCAAAAATCTGTCGGTGTACTCCTCTATGCTCATTTCATCCGTCTGCCTCAACTGTTCAAACTCTATCATCTTCAGCTCCCTTGAACTATCGGGAAAAGCCCACCCAGCAAACTCGTTTGCAAACTCTTCCCAAGTCATGCTGTCCACTCTCGGGTTCACATAATTCTTGAACCATTCACGTGCCTTCTTGCATTTCAATGTGAACCCTGCCATCTGAATGGCTCTACTGTCCTCCGCCCCTAACTCCTCTGTAATAGTCTTGACCTTCTCAAGATACACAAACGGGTCGTCACCTGACTCAAACTGGGGAGCACCCAACTTCATATATTCAGTCATCTTGACCTTGCTCCTACCAGATGAGCTAGGCCTAGAAGGTTGGGTAACTGGGGCTGCTGGTTCTGCTGGTGGTGGAGATGGTGCAACATTTTCTGAGGTAGGGTTTGCTGGATTTGGATAGTACGGTGGGGGTGGATACATTGGGTACTGTGAGTATGGTGGGTAGTATGGTGGGTATGGCATCTGTGTGGGATAAGGGGTGAAACTAGGGAAATCCGATGTACCTCCCATCGAATACCCGGGATGTTGTGAGAAATGTGGGTAGTGAGGTGGCTGTACAAATCCCGAGGCCTGAGTGCCTCCTTGGGACTCTCCCATACCTTCCTCTGACATGCTAACTCCCAAACTGCCATCCCTCCTCTGCTCTACATCCATCTCGTCCCCCATGCTCTCAGACATACCTCCCTGAACTGTTCCTCTGACCGATCTGCTTCTACCCAGATCCAACGACCTTCTAGGGTCTCTTGCTGCTCTTTCTCGGTTAGACCTACTAGACATTGCCCTAGGCAATGCTGGAGGACGGGCGCTCATGCCCTCATCCTCGGGTGGTACTCCAGTCAATCTTGCTGATCGACGAGTTCCTCTCATCCTGTTTTTTGAAAAACAGTGCACATCACAATCAACATTAGCATCATATGGTTCATGTGGGCACACATGAACCCACATCACATACATCACATATCATTAATGCACATGCATAAAATCATGGCATTTCACATCATCATGCAAGACAGGACTCCACATCCTATCCTAGTGGACATGATCTTTCCTATTGTGCTTGACCTTCTATGACATCTATGAGCCCGACACTCTAGGTCCGACCATATGAACCTAGGGCTCTGATACCATTCTGTAACGACCCGAAAATCGGACCGCTACCGGTGCTAGGATCCGGGTCGACTTAAGGCCGCCGGGACCCGTAGCAAGCCAAACATACATCCTGGAAACCTGTTTAATCCCATACATGATCAACAAACATACATAAAAATTAAAACTTTTCTTTCCATATACATCAACCAAACTCAACCTGTGCATATACATATACTTAACATGATCATAACATTGATCCCTCCGTGAGATCTCATCAGTGCCCCCAATGGGTGACACAACATATGCTGAGTTGGTTTACATAAGGACAAAAAATAACCAAGATCATGTATAAAAAAAGGGATTACAACATCTATGGTCAAGCACACCTCTAATCATATATAAGCATCATTACATAACTACTGTACTTAAGACATTACATTACAATTTGATCATGTCCATTACTAGCTATTACATAACATGAATTCTTTACTCTATCCGGACTCCTGCTCTACACTGTACCTGCAAGCCTGGGGTTAAAGGGAGAGGGGTGAGCTAAAAGCCCAGTGAGTAGAACTATAAAACATAATAACACTGTGCTTTAATGAAATGCATCATAACACAGACAATTCACATAAGGGTTGGGTGAACTTGTCACCAATTAGTCCAAGTAACTCTGTGCCAGGCCTGTAGAATGGGGTCCTGGTCTTTCCTGTCAGAACATACTTTACTTACCATTTCCCCAGGGCCTCCTCTGAGCTCCTGGTCTTCGAGTCCCGTAACCGTGCTAGACCATAGGATGGGATCCTGGTCTTTCCTTACTCTGTGCCAGGCCTGTAGAATGGGGCCTGGTCTTTCTTACTCTGTGCCAGGCCTGTAGCATGGGGCCTGGTCTTCCTGTCATGGACTAATTGGGTCATCCGACATTCACCCACATCAACAACAATCGATGCAATGCGGCATATTCGTGAAAACTAAGGCAATCATCCTATTGCATAATTATGATGCATGATACATGATAAAACATTTAATTTAAAAGATTTAGTTTCGTTCCACTCACCTCTGGCTGACTCTGACAACACCAAAGCAGCTGACCTCACTGCTGGGGTCCTCGGTTCCTCGGGTCTGAACCTACACAGGTGGAAGCAAATGAGGGACCAAACATACTTGAACATAACTCTAAAATACTCCCCAAAAACCCCCTGAAACATCATGAAAACATCACATAAAAACATGTAAGAAATGGCTGAACAGGGCACTTTCGGCGGCAGGTTCGGCGGCCGAAAGTCCCTCCAGAGCCGAAAGTCAGGCAGGTTCGGCGGCACCTTCGGCGGCCGAACCTCCAAGACAGATCCGAAAGTCTTCCTTCGGGGGCAAGCTTCGGCAGCCGAATGCTGCCTCCACAAGGGGGTTCGGCGGCCGAAACTCCCTTCGGCGGCCGAACCTGGTTTCTGCCAGAAGGGCAGAAACTTGGTTCACATGAACCCCTTGCCTCCCAAAACCTCAAATCATGCATAAATCCCAACCAAAACATGCATACAAGTTCCTAGGGGTCTCAAACAGTCAAATACCCCAACTACAACACTTCAAACACACACAATCAACACACATTGCTCAAAACCTTAATATTAACCCATAACTCAACATATAACCTAACATGCCTTTCTACCCATAGATCTTGCATAAAACTTATTTAAAACACATAAGGAGCTTAAGATCGGCTCTTACCTCTTGAAGATCGAGAGGGAGACGACCTAAACTTGGAGATCCACGAAAATGAGCTCCTGAGTTCCCAAAGCTCCAAAACTTGGTTTAAATGCTCAAAACTTGCAATGTGAGTTTAAAACTCAAGAAAAATGGAAGAGATTTGGAGGAAGAACACAAGAGTTGCAAAGGGAAGGTCGGAAGCTTGCTGTGGCCGAAAATGGGAGAAAACTCATCCATTTCGGCCAAGTGCCCCTTTATAGGTGGCTGGCCAGGCCACGTTCGGGGGCCGAATGCGCTCCCGCATCCATGCAATGTTCGGCGGCCGAACTTGATTTTCGGCGGCCGAACCTGGGTTTTCCTCCAAGGACTTTTCATGCAAAAACTCATTTAATTTCATACTTAAAATCATAAAACACATTAAAACATTTTTATAAAACATGCTTCTACCCTTCCAGAGGTCTCCGGCATCTGAGATTCCACCGGACGGTAGGAATTCCGATACCGGAGTCTAGCCGGGTATTACAAGAGCCCTCATCAAATGCTCCAGTATGATAACATCACATGCTTCAAGCTTAGTTTAAACATAACTAATAATTACAACTTTTACATAAGGATCATATTAACAGGGATTATAAGAACAAAACACTAGGGCAAAGCACAATTCTAAAACCATATAATAATACATGTCCACAACTATGCTATTACAAAAGCTATACCAGGAACTATGCCGACTTCCCCGAGCTATCTTTGACCTTGCAAACCTGGGGTTAGGAGAAAGAGATAAGCTGTAAGAGCCTAGTGAGCAGAACATAAAAACAGTTTAATAAACATATGATCGAATGAAATGCGTCACAACACAAACAATACACATCAAGATGGAGTTGTCACCAGTAACCCTCTACATATTCCAAAAGTGCTCGGCCCTTAACAGGAGCTCCTCAGGACTTCCTCTTAAACATAACATAACATATCCATAATGCCAGGGGCATAGAATTGGCCTCGACCTGGACTTTCGTATACATCATAACATATCATACTCGAGGGCTAGTGGGTCATCCAACATCCATCCACAACAACAGTAAAATATGCAATGCATCATATTCGTGATTTCTAATGCAAAAAACCTAATACATGTACATGGAATTCATGATGCATGAGCATGCTTAAAAAGTTTGAATTCTTTAAAATAATCGATCAGTTCAGTTCTACTCACCTCTGGCTGACGCTCGCCTAACACTGACGCAATTATTTCACTGCAGGCCTTTACGGTCTCCCAGGTGTTATACCCGGCTAGACCCCGGCATCAGAATTCCTACCTTCCGACGGAATCTCCGTTGGAATTTCAAATTTCTTGGATGTCGGAGCTTTCTAGAAGGGTAAAATAAAGGTTTTCTAAAATGTTTTTATATGTTTTTTTTGGTTTTAATGAAGAAAGAAGTTGAGTTTTGAAAGAAAAGACCAAGAAGGGAAAAGCCAGGTTCGACCGCCGAACATTGGGCTCTTGCGGAAGCACCTTTGGCCCCCGAAGGTGGTCTGGCCAGCCACCTATAAAAGGCCCCATGTCCAAAAATGGGCGAGTTTTCTCTCTCTATTTTCGGGCATAGGTGAGATTTTGCCCTCCCATGGTTGATTTTGTGTTTTCCTTCAATCCCTTCAAGTTTTGATGAGTTTTTACTTTGTTTTGAAGCTTGGAGACCCCCGGAGCTCGATTTCTCCCAATCTCCAAGTTTGGATCACCTCTCCTCTCGATCTTCAAGAGGTAAGCGTAGATCCTCACCTTCTTTTATGTTTTAAGTAAGTTTTGAGGGGTTTTAAGGGTTTTAATGCATGTTTAGGCTAGTTGTAAAATGTTAGGGCTTATGTTAGTTTAATGATAAATGTGATGGTAAATGTATGTTTATGTGAGGCCATGTTGATGTTTGTTGGAGTTTAGGCTAGTTTTATGCCCCTATATGCTTGAATAAGTGTTTATGCATGCTTTAGAATAGTTGAATGCATGTGTGAGGTTTTTGGATGGCTGAATGCATGAGGCAAAATCGGGTTCTGCCATTCTAGAGAACCCAGGTTCGGCTGCCGAAGCCATGTTCGGTCGCCGAACTTGCCTGTGGAGGCAGCTTTAGGCCGCCTAAACTCGCCCCCGAAAGTTGGCCTTTCGGCTCTGGAGGGGAGTTTTGGCCGCTGAAACTGCCCTCGGAGGTTGGTGACTTTCGGCTCTGGAGTGAGTTTCGGCCGCCGAACCCTGCCCCTGAAAGTGCCTGACTTTCAGCTCTGTAGGGACCTTCGGCCGTCGAACTTGCCGCCGAAAGTCTCCTGTCCAACCTTCCTTTATTAGTTTTCTATGCATGTTTTGATGATGTTTTAGGGGGTTTTTGGGGAGTTGTTAGAGTTTGTTTGGTCCCTCATTTGAGTCCACCTGTGTAGGATCGGACCTGAGGAACCGAGGAGGCCAGCAGTGCTAGCTGTTTCTGTAACGACCTGAAAATCGGACTGCTACCGGCGCTAGGATCCAGGTCAACTTAAGGTCGCCAGGACCCGTAGCAAGCCTGCTATACTCTCTGTGTACCTGCAAATCCCATACATGATCATACATTTTCTGAACAATATAAAACTGATTCTCTGAACCAAGGCTCAACCTGTGCATGCACTATCTCTGTACAAACTTCATAAAACCTTCATAAAACATGTAAAGAAGGTCAGGATCTTCACTTACCTCTTACAAACAAGAAGATAAACGATCCCAACGTGGAGATATGGAGAAACTCTCCCTCAAAGTCTCCAAACTTCTAAACTTTTGGTTGATTTGCTCAAAACCTTCAAAACCACATAAAACCCATCAAAACTTTGCAAGATTTGAAGAAAACATGAAAATCACCCAAGGAAGATCATGGTCTCACCTCTGGCTATGAATGGAAAGAAAATCTTATCCATTCACCGACCTAGGGCCTTTTATAGGTGGCTGGCCAGACCACCTTCGGCGGCCTAACGTGAAACCAAAACTCATGCATGTTCGGCGACCGAAACTCACCTTCGGCAGCCGAACCTTGTATTTCTTCCTTGGCTCTTTTCTTTCAAAAACTCATTTCCTTTTACACTTAAAACATTAAAACATACTCAAATACTTTACAACAACATAAATCTTACCCCTTCTAGAGGATTCCGACATCCGAGATTCCACCGGAAAGTAGAATTCCGATGTTGGACTCTAGCCGGGTATTACAGTTTCAGAGTCAGCCAGAGGTGAGTAGAACACAACTCTTTTTTATAAAAGCAATTAAACTCTTAAGCATGTTCATGCATCATGAATGCCATGTATGTAATAGGTTGTATTGCATTAGAATTCACGAATATGACGCATTGCATATTATGCTGTTGTTGTGGATGGATATTGGATGACCCATTAGCCCTCGATATGACATGATATGATATGATGTGATATGAGAAGGAAGTCCAGGTCGAGGCCCATTCTATGCCCCTGGCACGATGTAAGAGAAAGTCCTGGTCAAGGCCCATTCTACGCCCCTGGCACAGTTGGATATGTAGAGGGTTACTGGTGACAAGTCCATCCTTGATGTAAATTATTTGTGATGTGATGTATTTCATGATGGCATATGTTTAATGAACTGGTTTTACTGTTATACTCACTGGGCTTTTGTAGCTCACCCCTTTTCCCCTAACCCCTAGGTTTGAAGGTTCAGGATAGACCGGGAAGTCGTCAAGGTTGAAGGTTGTATTAAGTGTAATAGATTAGTAGTGGACATGTAATGTAAAATGGTATAATGTAATGTAATGTAGAGATATGTTTCATGGTTTGGTATTGTGCTTGGCCCTAACTGTAATGGTAATCCCTTTTTGTACATGATCTATATGAAATGTTTAATGATGAGAAATGATGAACCAAGCTTGATATGAGATGTTGACCCAACTAGAGCATTTGATGAGGGCTCCAGTAAGGGGTTTTATGTATACAGTTTTGGCGCATGCACAGGTCAAGCTTGGTATATGAAAAGTTTAAAGTTTTTATGAAAATGTTGATCTTGTATGGGATGCTAGCAGGTATATAGGATGTATATTAGGCTTGCTACGGGTTTCGACGACCTTAAGTCGATCTGAATCCTAGCGCCGGTAGCGGTCCGATTTTTGGGTCGTTACAGTGTGGTATCAGAGCTCTAGGTTCATATGGTCGGACCTAGAGAGTGTCGGGCTCATAGATGTCATAGAAGGGCAAGCACAATAGGAAAAATCATGTCCACTAGGATAGGATGTAGAGTTTTGTCTTGATGATGATGTGAAATGCCATGATAATATGCATGTGCATTAATGATATGCTATGTATGATGTGGGTTCATGTGTTTCCACATGAACCATATGATGTTAATGTTTATGTGTTTTGTCATTTTTCAGAAGCAGGATGAGAGGCTCACGTCGATCCGTTAGATTGACAGGAGCTCCACCAGAAAATGAGGGCATGGATGCCCGTCCCCCTGCATTGCCAAGGGCAATGTGTTGTAGATCAAGTAGAGAGGGAATGTCAAGGGACCCTAGAAGGTTTTTTAATGTAAGCAGGAGGGAAACAGTTCAGGGTGGAATGTCAGCTGATGTGAGGGGATCAGAGGAGGATGAATAGAGAAGAGATGGTAGTCTGGGCATGAGTATGTCAGAAGAGGGCATGGGAGAGTCGCAAGGAGGCGCTCAGGCCTCGGGGTTTGGTTACCCACCCCAATATCAACCCTTTCCACAGGGCCCAGGGTATCCGATGGAGGGTACATCGGATTACTCCAGCTTTAACCCATATCCCGCCTTCATGCCTTACCCTCCTTTTTACCCACCATATCCCCAGTACCCTATGTATCCACCCTTAACCTTCTATCCAAATCCAGCAAACCCTAACCTAGGGAATGCTGCACCTCCTCCCCCACCAGTAGAACCTGTGGTCTCTGATATCCAAACGCCTAAACCTAGCTCATCTGTGGGGAGCAAGGTAAAGATGACAGATTACCTGAAGCTGGATGCTCCCAAGTTCAAGACAGGTGATAATCCGTTTGAGTACCTCAAAACGGTAAAGATGATAATAGATGAGTTAGGGGCAAATGACAGTAGAGCCATTCAGATGGCAGGGTTCACATTGAAATGCAAGAAAGCACGAGAATGGTTCAAAAACTATGTGGACCCGAGGTTGGAGAGCCTATCCTGGGAGGAGTTTGCAAATGAGTTTGCTGGATGGGCATTTCCAGACAGTTCCAGAGAGCTGAAAGTTGTTGAGTTTGAGCAGCTAAGGCAGACAGAGGAGATGAGTGTCGACGAGTACACCGACAAGTTTCTAGAGTTGCTGCAGTATGTGGGTCAAGCATATGACACAGATCAGAAGAAAGCTAGGAGGTATACCATGAGGCTCCACCCTAGGTATTCCTCCCTGATCCTTGCAGCAGAGAGGGAGAGCTTCCACACCATTGTGGATGCAGCACGGAAGATGGAGGCTAGTGCCATCATCGAGGGGTCAGTTAAGCAGACAGTGGCACAGTCTTCGGGTTCCAAGACCCCAGGTAGGGAAAAGTTAGATTCCTCTTCTCTGAGTGCAGTAGCTTCAGGCAGTAAAAGGTGGGGCAAGCCCAAGCAGAAAAAGAACAAGTTCTGGAATAGGTTAAAGTCCGGTCTGCGTTTAGGTGGTGGCTCGAGCTTAGGTTCCGATGGTTCAGAATGCTTGAGGTGTGGTAAGCCACACAAGGGAGTATGTCGGTTTGGGACAACAGCCTGCTTCAGGTGTGGGCAGGAGGGACACATGGCACGGGAGTGCCCTAGGGCAGCTTTTATGGCATCGTCCCAGCAGACGGCTTCAGGTAGTGTGTCTCAGCCAGTAGCTCCAGCCATGACTCAGGGCAGTGGTAGAGACAGGGGGAGAGGGGTAGCCTCTTCTTTAGCAGGTTCCCGGGGTGAAGGTCCATCAGCTCCAGCTCAGATATTCACTATGACACAGCAGGAGGCAAACACATCAAAACCATGGTGTCAGGTAATCTCATCATTGGTTGTTCAGATGTGTATGCTTTAATGGACCCTGGTGCTTCTCATTCTTTTGTTGCTTCGAGAGCTGTAGAGAGGTTGGGTTTGATAGTCTCCGGGTTAGAGTGTCCCCTCTGGGTCAGTGGACCCAAGTGTGATCCATCAGTGGTAGAGTCAGTCTGCCGGTTTAGTCCAGTGTTTGTTGAGGGTAGATGCCTCCCAACTGACCTTGTGGTTCTAGATTTGACTGATTTTGATGTCATTCTAGGGATGGATTGGCTATCTGCTCATGGTGCTACCTTGGACTACAGAGACAAGGTAGTCAGGTTCAGAGGACAGGATGGGTCAGAGGTTGTCTTCAGAGGAGACAGGAGGGGTATGCCTAAAGGTCTGATATCAGCCCTACAGGCTCGTAGGTTACTCAGGAGGGGTTGTTAGGGGTTTCTAGCTCATGTGAGAGAGTTTGATAGTCAGGTCAGGGAGCCCGCCTCAGTGCCTGTAGTCAGAGAGTTTTCAGATGTCTTCCCAGACGAGCTTCCAGGACTACCACCTGCTAGGGAGATAGAGTTCGAAATAGAATTGATGCCTGAAACCAGACCAATCTCTATCCCTCCCTACAGGATGGCACCAGCAGAGTTGAAGGAGCAGTTGCAAGAGTTGGTAGACAAGGGTTTCATTCGACCGAGTACCTCACCTTGGGGTGCTCCAGTGCTGTTTGTAAAGAAGTAGGATGGATCCTTGAGACTTTGTATTGACTACAGGCAGTTGAACAAAGTTACTACCAAGAACAAGTATCCTTTATCTAGGATCGACGATCTATTTGACCAGTTAGCAGGAGCAGGTTGTTTTTTCAAGATAGATATGAGATCTGGGTATCACCAACTGAGAATCAAGGAAGAAGATGTGCTGAAAATGGCGTTCAGGACCAGATATGGGCATTATGAGTTCCTAGTGATGTCGTTTGGGCTAACCAATGCCCTTGCAGCATTCATGGACCTCATGAACAGAGTTTTTAGTCAGTATCTGGATCACTTTGTTATCGTTTTTATTGAAGATATCTTAGTGTATTCCAGAAACGCAGAGGAGCATGCCTATCATCTGAGGATAGTTTTGCAGACCCTGAGGGAGCATGGCTTGTATGCCAAGTTCTCCAAATCTGAATTCTGGTTGAGGAGCATTTCCTTCTTGGGACATGTTGTATTAGAAGAAGGAATTGAAGTGGATCCCAAGAAGGTGGAAGCTGTAGCTAACTGGCCTAGACCCACTACAGTTACAGAGATTAAGAGCTTTTTGGGTTTGGCAGGTTACTACAGGAGGTTCATTCAGGACTTCTCCAAAATTGCAGCTCCTATGACCAGGTTGACCAAGAAAAATCAGAGGTTTGTGTGGTCTGATCAGTGCGAGGAAAGCTTTGAAGAGCTGAAGAAAAGGTTGATGTCAGCACCGGTGTTAGCTCTGCCTACCAATAATGAAGACTTCATAGTATTTTGTGATGCGTTCCATGTGGGACTAGGTTGTGTGTTGATACAAAATGAGAGGGTAATTGCTTATACACTTCTAGGCAGCTGAAGAAGCATGAGTTGAATTATCCTACACATGACCTAGAGATGGCAGCTGTGATCTTTGCACTCAAGATGTGGAGGCATTACCTTTATGGGGTTAAATGTGAGATCTTCACAGATCATAAAAGCTTGCAGTACATCTTGAGTCAGAGAGAGTTGAACCTGAGGCAGAGAAGATGGGTAGAACTGCTTAATAACTATGATTGCAAAATTCAGTACCATCCGGGTAAGGCAAATGTTGTGGCAGATGCCCTAAGCCGGAAATCACTTAGTAGTCTATCCCATGTTACAGCAGAGAGAAGACCGGTGGTGAGGGAATTCTATAAGCTCGTTGATGAAGGGCTGCAGTTGGAGTTATCTGGTACAGGTGCTTTGATAGCCCAGATGAGAGTGACACCCGTGTTTCTGGAGCAGGTGGCTTAGAAATAACATGAGGACCCCGAGTTGGTGAAGATAGCCAGAGCAGTTCAAGTAGGCAAGAATGAGGAGTTCAGGTTTGACGATAAGGGGATCCTCCGTTACGGGAACATGTTATGTGTACCAGATGACGTGAGTCTAAAGGGAGACATTATGAGAGAAGCTCATAATGCCAGATACAGTGTTCACCCTGGAGCCACCAAAATGTACCAAGATCTGAAAATAGTTTATTGGTGGCCAACTATGAAGAGTGAAGTGGCACAGTTCGTGTCCGCCTGTGAGGTATGTCAAAGGGTGAAGCTGGAACATCAGAAGCCGGCTGGAATGCTTAACCCACTGCCGATTCTAGAGTGGAAATGGGAGAATGTTGCAATGGATTTTGTGGTGGGGTTACCGGCGACGTCCAACAGACTAGACTCCATATGGGTGGTGGTGGACAGACTGACCAAATATGCTCACTTCATCCCGGTCAGGAGTGGCTATTCTGTGGACAAATTGGCACAGGTATATGTTGATGAAGTTGTCAAGTTGCATGGGGCTCTCGTTTCTATAGTGTCTGATAGGGGACCCCAGTTCACCTTCAGGTTTTGGCGGAGTTTGCAGAACGCTATGGGTACCAGGCTAGACTTTAGCACTGCTTTCCATCCTCAGACTGATGGACAGTCAGAGAGGACCATCCAGACTATTGAAGATATGCTCAGAATGTGTGTGCTAGATTTTGGCGGTTCTTGGAGGCAGCATCTACCTTTGGTGGAGTTTGCCTACAATAACAGCTATCATGCTAGCATAGGGATGGCTCCTTATGAAGCTCTGTATGAGAGGAAGTGTAGGTCACCTGTTTGCTGGGAAGAAGTGGGAGAAAGAGCCTTAGCAGGGCCTGAGCTAGTAGAGATCACCAGCAGGGTAGTGCCCATTATCAGAGAAAGGATCAAAACTGCTGTGAGCTGACAGAAAAGCTATGTAGATGTCCGCAGGAAGCATGTGGAGTTTCAGGAGGGAGATATGGTGTTGCTCAAGGTGTCTCCTATGAAAGGGGTGATTCGTTTTGGGAAGAAAGGTAAGCTAGCTCCACGGTACATCGGACCCTTTGAAATTTTGCAGAAGATTGGGAATGTATTGTACAAGTTGGACTTACCTGCTTCCATGGAGAGAATCCATCCGGTTTTCCATGTTTCCATATTACGGAAGTTCATGTCAGATCCGGGCAAGGTTCTTAATGAGCCTAATGTGGAGATTCTAGGAGATCTCACATATGTTGAGCAGCCAGTGCGGATCCTAGACACGCAGATCAGAAAGCTGAGGAACAAGAAAATCCCGATGATAAAAGTCCTTTGGAATCACCACAACATGGAAGAGTGTACCTAGGAGACACGAGAGTCCATGCTCCAGCAATACCTTTATCTCTTCTAAGGTTAGTATTTTATGTTTTTATGTGTGCTTTCTTGTTGGTATGTGTGTTATGCCATGCTATGCTTGTGTGTTGAACATTCGGGGACAAATGTTCTTAAGGGGGGAAGAATGTAATACCCGGCTAGACTCCGGCATCAGAATTCCTACCTTCCGGCGGAATCTCCGTTGGAATTCGGAATTTCCCAGATGTCAGAGCTTTCTAGAAGGGTAAAATAAAGATTTTCTAAAATGTTTTTATATATTTTTTTGGTTTTAATGAAGAAAGAAGTTGAGTTTTGAAAGAAAAGACCAAAGAGGGAAAAGCCAGGTTCGGCCGCCGAACCTCATGTTCGGCCGCCGAACCTCATGTTCGGCCGCCGAACATTGGGCTCTTGCGGAAACACCTTTGGCCCCCGAAAGTGGTCTGGCCAGCCACCTATAAAAGGCCCCATGTCCAAAAATGGGCGAGTTTTCTCTCTCTATTTTCGGGTATAGGTGAGATTTTGCCCTCCCATGATTGATTTTGTGTTTTCCTTCAATCCCTTCAAGTTTTAATGAGTTTTTACTTTGTTTTGAAGATTTTTGAGCTAAGATTAAAGTTTTGAAGCTTGGAGATCCCCGGAGCTCGATTTCTCCCAATCTCCAAGTTTAGATCACCTCTCCTCTCGATCTTCAAGAGGTAAGCGTAGATCCTCACCTTTTTTTATGTTTTAAGTAAGTTTTGAGGGGTTTTAAGGGTTTTAATGCATGTTTAGGCTAGTTGTAAAATGTTAGGGCTTATGTTAGTTTAATGATAAATGTGATGGTAAATGTATGTTTATGTGAGGCCATGTTGATGTTTGTTGGGGTTTAGGCTAGTTTTATGCCCCTATATGCTTGAATAAGTGTTTATGCATGCTTTAGAATAGTTGAATGCATGTGTGAGGTTTTTGGATGGCTGAATGCATGAGACGGAATCGGGTTCTGCCATTCTGGAGAACCCAGGTTCGGCTGCCGAAGCCATGTTCGGCCGCCGAACCTGCCTGTGAAGGTAGCTTTAGGCCGCCTAAACTCACCCCCGAAAGTTGGACTTTCAGCTCTGGAGGGGAGTTTTGGCCGCCGAACCTGCACAGGTCAAGCTTGGTATATGAAAAGTTTAAAGTTTTTATGAAAATGTTGATCATGTATGGGATGCTAGCAGGTATACAGGTGACTCGCGGTTGTCGAAGCCGGTAAAAAATAACCTCTCTGGTTATCAACAATTTACAACTGCAGGTAGTGGTGAAAGGATCAAATCTACAAGGAATTGAAAACTTACCTATTTTCCTTATCAAGACCAATAAAATAAACTGAAACAAAAATAAACTGAAGGAGAAATAAACTAAAATGAGATAAACGGAAAGCAAAACAAACTGAAGCGAAATAAACTGAAAGAGAAATAAATGGAAAGCAAAATAAACTGAAAGCAAAATAAACTGAAAGCAAAACAAACTGAAACGAGATAAACTGAAAGCAAAATAAACTGAAAGCAAAATAAACTGAAAGCAAAATAAACTGAAACGAGATAAAACTGAAAACGAGATAAAATGAAAGCGGAATAAAAATAAATTGCAGTAAAAGTAACATGGGGGTTTGAGATTGATTTGATTAACAAACTACTGAAAGCAATTAAAATAAGCGAATAATAAAATAAAAGAGAAATAAATAATAAGAAAGCTCTAGTTGAAGAATTGGATCCACTTTAGTTGTTGGGATTGATCATTGACACTTCGTTTCTTTTGATTGATTCAATAGATTAGTTATGGAGATGGAAGACGCTTCTCACCACCATGTCTCTCCTTATGATTAAACCAATTAGGGAATGTCCTCTAATTAATTACTAATTAACAAATTGCCAAGGAATGTCCTTGGGCCTTAGACATCAAACAATTGTTAATTGCATGAAGAAAGAGAGAGATCCAATCCTAACTACTCAAACACATGAGATGTTGCTAGATCATACAATTTCCTTGGTTTTTACATCAAGTGTTCTTATGTTTGAATAATCCAAGCAATTACGGACTTCAATCACCCAAACTAACATATTATTACCTTGCAATGAAGAATCAATTGGCTATATTGATCAAAACAACAAAGCAATAATGGAATTAAGCATGAGATTGTATGAATATTGAATAACAAAAGATAAACAATGTTTGATCAAGTCTCCCAATCCATAAAACAACTAAAGCATCACCTAATCTTTAACTAGAATAAAAGATTTCAGCCTCTCATGGCTGAAACAAAAACCAAAAATAAATAAAAAGAAGAAAGGTAGAAGAAGAGATGTGAATCCCGTAGGTGCCTCCAAGGGGGGCTTGAAAAGACATGGGGAGGCTCCTTATGTGTCTTTTTATACTTGAAAAGTGTTGCCCTAGATGATAATTGCTTCCTAATTAGTGAAGAGGCTGCCCAAGGTGTCAAGAGGCTGCCCAAAAGACTTCAAGAGGCTGCCCAAAATGCCCTTGGTCCAAGATGTGCCATCCATGCACATGTGAGAAGGAAAAAATGTGGGGCACATGTTCAAGTGCAAGGAGTGGGGCCTTTGGTCTTTGCTTCCTGCCCAAGTGTCTTCAAGATGCTGCCCAAAGTGCCCAAGACTTGCCTTCACACTCTCCTTGCCACCCATGCACTAATAAGGAAGGTGGAGCCTCCTTTGCAATTTGAATTTTGAATGTGCAAGGCATGAGGTGGCAAGCATGTGATCTTTGGATTTACCTTCCTTAATAAGCTGGATTTTGAAATTCAAAATTTGAATATGAATCTTGAAGATTTGAATTTCAAAATACTTTCCTTATTTGGCTCTTCATTTATGACAACTTGAGACTTGGCTTCTTGAATAAGGAAAAGACTACTTGGAGATTTGAAATTTGAATTTCAAATTGCTTTGGCTGAATGTTCTTTCCTTCTTTGCCACTTTCCTTATTTAGAACTTTCCTTATTTAGCTTCACTTGATTCCAACTTGGCAGGCTTGCTCTCATTTGCTCCATTTAAGGCAGCTTTAAGGGTATTTTCTCCAAAATGTCCTTTTTCACCATTTTCTGCAAAATAATGTCAAGAGCACTAAATTAAGCATAAATCATGTAAATAATCATCAATAATATCAAGATAAAATGGACAAAAATATGTTCTATCAAATATCTCCACACTTAGCCTTTTGCTTGTCCTCAAGCAGATAAACATAGTCAAATAAGCTTTCTTTGCTACTTGATCCTTTATGTCCACTTAAGCTCTTACTCTAGACCCCTATTTTGAATCATTGCAGTGAAGAATATATGCATCAAGGTTACTCACCTTCTTCCCTTGTTTCCCTTTACTTACCATGGCTAGGATTTATTTTCCTCAAGAGAGACATTGCACATGCACATAGTCCTGTTCAATTAAGACTTTTTCTAGCTTTCAGAGTGATTTGCCCTTTACTTGAAATACTTTATTCAGCTTTTTGCACATTTAATCTTGCTTGATCAAGTCACCAACCTTTTTATGTGAAAGTACATATTGGTGATACCCACCTCCAGTTACTCAGTTGGTCACCTATTCAAGTGGCTACTAGCTCTGTTCATAGTCAATGACCATTGGAACAATTTTCAATTTGTGTTTTGAAGTTTCTTTTGCCATTGCCGAATTGCATTCTCTTCAACAGATTTGGGCAAATCAACACCAATTGCTAAATCAAGTCACATTAAGTCTATTCACACAATTTTCAATTCATTCTCTCTAATGAGGGTGATCAATATATTTTTCACCATGGCAAGCTCAAAGATTCAATTCAAAAGGCAAATTCCAAACATGAATATAACTCACTGTAATTGATTCAACATAAGTTTAAAGAGTCATCACATCAATGGGGTCATGGAAAGAAAGGCTCATCCAACATAGTCTATCAGTTTGAGTAGAGCAAATAAAAAAGAAGAAGACTGTGGTTGTGTGTGTTATTGAAAGCAAAGACTGAAATAAAAACTGAAAGGAAAAAAAAATCGCAAACTGAAAGGAAAAAAAGAAAAAAAACTACGCAAAGACTGAAAGAAAAAGAAGAAGAAAAATCGCAAAAAGCTGAAAGGAAAATTCAGAGATATGCACCCCCACATCTAATTCATGCATTGTCCTCAATGTATAAGAAACATTAAAAGAGCAAAAGAAACTGAGTACTCCCCTGGGTGTGGTGTGCATGGTGTGATCCGCTTGATCAAGGCTCAAGTAATTGGAGAAGGGAAAAGAGTCCCAATTGAATTGAGCAGAAAGTCTAGCACTCCTTTTGATTTGGTCATAGCCCATCCTATTTTTTCCATGTACTCATGAAGTAACATGATTAGCTTCTCCTCTTTTAGATGAGGTGTGCCTCTGGCCCTTATGTTTGCATTTTTGAGATGATTGGGCAACATTTTGAACTCCAATTCATGTTTCTCTATGGGTAGCTGCAATTTAGTACTAAATTTAGGCAAAACAAACTCTACCTTATCCGGAGGTTTGGGAAGGTATTGATCCGCATGCTCCTTTGGTTTTGGATCTTGGAATTTCATTTGTTCCTTGTGAGCATAGGCTGTTTGCATTGGATGAATGGCAGAATTGGTTTCAGTTTGCTCCTTCTGCACAAGATCTGACTGAAATGGAAGGTTGGAAGGAGTTTCATGCGATGGAAGCTGAAGAGGTGCGACTAGAAGAGTTGCAGGACTGTCCTGCAATCCAAGTTGAGGTGGTTCGGTTGGAGTTCCTTTTGAATGCGTAAGATTGATCTGAAGAGGTGCGATTGGCTCTCCTTTGTTCTGCGCATGTGTGCAGTCCACCTGTTGGATGCAACAGTCAGTTTGTTTTAGTTCTGGCTCTTTCTGGCTCTCTTCCCTGCAAGGATCATTGTTTAGTATATCATCTTGATTTGTATAAAAAACATCTTTGCTCAAATAATCAATGATATCTAAATGAACAACAGGTTCTGTTTGACCAGTTTGTTTGGACAAACAATTTTCTGGTTGTTTCTCTCAGCAGCTTGTTCTTGAACTTGCGAACTTTCATCATCTGTCTCATAATCTTGAAACTCTTCCTCTCTTCTCAACATGTTTGTGTTTATTGAGGTGGCAAATTGTTCCACTCGCTGTTAGAGGTTTTGTATAGAACTTTCTAATGTCTCCATCATCTTCTCAAGGTGCTGGTTGGAACTTGGAGGTTCTAGTTGGGCTTGATATCCTTGATAATTCTAGTAGTTGTTAGCCTCTGCATAACTGAAGTCTGGATATTCTCCCCAACCTGGATTATATGTATTATAGTAGGGGTCATGTCTTGGTTGTTTGTAGAATCCTCCATGTGCATGAACTGGTTGGTCATTGAATCCTCCAAATGTATGTCTAGGCTGACTATTCCCATAAAGCATAGGACATTGATCAGTTGGGTGTCCTACATATGTAATACTCGACTAGACCCTGGCATCGAAATTCTCACTTTCTGGCGGAATCTCGGATGTCGAAACCCTCTAGAAGGGTAAAACATGGTTTTCTAAAGTGTTTTTATGTGTTTTTATGGTTTTATTGAAGAAAGAAACTGAGTTTTGAAAGAAAAGACCAAGGAAGGAAAAAGCCAGGTTTGACCGCCGAACCTCATGTTCGGCCGCCGAACCTCATGTTCGGCCGCCGAACCTCATGTTCGGCTGCCGAACATTGGCCTCTTGCGGAGGCACCTTTGGCCCCCGAAGGTGGTCTGGCCAGCCACCTATAAAAGGCCCCTTGTCCAAAAATGGGCGAGTTTTCTCTCTTTATTTTCGGGCATAGGTGACATTTCGCCTTCCATGGTCGATTTGTTGTTTTTCTTCAATCCCTTCATGTTTTTTATGAGTTTTTACTTTGTCTTGAAAATTTTTAAGCTAAGATCAAGTTTTTGAAGCTTGGAGACCCCCGGAGCTCGATTTCTCCCAATCTCCAAGTTTGGATCACCCTCCTCTTGATCTTCAAGAGGTAAGTGTAGATCCTTCTCTTCTTTCATGTTTTAAGTAAGTTTTAAGAAGGGGTTAAGGGATTTGATGCATGTTTAGGCTAGTTGTAGAATGTTAGGGTTTATGTTAGTTAAATGTTAAATGTATGCTTAATGTGATGTTTATTGGGGTATAGGTTAGTTTTATGCCCCTATATGCTTGAATAAGTGTTTATGCATGTTTTAGTATAGTTTTGATGCATGTTGGGTTATTGTGGGTGGCTAGTTTTGCAAGGCAGAATCGGGTTCTGCCCTTTGGGAGAGCCCAGGTTCGGTCGCCGAAGCCAGTTTCGGCCGCTGAACCTACCTGGAGGCAGCTTTAGGTCGCCTAAACTCTCCCCCGAAAGTTTGGACTTTCGGCTCTAGAGGGGAGTTTCGGCCGCCGAACCTACCGCCGAAGGTTGTGACTTTCGGCTCTGGAAGGACTTTCGGCCGCCGAACCCTGCCCCTGAAAGTGCCTGACTTTCGGCTCTGGAGGGACTTTCGGCCGCCGAACCTGCCGCCGAAAGTGCCCTGTCCAGCCTTCCTTTGCATGTTTTCTATGCATGTTTTGATGATGTTTTAGGGGGTTTTTGGGGAGTTGTTTAGAGTTATGTTAGAGTTTGTTTGGTCCCTCATTTGAGTCCACCTGTGTAGGATCAGACCCGAGGAATCGAGGAGGTCAGCGGTGCTAGCTGTTTCAGAGTCAACCAGAGGTGAGTAGAACTGAACTATGTTTTAAAGAAAATGAAATTTTTAGCATGTTCATGCATCATGAATGCCATGATATGTACTAGGTTGTTTGCATTAGAAATCCACGAATATGGTGCATTGCATAATATGATGTTGATGTGGATGGATATTGGATGACCCACTAGCCCTCGATATGACATGTTATGATACGGTTTGGAAGTCTAGTGAGGCCCATTCTACGCCCCTGGCACGATGTGAGAGAAAGACCAGTGAGGCCCATTCTACGCCCCTGGCACATTGGATATGTTATGTTATGTGATGTTAAGAGAAAGACCACTGAGGCCCATTCTACGCTCCTGGCACAATTGGACTATGTAGAGGGTTATTGGTGACAAATCCATCCGTGGTGTGAATTGTTTGTGATGTGATGCATTTCATGATGGCATATGTTTATAAACTGTTTTTATTGTTCTGTTCATTGGGCTCTTGTAGCTCACCCCTTTTCCCTAACCCCCAGGTTTGCAGGTTCAGGATAGACCGGGAAGTCGTCAAGGGTAAAAGTTATGGTTATGTAATAGATTAGTAGTGGACATGGTATGTAAAATAATGTAATGTAATGTAAGGTATTGTACAGTGATGTAATGAGGATTAGAATTGTGCTTGGCCCTAATGTATGGTTAATCCCTTTCTGTACATGATCTATATGAAATGTTTTAATGTTGAGTTATGTTGAACCAGGCTTGATATATGATATGTTGACCCAACTAGAGCATTTGATGAGGGCTCTAGTATGGGGTTTGTATGTTTTCTGTAATACCCGGCTAGACTCCGGTATCGGAATTCCCACCGTCCGGTGGAATCTCGGATGTCGGAAACCTCTAGATGGGTAAAACCATGTTTTCATGAAATGTTTTAATGTTTTTGATGATTTTAAGTAAAGAGGAAATGAGTTTTTGAATAAAAACAACCTTGGAGGAAAGCTCAGGTTCGGCCGCCGAAACTCGAAGTTCGACCGCCGAACATGCATGCGTTTCGGGTGAGCCTTAGGCCCCCGAAGGCATAAGTGAGGGAAGTCCAGGTTCGGCCGCCGAACCTGGCATGCATGCGGAGGCACATTCGACCCCCGAACGTGGCCTGGACAGCCACTATAAAAGGGTCCCTTAGCCGAAAACGGGCGAGTTTTTCCCCATTTTCGGCCAAGGTGAGCTTTCCGCCGTCCCTCACCGATCTTTGATGTTTTTCCTCTAGATCTTTCAAGTTTTTCATTTGTTTTAACCTTGTTTTGAAGATTTGAGCTTTTGAGCAAAGTTTTGGAGCTTTGAGGTTCAAGAACTCAAATCTCTCCCAACTCCAAGTTTGGTCGCCTCTACTCTCGATCTTCAAGAGGTAAGAGTCGATCTCTAGCTTATATTATATTTTAAGCAAGTTTTATGAAGTTCATGGGGGTAGAATGCATGTTTAGGTTTTAGTTATGTTTATGGGTATAAATGTATGTTCATGAACAATGTGGCTTGTATTGTGTGTTTGATGTGTTGTAGTTGGGGTTTAAGGTAGTTTGAGACCCCTAGGAGCTTGTATGCATGTTTTGGTTGAGCTAAATGCATGATGGTTTGAGTTTGGAGGCATTTGTGCATGTTTGAACCAAGTTTCTGCCCTTTGGGAGAAACCAGGTTCGGCAGCTGAAGGGACTTTCGGCCGCAGAACCCTCTTGTGGAGGCAGCCTTCGTGTAATACCCGGCTAGACCCCGGTGTCGGAATTCCTACATTCTGGCGGATTTTCCGTTGGAAGTCGGGATTCGAGGATGTCGGAGCTTGCCCTAAGGGTATAAGACAGGTTTTTAAGATGTTTTTATAATGTTTTTCTCATGTTTGCATGTTTTGAGTTAAGAAAATTGAGTTTTGAAATGAAAAGGCCAAGGGGACAAAAGCCAGGTTCGGCCGCCGAAGGTGAAGTTCGGCCGCCGAAAGTTGCATGGTTTCGCATGCACGTTAGGCCGCCGAAGGAAGAGTCGGTTGGCCACTACAAAAGCCCCTTTGCCCGAGACTTGAGTGTTAAACACTCTGTTTTTGGGTCAAAGGTGGGTTCAAGCTCTCCTTGGTATGATTTTTCATGTTTTCCTCAAATCTTGCATGTTTTAACTTGCTTTGAGCTTTGGTTTAGAATTTTGAGCAAAAGGAAGCAAAGTTGAGCACTTGGAGATTTTGATTGAGTTTTCCCCCATCTCCAAGCTTGGATCATCAATCCTCTAGTTCTTCAAGAGGTAAGCATGGATCCTCACCTCCCCTTATGTTTAAAGTAAGTTGTAAGAAGTTTTAGTGAGTTTATGGCATGATTGGGGGTATAAACATGAGTTTGAGCATATGTTGCTCATATGAGTTTTGTTGTTGTTTTTGGGGCTTGAACTAGTATTTAGGCCTCTATATGCATGAGATATGTTATATGTTAGTTGAGAAGTGTTGGTATGCATGTTATGGGTGTTTGCTAGGATTTTGGAGGCTGAGAGCATGAGTTGTGCTCGGATTCTGCCTTTCTGGAGAAGCAAGGTTCGGCCGCCGAACCCCTTGTGGAGGCAGTTTCGGCTGCCAAACCTTGCCCCCGAAAGCTAGGCTTTTGGGTGAGAAAGGAGCTTTCGGCCGCCGAAAGAGGGAGTTCGGCCGCCGAAAGTGCATGAGTTTCGTCTCTGGACGAGACTTTCGGCCGCCGAAGGTGCCGCCGAACCTGCATGAGTTTCGTCTCTGGAGAGGGGTTTCGGCCGCCGAAAGTGCCGCCGAAGGTGCTCTGTCCAGCCTTCTTTTGCCCATTTTTCCATGCATACCTATGATGTTTTAAGGGGGTTTAGGGAAGATATTAAGAGTTATGTTTAAGTAAGTTTGGTCCTCATTTGAGTCCACCTGTGTAGGTGCGGACCCGAGAGACCAAGGAGGCCCACAGAGTTAGAGTTACAGAGACTGCTCAGCAGTTGACAGAGGTGAGTGGAACAGACCTTTATTTGTTTTAAAAGTTACGAACTGTTTAGCATGATTCATGCATCATTAATGCCATGTTTATGTAGGATGCTTTGCATTAGTATTCACCAAGTTGATGCATTGCATTATTACGTGTATATGTGGATTGGACCGAGGCGACCTCAATAGCCCATAAGTCTGTCATTATTGTATGTCCTGTGTAAGCTCCTTTGGGGCCGGGCATTTAACTTGGATAAGTCCTGTGAGAGCCCTTATAGGGTCGGGCACCATGAGTAGTTAGTGAAAGACCTGTGTGAGCTCCTTTGGGGGCCGGGCACTGACAGAGGGAGTTTTGGGATCATGTCCAATCCGAGATGTGAAATGTTTGTGCAGTGATGCATCACATGATAACATGTTTGAAATGTGATTTTTTATAGATTCCGCTCACTGGGCTTTAGCAGCTCATCCCTCTCCCTAACCCCATTTTTCAGGGCCTCAGAGAAGAGAAAGAGAAAGAGAATCAGAAAGCAAGGGTAAAAGTATATGTAATAGCATAGAGTAATGGACATGATGTACAGGACAGAGTTTATGTAATGTATAGAAGGATGTAATAGCAAGTTATGTATTGAGTTCTAGAATTGTGCTTGGCCCTAGTGTATGTTTATCCCTTTGCACATGATCATTTTATGATTGAGATAATGTTGTTATAATGCGCTAGGCTTGGTGCATGGTAGTCTTTCTATCTCTGTAGTTACTGTATGGTACCATAGCAGGTATCACTCTTCGAGTGCATACAGACAGAGCATGCATAGCCCAGGCTTAGTTGATGAGAAAGTTTCAAGAAAAGAAAAGTTAGAAAAGCAAAGAAAGAAAAAAAAAAAAAAACAAAAAAAACAAAAAGTATAGAGAGAGTACGTGACAGTGTTACGTTTAACTGTGATCATGTATGGGATGTATCAGGTACACAGAGTTGACAGTAGGCTTACTACGGGTCCCGGCGGCCTTAAGCCGATCTGGATCCTAGTGCCGGTGATGGTCCGGTAAGCGGGCTGTTACAGATTGGTATCAGAGCATAGGGCCTCTAGAGTACGGTGTGCTGAGCGAAGCTGCTCAGGGATTAGAGATATCTCACATCGGAAAGAGGTTGTCTTAGAGGGCAAGCACAATAGGAAGAGCATGTCCACTAGGATAGGATGTTGAGTCCTGTCTTGATGCTGTGTAATGCCATGATTTTATGCATGTGCATTGAATGCTATGTTATGATATGTTATGCTATGAGTTGAGGGTTCATGTTTTTACATGGATCATATGATGCTAAAGTTTATGTTATGTTTTCAGAAGCTAAGATGAGAGGAACCCGTCGATCAGCTAGATTGACTGGAGCTCCGCCCGAGAATGAGGGTATAGAAGGGCGTCCCCCTGCTTTGCCAAGAGCTATGTCCCAAAGGGCAGGCAGAGAAAGATCATCAAGGGACCCTAGAAGGTCTTTTGATGAAGGCAGGAGGGAAACAGAATCGAGAAGAAGATCTAGTGATACAAGGGAAGAGATGGAAGTGGATCCCAGAAGGGATGGAGGGTTAGGTGTTGGCACTACAGAGGAGGATGTGGGATTATCACAGGGAGGCGGACAAGCCTCGGGGTATGGTTATCCACCCTACTATCAGCCCTACCCACAGGGCCCAGGATATTCGATGGGAGGCACATCGGATTATCCTAGTTTTCACCCATATCCCACATATATGCCTTATCCACCGTATTACCCCCCATATCCACCATATCCCATGTATCCACCCTCACCTTTTTACCCCAGTCCAGCATACTCTACACCAGAAAGTTCTGCACCTCCCCCACCACCACCACCAGTGGTAGAACCAGAAGCCCCAGTTATCCAAATACCTCAACCTGGTCCATCTGTGAGGAGCAAGGTAAAGATGACTGATTACCTAAAGTTAGATGCTCCTAAATACCAATTAGGAGATGATCCGTTTGAGTACATCAAAGCAGTCAAGATGATAGCAGATGAGCTAGGGGCAGATGATACCAGAGCCATTCAGATGGCAGGGTTCACTTTAAAATGTAAGAAGGCAAAGGAATGGTTTAGTGTCTATGTGGACCCTAGGTTGGATAACATGTCTTGGGAGGAGTTTGCTAATGAGTTTGCCGGATGGGCGTTCCCAGATAGCTCGAAAGAGCTAAAGATGATAGAGTTTGAGCAGCTCAAGCAGACAGAGGATATGAGTATTGATGAGTTTACTGACAGGTTTATGGAGTTGCTGCGGTATGCAGGACAGGCCTATGATACTGATCAGAAAAAGGCCAGGAGGTATGCGATGAAACTTCATTCCAGGTATTCCTCTTTGATCCATGCAGCCGAGAGGGAGAGTTTCCACACTGTGGTGGATTTAGCACGGAAAATGGAGGCTAGTGCCATTATACAGGGTACAGTGAAACAGCAGCCGGCACAGTCTTCTGGTTCTAAGACCCCAGGTAGGGGTAAGTCAGATCCCTCTTCACAGGGTGCAGCAACTTCTAGTGGTAAGAAGTGGAGTAGTTCCATTCAGAAGTCGAGGAAGAATAAGTTCTGGAATAAGATTAAAGCAGGTCTGGGATTGGGCAGTGGCATGAGTTCAGGTTCAGAGATTCCAGTGTGTAGTAGGTGCGGTAAAGCGCACAGAGGAGTTTGTCGCTTTGGGATTACAGGATGTTACAGGTGCGGCCAGGAGGGACACATGGCTCGTGAGTGTCCCCAGGCAGCTTTCACGGCACCATCCCAGCAGACAGCTCCAGTTAGTATGCCACAGCCACCAGCTTCAGTTATGACGCAGGGCAGAGGCAGAGGGAGAGGGTCAGCCTCTTCATCTGCAGGTCCCAGAGATGGAGGTCCGTCAGCTCCGGCGCGGATTTTCACGATGACACAGCAGGAGGCAAACACTTCTAACACCGTGGTGTCAGGTAATCTTCTCATTGGGTGTTCTGAGGTGTATGCTTTGTTAGACCCTGGTGCTTCGCATTCCTTTGTTGCTCCCAGAGCCATAGAGAGAGTGGGTTTGATGACGTCTGGGTTAGAGTGTCCCCTATGGGTCAGTGGCCCTAAATGTGATCCATCGTTGGCAGAGACAGTCTGTCGACATAGTCCAGTATTTATAGATGGTAGATGCCTTCCAGCTGACCTTGTGGTTCTAGAGTTGACAGATTTTGATGTCATTCTAGGGATGGATTGGCTATCTGCATATGGTGCTACCTTGGACTGCAGAGACAAGGTAATTACGTTCAGAGATGAGGATGGATCTGAGTTTGTCTTCAGAGGAGATAGGAGGGGCACGCCTAGAGGTCTGATATCAGCCCTACAGGCTTGTAGGTTGCTCAGGAGGGGATGTCAGGGGTATCTAGCTCATGTGAGAGAGCTAGACAGTCAGGTTAGGGACCCCAGTTCAGTGCCCGTAGTCAGAGAATTCCCAGATGTGTTTCCAGATGAGCTTCCAGGACTACCACCTGATAGGGAAATAGAGTTCGAGATAGAGTTAATGCCTGGTACCAGACCGATCTCTATTCCTCCCTACAGGATGGCACCAGCAGAGCTTAAGGAGTTGAAAGAGCAGCTACAGGAGTTGGTAGACAAGGGTTTCATCCGTCCAAGTACCTCACCCTGGGGTGCTCCAGTGTTGTTTGTCAAAAAGAAGGATGGCTCCCTTAGACTTTGTATCGACTACAGGCAGTTGAACAAAGTTACTACCAAGAATAAGTATCCTCTACCCAGGATCGATGATCTATTCGACCAGCTAGCAGGAGCAGGTTGTTTTTCTAAGATAGATCTGAGATCGGGCTATCATCAGCTGAGAATCAGGGAAGAGGATGTATCTAAGACAGCTTTCAGAACCAGATATGGGCATTATGAGTTCTTAGTGATGCCGTTCGGGTTGACTAACGCCCCTGCAGCATTCATGGATCTCATGAACAGAGTTTTCAGAGAGTACCTGGATCACTTTGTTATTGTCTTCATAGATGATATCTTGGTGTATTCCAGGAATGCAGATGAGCATGCCCAGCATCTGAGGATAGTTCTGCAGACCTTGAGAGAGCATGGCTTGTATGCCAAGTTCTCCAAGTGTGAGTTCTGGCTAAGGAGCATTTCATTCTTGGGGCATGTAGTGTCAGATCAAGGTATAGCAGTGGACCCCAAGAAGATAGAAGCTGTAGCCAACTGGCCTAGACCCACCACAGTGACTGAGGTCAAGAGTTTCTTGGGTTTAGCAGGCTACTACAGGAGGTTCGTTCAGGACTTCTCCAAGATAGCGGCTCCTATGACCAGATTAACCAGAAAGAACCAGAGATTCACATGGCCTGACCAATGTGAAGAGAGTTTTGAAGAGTTAAAGAGAAGATTAACTTCAGCACCGGTGTTAGCTCTGCCTACTAGTGGTGAGGACTTCACGGTGTTCTGTGATGCATCCCGAGTGGGATTAGGTTGTGTGTTAATGCAGAATGACAGAGTAATAGCTTATGCTTCTAGACAGTTGAAGAAGCACGAGCTGAATTACCCTACACACGATCTTGAGATGGCAGCTGTTATCTTTGCACTCAAGATGTGGAGGCACTACCTCTACGGGGTGAAATGTGAGATCTTTACAGATCATAAGAGCCTACAGCACATCCTGAGTCAGAGAGAGTTAAACTTGAGGCAGAGACGGTGGGTGGAATTGCTTAGTGATTATGATTGCAGGATCCAGTATCATCCGGGAAAGGCAAATGTTGTAGCCGATGCCTTAAGCCGGAAATCACTAGGCAGTTTATCTCACATTACAGCAGAGAGGAGGCCGGTGGTGAAGGACTTCTACAGATTAGTTGAGGAAGGGCTACAGTTAGAGTTAGCTGGTATAGGTGCTTTGATTGCACAGATGAGAGTTACACCCGTGTTTCTGGAGCAGGTGGCTCAGAAACAACATGAGGATCCAGTGTTGGTCAAGATTGCCAGGACTGTTCAGTCAGGCAAGAGCGAAGAGTTCAGATTCGACAACCAAGGGATTCTCCGATACGGGCATAGACTATGTGTACCAGATGACATCAGTTTGAAAGGAGACATTATGAGGGAAGCTCATAATGCGAGATATAGCATTCACCCTGGAGCCACCAAGATGTATCAAGATCTAAAGAAAGTTTATTGGTGGCCAGCAATGAAGAGAGAAGTGGCACAGTTTGTGTCAGCCTGCGAGATATGTCAAAGGGTGAAGCTAGAGCATCAGAAGCCGGCTGGAATGCTTAACCCACTGCCGATTCCAGAATGGAAATGGGAGAACATAGCCATGGATTTTGTAGTGGGGTTACCGGTGACGTCCAACAGACTAGACTCCATATGGGTGATTGTGGATAGACTGACTAAATCTGCTCACTTCATTCCTGTCAGGAGTGGCTACTCTGTGGACAAGCTAGCGCAGGTGTATCTGGAGGAAGTTGTGAGGTTGCATGGGGCTCCTGTTTCGATAGTGTCTGATAGAGGACCCCAGTTTACCTCCAGGTTTTGGCGAAGTCTGCAGGAGGCTATGGGCACAAGGTTAGACTTCAGCACTGCTTTCCATCCACAGACTGACGGACAGTCAGAGAGGACCATCCAGACCATAGAAGACATGCTCAGAATGTGTGTGCTAGATTTTGGCGGTTCTTGGAGGCAACATCTACCCTTAGTGGAGTTTGCCTACAACAATAGTCACCATGCTAGCATAGGGATGGCTCCATATGAAGCTCTGTATGGGAGGAAGTGCAGGTCACCAGTTTGTTGGGAAGAGGTTGGAGAAAGGTCCCTAGCAGGGCCTGAGTTAGTAGAGATCACCAATAGAGTGGTGCCCATCATCAGAGAGAGACTCAAGACTGCTGTTAGTCGGCAGAAGAGCTATGCAGACGTTCGCAGGAAGCACATAGAGTTTGAGGAGGGGGATCTGGTCTTGTTGAAGGTGTCTCCAATGAAAGGGGTGGTTCGTTTTGGGAGGAAAGGTAAGCTGGCTCCGCGGTACATTGGACCTTTTGAGATTTTGCAGAAGGTCGGAAATGTGTCGTATAAGCTCGATTTGCCTATGTCTATGGAAAGAATCCATCCAGTCTTCCATGTTTCGATGCTAAGGAAGTTTGTGTCAGATCCGAGTAAGGTTCTTAGCGAACCAGATGTGGAGATCCTAGGAGATCTCACCTATGTAGAGCAACCAGTGCGGATCATTGACACCCAGATCAGAAAGCTAAGGAACAAGGAGATCCCGATGGTAAAAGTCCTCTGGAACCACCATAATATAGAAGAGTGCACCTGGGAGACAAGGGAGTCGATGCTCCAACAGTACCCCTATCTCTTTTAAGGTGAGTTTTAGCTTCTTTTGTTCTTTATGTTATGTTTTAGTATGTTGAGTTAGAGAGGAACATTCGGGGACGAATGTTCTTAAGGGGGGGAGAATGTAATACCCGGCTAGACCCCGGTGTCGGAATTCCTACATTCTGGCGGATTTTCCGTTGGAAGTCGGGATTCGAGGATGTCGGAGCTTGCCCTAAGGGTATAAGACAGGTTTTTAAGATGTTTTTATAATGTTTTTCTCATGTTTGCATGTTTTGAGTTAAGAAAATTGAGTTTTGAAATGAAAAGGCCAAGGGGACAAAAGCCAGGTTCGGCCGCCGAAGGTGAAGTTCGGCCGCCGAAAGTTGCATGGTTTCGCATGCACGTTAGGCCGCCGAAGGAAGAGTCGGTTGGCCACTACAAAAGCCCCTTTGCCCGAGACTTGAGTGTTAAACACTCTGTTTTTGGGTCAAAGGTGGGTTCAAGCTCTCCTTGGTATGATTTTTCATGTTTTCCTCAAATCTTGCATGTTTTAACTTGCTTTGAGCTTTGGTTTAGAATTTTGAGCAAAAGGAAGCAAAGTTGAGCACTTGGAGATTTTGATTGAGTTTTCCCCCATCTCCAAGCTTGGATCATCAATCCTCTAGTTCTTCAAGAGGTAAGCATGGATCCTCACCTCCCCTTATGTTTAAAGTAAGTTGTAAGAAGTTTTAGTGAGTTTATGGCATGATTGGGGGTATAAACATGAGTTTGAGCATATGTTGCTCATATGAGTTTTGTTGTTGTTTTTGGGGCTTGAACTAGTATTTAGGCCTCTATATGCATGAGATATGTTATATGTTAGTTGAGAAGTGTTGGTATGCATGTTATGGGTGTTTGCTAGGATTTTGGAGGCTGAGAGCATGAGTTGTGCTCGGATTCTGCCTTTCTGGAGAATCCAGGTTCGGCCGCCGAACCCCTTGTGGAGGCAGTTTCGGCTGCCAAACCTTGCCCCCGAAAGCTAGGCTTTTGGGTGAGAAAAGAGCTTTTGGCCGCCGAAAGAGGGAGTTCGGCCGCCGAAAGTGCATGAGTTTCGTCTCTGGACGAGACTTTCGGCCGCCGAAGGTGCCGCCGAACCTGCATGAGTTTCGTCTCTGGAGAGGGGTTTCGGCAGCCGAAAGTGCCGCCGAAGGTGCTCTGTCCAGCCTTCTTTTGCCCATTTTTCCATGCATACCTATGATGTTTTAAGGGGGTTTAGGGGAGATATTAAGAGTTATGTTTAAGTAAGTTTGGTCCTCATTTGAGTCCACCTGTGTAGGTGCGGACCCGAGAGACCAAGGAGGCCCACAGAGTTAGAGTTACAGAGACTGCTCAGCAGTTGACAGAGGTGAGTGGAACAGACCTTTATTTGTTTTAAAAGTTACGAACTGTTTAGCATGATTCATGCATCATTAATGCCATGTTTATGTAGGATGCTTTGCATTAGTATTCACCAAGTTGATGCATTGCATTATTACGTGTATATGTGGATTGGACCGAGGCGACCTCAATAGCCCATAAGTCTGTCATTATTGTATGTCCTGTGTAAGCTCCTTTGGGGCCGGGCATTTAACTTGGATAAGTCCTGTGAGAGCCCTTATAGGGTCGGGCACCATGAGTAGTTAGTGAAAGACCTGTGTGAGCTCCTTTGGGGGCCGGGCACTGACAGAGGGAGTTTTGGGATCATGTCCAATCCGAGATGTGAAATGTTTGTGCAGTGATGCATCACATGATAGCATGTTTGAAATGTGATTTTTTATAGATTCCGCTCACTGGGCTTTAGCAGCTCATCCCTCTCCCTAACCCCATTTTTCAGGGCCTCAGAGAAGAGAAAGAGAAAGAGAATCAGAAAGCAAGGGTAAAAGTATATGTAATAGCATAGAGTAATGGACATGATGTACAGGACAGAGTTTATGTAATGTATAGAATGATGTAATAGCAAGTTATGTATTGAGTTCTAGAATTGTGCTTGGCCCTAGTGTATGTTTATCCCTTTGCACATGATCATTTTATGATTGAGATAATGTTGTTATAATGCGCTAGGCTTGGTGCATGGTAGTCTTTCTATCTCTGTAGTTACTGTATGGTACCATAGCAGGTATCACTCTTCGAGTGCATACAGACAGAGCATGCATAGCCCAGGCTTAGTTGATGAGAAAGTTTCAAGAAAAGAAAAGTTAGAAAAGCAAAGAAAGAAAAAAAAAAAAAACAAAAAAAACAAAAAGTATAGAGAGAGTACGTGACAGTGTTACGTTTAACTGTGATCATGTATGGGATGTATCAGGTACACAGAGTTGACAGTAGGCTTACTACGGGTCCCGGCGGCCTTAAGCCGATCTGGATCCTAGTGCCGGTGATGGTCCGGTAAGCGGGCTGTTACACTTCGGCTGCCGAAGCTTGCCCCCGAAAGGAGACTTTCGTCTCTGTCTGGGAGTTTCGGCCGCCGAAAGTGCCGCCGAACATGCATGAGTTTTGCCTCTGTCTGGGAGTTTCGGCCGCCGAAGGTGCCGCCGAACCTGCCTGACTTTCGACTCTGGAGGGACTTTCGGCCGCCGAACCTGCCGCCGAAAGTGCCCTGTCCAGCCTTTCTTTGCATGTTTTGCATGGATGTTTTGAGATGTTTTAGGGGGTTTTTGGGGGATGTTTTTAGAGTTATGTTCTAGTATGTTGGTCCCTCATTTGAGTCCACCTGTGTAGGTTTGGACCTGAGGAACCGAGGACCCCAGCAGTGAGTCAGCTGTTTCTGTCAGTGTTAGAGCTAGCCAGAGGTGAGTGGAATGACTCTTATGCTTTTAAATAAATAAATCAGTTTTGAGCATGTTCATGCATCACAGATGCCATGTGATATTTTAGGTTGCTTGCATTAGAAATCACGAATATGTTGCATTGCATAATATGTTGCTGATGTGGATGAATGTTGAATGATCCGTTAGCCCTCATATGTTATGACACGATGATATGATATGGAAGTCCAGATGTGGCCTGCACTACGCCCCTGGCACTATGTAAGAGAAAGACCGGATGTGGCCTGCACTACGCCCCCGGCACTATGGAATATGTATGTTATGTTAAGTTATGTATAAGAGAAAGACCAGGTGTGGCCTGCACTACGCCCCTGGCATGATTGGATTATGTAGAGGGCTAATTGGTGACAAGTTCATCCTTGATATGATTAGTTGTGATGTGATGCATTTCATGTTATCATATGTTTTAAATGCTTTACTATTCTGCTCACTGGGCTCTAGTAGCTCACCCCTCTCCCAATTTCCCCAGGTTTGCAGGTACAGGTTAGACAGAGTAGTCTAGAAGAGTCATGAAGTCATACGTATGTAATAGTTAGAAAGTGGACATGACAGATTGTATAATGATGTATAGATATGTAATGTAACGATATTGAGGTTAGAAGTGTGCTTGACCATAGTATAATGTAATCCCTTTTTTCAAACATGATCTTAATGTTATTGATGTCCATGTTTAGCCAACTCAACTCTTGTTATGCCACCCATTGGGGGCATTGATGAGATCCCACAGAGGGGTCAAGTTTATGATTATGTATATGTTCGTGCATGCACAGGTTGAGTTTGGTGTATGATAGAATGTATAAAAGAAAAGTTTTAAATTTTTTATGTATGTTTGTTGATCATGTATGGGATTAAACAGGTTTACAGGTTGCATGTCAGGCTTGCTACGGGTCCCGGCGGCCTTAAGTCGACCCGAATCCTAGCGCCGGTAGCGGTCCGATTTTCGGGTCGTTACAGAATGGTATCAGAGCCCTAGGTTCATATGGTCGGACCTAGAGTGTCGGGCTCATAGATGTTATAGAAGGTCAAGCACAATAGGAAAGATCATGTCCACTAGGATAGGATGTGGAGTCCTGTCTTACATGATGATGTGAAATGCTATGATATGCTATGATGTGTGATGCGGGTTCATGTGTGCCCACATGAACCATATGATGCTAATTTTTATGTGATGTGTACTGTTTTTCAGAAAACAGGATGAGAGGAACTCGTCGATCAGCAAGATTGACTGGAGTACCACCTGAGGATGAGGGCACGAGCGCCCGTCCTCCAGCATTGCCTAGGGCAATGTCTGGTAGGTCTAGCCGAGAAAGAGCAGTGAGAGACCCTAGAAGGTCTTTGGATCTGGGTAGAAGCAGATCAGTTAGAGGAACAGTTCAGGGAGGAGCGTTAGAGGACATGGGGGATGATATGGATGTAGAGCAGAGGAGGGATGGCAGTCTGGGAGTCAGTATGTCAGAAGAAGGAATGGGAGAATCCCAAGGAGGCACTCAGGCCTCGGGATTTGTTCAGCCACCTTACTACCCACCCTTCTCACAAAACCCTGGGTATTCGATGGGAGGCACATCGGACTACCACAGCTTTAGCCCTTATCCCACACAGATGCCATACCCACCCTACTACCCACCATATTCACAGTACCCAATGTATCCACCTCCACCATACTATCCAAATCCAGCAAACCCTACCCCAGGGGATGCTGCACCTCCTCCTCCTCCAATAGTAACTGCAGCCCCAGCTACCCAACCTCCTAGACCTAGCTCAGCCAGTGGGAGCAAGGTCAAGATGACCGACTACATGAAGTTGGGTGCTCCCCAGTATGAAAAGGGGGATGACCCGTTTGTGTATCTTAAGAGGGTCAAAGTGATCACAGATGAGATTGGGGCTGATGATAGTAGAGCCATCCAGATGGCTGGGTTCACACTTAAGTGCAAGAAGGCACGAGAGTGGTTCAAGAATTATGTGAACCCGAAAGTGGATAGCATGTCTTGGGAAGAGTTTGCAAACGAGTTTGCAGGATGGGCTTTCCCAGATAGTTCAAGGGAGCTGAAGATGATAGAGTTTGAGCAGTTGAGGCAGACTGATGAGATGGGTGTGGAAGAGTTCACAGACAGATTTTTGGAGCTGTTGCCTTTTGCAGGGCAAAGCCTTGACTCAGACCAGAAAAGGTCAAGGAGGTATATCATGAAACTCCACTCCAGATATTCCTCCTTGATCCAGTCAGCAGATAGGGAGAGCTTCCATGCCATAGTGGATATGGCCCGGAAAATGGAGGCTAGTGCCATCGTTCAAGGATCAATTAAACAGTCAGTGGCACAGCCTTCTGGTTCTAAGACCCCAGGCTCTTCTTCAATGAGTGCAGCAACTTCAGGTAGCAAGAAGTGGGACAGAGGTCCCAGGAAGTCTAAGAAGAACAAGTTCTGGAACAAGGTTAAGTCCAGTCTGGGACTAGGGAGTGGCTCAAGCTCTGGTGCGGATAATGCAGTTTGTGCAAGGTGTGGTAAGCCACACAGAGGAGTATGTCGGTTTGGGACGACGGCCTGTCACAGATGTGGTCAGGAGGGGCATATGTCTCGAGAATGTCCAAGAGCAGCCCCGATGGCTCAGTCCCAGCAGACAGCTTCAGGCAGTGTAGCGCAGCCAGCAGCTCCAGCCATGACGCAGGCCAGTGGCAGAGGCAGAGGGAGTGGGGCAGCCTCTTCTTCAGCGGGTTTCAGAGGTGAAGGTCCATCAGCTCCAGCACGGATCTTCACAATGACTCAGCAGGAGGCAGATGCATCTAACACCGTGGTGGCAGATAACTTAGCCATTGGTTGTTCAGATGTGTATGCCTTGATGGACCCTGGTGCATCTCATTCTTTTGTTACACCGAGAGCCGTCCAGAGGTTAGGGTTGATGATCTCTGAGTTAGAGTGTCCTCTCTGGGTCAGTGGACCCAAGTGTGATCCATCAGTGGCAGAGTCAGTCTGCCAGTGTAGTCCTGTGTTTGTTGAGGGAAGATGCTTGTCCGCCGACCTTGTGGTTCTAAACTTGACAGATTTTGACGTCATTCTAGGGATGGACTGGTTATCTACTCATGGTGCTACCTTGGACTGCAGGGACAAGGTAGTCAGGTTCAGAGGTCAGGATGGGTCTGAGGTTGTCTTCAGAGGAGACAGGAGGGGTACACCTAGAGGTCTGATATCAGCTCTTCAGGCTCGTAGGTTGCTTAGGAGGGGATGTCAGGGGTATTTGGCTCATGTGAGAGAGCTTAGCAGTCAGGTTAGAGAGCCCGCCTCGGTGCCAGTGGTTAGAGAGTTTCTAGACGTCTTCCCAGATGAGCTGCCAGGTTTACCACCTGCTAGGGAGATAGATTTCGAGATAGAATTGATGCCTGGAACCCGACCGATCTCTATCCCTCCCTACAGGATGGCGCCAACAGAATTGAAGGAATTGAAAGAACAGTTGCAAGAGCTGGTAGACAAGGGCTTCATCCGACCGAGTACCTCACCCTGGGGTGCTCCAGTTTTGTTTGTCAGAAAGAAGGATGGATCCCTTAGACTTTGTATCGACTACAGGCAGTTGAACAAAGTCACTACCAAGAACAAGTACCCTTTGCCAAGGATCAACGATCTATTCGACCAGCTAGCAGGAGCGGGATGTTTCTCCAAAATAGATATGAGATCTGGGTACCATCAGCTGAGGATCAGAGATGAGGATGTGCCAAAGACGGCTTTCAGGACCAGATATGGGCATTTTGAGTTCCTTGTAATGCCGTTCGGGTTAACTAACGCCCCTGCAGCATTCATGGATCTCATGAACAGAGTGTTTAGTCAGTACCTGGATCACTTTGTTATTATCTTCATAGATGATATCCTAGTGTATTCCAGGAATGCAGAGGAGCATGCCCATCATCTGAGGTTAGTTCTACAGACCTTGAGGGAACATGGCTTGTATGCCAAGTTCTCCAAGTGTGAGTTCTGGCTGAGGAGCATTTCGTTCTTGGGGCATGTTGTGTCAGAAAATGGAATAGAGGTGGACCCCAAGAAGGTAGAAGCTGTGGCTAACTGGCCTAGACCCACTTCAGTGACAGAGATCAGAAGTTTCTTGGGTTTAGCAGGTTACTACAGGAGGTTCGTTCAGGACTTCTCGAAAATTGCAGCTCCTCTGACCAGACTAACCAGGAAGAATCAGAAGTTTCTGTGGACCGACCAGTGCGAGGAGAGTTTTGAAGAGCTTAAGAAGAGGTTGACTTCAGCACCAGTGTTAGCTCTGCCATCTAGTGATGAGGACTTTACCGTCTTTTGTGATGCGTCCCGTGTGGGACTGGGTTGTGTACTAATGCAAAATGAGAGGGTGATTGCTTATGCTTCGAGGCAGCTAAAGAAGCATGAGTTGAATTACCCCACACATGACCTTGAGATGGCAGCAGTAATCTTTGCACTCAAGATGTGGAAGCACTACCTCTATGGGGTAAAATGTGAGATCTTCACAGATCATAAGAGCCTGCAATATATCCTGAGTCAAAGAGACTTGAACTTGAGACAGGGGAGATGGGTGGAGCTGCTGAGTGACTACGATTGCAAGATCCAGTATCATCCGGGTAAGGCGAATGTCGTGGCAGACGCCCTAAGCCGGAAGTCACTAGGCAGTCTATCCCACATCACGGCAGAGAGGAGACCAGTGGTGAAGGAGTTTTACAAGCTCATTGATGAAGGTCTACAGTTGGAGTTGTCTGGTACCGGTGCTTTAGTGGCCCAGATGAGAGTGACACCTGTGTTTCTGGAGCAAGTGGCTCAGAAACAGCATGAGGACCCAGAGTTAGTAAAGATTGCCAGGACTGTTCAGTCAGGCAAGGACAGTGAGTTCAGATTTGACAGTAAGGGGATCCTCCGCTATGAAAGTCGATTGTGTGTACCAGATGACATAGGGCTAAAAGGAGACATTATGAGAGAGGCTCATAATGCAAGATATAGCATTCACCCCGGAGCCACCAAAATGTATCAGGATCTGAAAAAGGTTTACTGGTGGCCGGCAATGAAGAAAGAAGTGGCACAGTTTGTGTCAGCCTGCGAAGTGTGTCAGAGGGTGAAGCTGGAACATCAGAAGCCGGCTGGAATGCTTAACCCGCTACCTATTCCAGAGTGGAAATGGGAGAATATAGCTATGGACTTCGTAGTGGGGTTACCGGCAGCGTCTAACAGATTGGACTCCATATGGGTGATTGTGGACAGACTCACCAAATCTGCTCACTTCATTCTTGTCAGGAGTGGCTATTCTGTGGACAAGTTGGCGCAGGTGTATGTGGATGAGATCGTCAGGCTGTATGGGGTTCCGGTTTCGATAGTGTCGGATAGAGGGCCCCAGTTCACCTCCAGGTTTTGGCGGAGTCTGCAGAATGCCATGGGTACTAGATTGGATTTCAGTACTGCCTTCCACCCCCAGACGGACGTACAGTCCGAAAGGACCATCCAGACTATCGAGGATATGCTTAGAATGTGTGTGCTGGACTTTGGCGGTTCTTGGAGGCAGCATCTACCTTTGGTGGAGTTTGCCTACAATAACAGCCATCATGCTAGCATCGGGATGGCTCCATATGAAGCTTTGTATGGGAGGAAGTGCAGATCACCTGTTTGCTGGGAAGAAGTGGGAGAAAAGGCCTTGGCAGGGCCTGAGCTAGTCGAGATTACCAGCAAAGTAGTACCCATAATCAGAGAAAGAATCAAGACTGCTGCAAGCAGACAGAAGAGTTATGCAGACATCCGCAGAAGGCAGGTAGAGTTTCAGGAGGGGCATCTGGTATTGCTTAAGGTGTCCCCAATGAAAGGAGTGGTTCGCTTTGGGAAGAAAGGTAAACTAGCCCCGCGATACATCGGACCCTTCGAAATCTTGCAGAAGATTGGAAATGTGTCGTACAAGTTAGATTTGCCTGCTTCAATGGTAAGAATCCATCCGGTTTTCCATGTTTCAATGTTGAGGAAATTTGTGTCAGACCGGGCAAGGTTCTTAGTGAGCCTGATGTGGAGATCCAAGAGGATCTCACCTATGTTGAGTAACCAGTGCGGATCATAGACACCCAGGTCAGAAAGCTAAGAAACAAGGAAATCCCAATGGTGAAAGTCTTGTGGAACCACCACAATATGGAAGAATGCACCTGGGAGACACGGGAGTCCATGCTCCAGCAATACCCTTATCTTTTCTAAGGTTAGTTTCGGAATTGTTTCATGTGTTTTATGTGTATGATATGTGTATGCCATGCTATGTGTTAGTTGAGGAACATTCGGGGACGAATGTTCTTAAGGGGGGGAGAATGTAATACCCGGCTAGACTCCGGTATCGGAATTCCCACCGTCCGGTGGAATCTCGGATGTCGGAAACCTCTAGATGGGTAAAACCATGTTTTCATGAAATGTTTTAATGTTTTTGATGATTTTAAGTAAAGAGGAAATGAGTTTTTGAATAAAAACAACCTTGGAGGAAAGCTCAGGTTCGGCCGCCGAAACTCGAAGTTCGGCCGCCAAACATGCATGCGTTTCGGGTGAGCCTTAGGTCCCCGAAGGCATAAGTGAGGGAAGTCTAGGTTCGCCCGCCGAACCTCAAGTTCAGCCGCCGAACATGGCATGCATGCGGATGCACATTCGGCCCCCGAACGTGGCCTGGACAGCCACTATAAAAGGGTCCCTTAGCCGAAAACGGGCGAGCTTTTCCCCATTTTCGGCCAAGGTGAGCTTTACGCCGTCCCTCACCGATCTTTGATGTTTTTCCTCTAGATCTTTCAAGTTTTTCATTTGTTTTAACCTTGTTTTGAAGATTTGAGCTTTTGAGCAAAGTTTTGGAGCTTTGAGGTTCAAGAACTCAAATCTCTCCCAACTCCAAGTTTGGTCGCCTCTACTCTCGATCTTCAAGAGGTAAGAGTCGATCTCTAGCTTATATTATGTTTTAAGCAAGTTTTATGAAGTTCATGGGGGTAGAATGCATGTTTAGGTTTTAGTTATGTTTATGGGTATAAATGTATGTTCATGAACAATGTGGCTTGTATTGTGTGTTTGATGTGTTGTAGTTGGGGTTTAAGGTAGTTTGAGACCCCTAGGAGCTTGTATGCATGTTTTGGTTGAGCTAAATGCATGATGGTTTGAGTTTGGAGGCATTTGTGCATGTTTGAACCAAGTTTCTGCCCTTTGGGAGAAACCAGGTTCGGCAGCCGAAGGGACTTTCGGCCGCCGAACCCTCTTGTGGAGGCAGCCTTCGGCTGCCGAAGCTTGCCCCTGAAAGGAGACTTTCGTCTCTGTCTGGGAGTTTCGGCCGCCGAAAGTGCCGCCGAACATGCATGAGTTTCGCCTCTGTCTGGGAGTTTCGGCCGCCGAAGGTGCCGCCGAACTTGCCTGACTTTCGGCTCTGGAGGGACTTTCGGCCGCCGAACCTGCCGCCGAAAGTGCCCTGTCCAGCCTTTCTGTGTATGTTTTGCATGGATGTTTTGAGATGTTTTAGGGGGTTTTTGGGGGATGTTTTTAGAGTTATGTTCTAGTATGTTGGTCCCTCATTTTGAGTCCACCTGTGTAGGTTTGGACCCGAGGAACCGAGGACCCCAGCAGTGAGTCAGCTGTTTCTGTCAGTGTCAGAGCTAGCCAGAGGTGAGTGGAATGACTCTTATGCTTTTAAATAAATAAATCAGTTTTGAGCATGTTCATGCATCACAGATGCCATGTGATATTTTAGGTTGCTTGCAATAGAAATCACGAATATGTTGCATTGCATAATATGTTGCTGATGTGGATGAATGTTGAATGATCCGTTAGCCCTCATATGTTATGACACGATGATATGATATGGAAGTCCAGATGTGGCCTGCACTACGCCCCTGGCACTATGTAAGAGAAAGACCGGATGTGGCCTGCACTACGCCCCCGGCACTATGAAATAAATCGGACCGCTACCGGCGCTAGGATCCGGGTCGGCTTAAGGCCGCCAAGACCCGTAGCAAGCCTGACTTGCAACCTGAAAACCTGTTTAGTCCCATACATGATCACAACATACATAAAAATTTAAAACTTTTCTTTCATACATCCAACTCAACCTGAACATGCACTGCACATAGCCATAATCATAATCATGATCCCTCTGTGGAATCTCATCAATGCCCCAATGGGCGATACATCATAAGATGAGTTGGCTTTCATGAACATAATAAAACATTTTTGATCATGTAATAAAAGGGATACCTCATACACAATGTCAAGCACAATATCTAATCCTCAATATCATTACATGACTGAAATTGTACTTTTACATAACATTAATACATCTATCATGTCCACACTAACTATTACATACATGTGACTTCATTACTCTTGTAAACCTCCTGGTCTACCCTGTACCTGCAATCCTGGGGAAATTGGGAGAGGGGTGAGCTACTAGAGCCCAGTGAGCAGAATAATAAAACACTTAAAACATATGATAACATGAAATGCATCACATCACAGCTAATCACATCAAGGATGAACTTGTCACCAATAGCCCTCTACATGGTCCAACTGTGCCAGAACGTAGAATGGGTCCTGGTCTTTCCCTTACATATCATAACATAACAGTGTCCAACTGTGCCAGAACGTAGAATGGGTCCTGGTCTTTCCCTTACATAGTGCCAGTGAACGTAGAATGGGTCCCACTGGTCTTACTTTCCGTACCGTACATATCATATCGTCATATCATAGATCGAGGGCTATGGATCATTCAACATTCATCCACATCAACATCAAAATGTGCAATGCAACATATTCGTGAATTCTAATGCAAGCAACCTAATTCATCACATGGCATTCATGATGCATGAACAATGCTCAAAACTTTGAAATTTATTTACTTTAAACGTAAAGGTTTATTCCACTCACCTCTGGATAGCTCTAACCAGACACTGGGGCAACAGACTCACTGCTGGGGTCCTCGGTTCCTCGGGTCCGAACCTACATAGGTGGACTCAAATGAGGGACCAAACATACGTGAACATAACTCTAAACTATTCCCCAAAAACCCCCTAGAACATCATGAAACAATCAGAGAAAAACATGCAAGAAATGGCTGAACAGAGACGAAAGTCTCCTTTCGGGGGCAAGCTTCGGTAGTCGAAGGCTGCCTCCACAAGCATGTTCGGCGGCCAAAAGTTCCTTCGGCTGCCCAACCTGGTTCCTCCCAGAATGGCAGAAACTCAGCTCCCTTATGCATTTATGCCTCCAATCTCATCCAAACATGCATAAACCTATTCTACAACATTCCTCAATCATACACAAGCAAACATACAAGTTCCTAGGGGCATCAAACCATCAAAACCCCAACTACAACACACAAGCAACTCACATTGTTCAAAATCACATCAAAAACCCATAAGCTCAACATAAGCTACACATGCATTTTCTACCCCATGAACTTGCATAAAACTTGCTTAAAACATAATGTAAGCTAGAGATCGACTCTTACCTCTTGAAGATCGAGGGTGGAGGCGATCTAACTTGGAGTTGGAAGAGATTTGAGTTTTTGAACCTCAAAGCTCCAAAACTTGCTCAAAACTCGGAAATCTTCAAAACAAGATGAAAACTAGTGAAAAACTCGAAAGATCTGAAGGAAAAGACTCAAGATCGGTGAGGGATGGCGGAGAACTCACCTTGGCCGGAAATGGGGAAAAAGTTCGCCCGTTTTCGGCTAAGGGACCCTTTTATAGTGGCTGGCCAGGCCACGTTCGGGGGCCGAACGTGCCTCCGCATGCATGCCATGTTCGGCGGCCGAACTTGAGGTTCGGCGGCCGAACCTGGACTTTCCTCACCTATGCTTTCGGGGGCCTAAAGGCGCTCCCGAAGGCATGCATGTTCGGCGGCCGAACTTGAGGTTCGGCGGCCGAACCTGAGTTTTCCTTCAAGGTTGTTTTCCTGCAAAAACTCATTTCCATTTTACTTAAAACCATGAATTACCTTAAAACATTTTATGAAAACATGATTCTACCCTACTAGAGGCTTCCGACATCCGAGATTCCACCGGACGGTAGGAATTCCGATACCGGAGTCTAGCCGGGTATTACATTCTCCCCCCCTTAAGAACATTCGTCCCCGAATGTTCCTCAACTAGCACATAGCATGGCATAAAACATAACATACATACATACATAGCACATAAACACATAGAGATCTAACCTTAAAAGAGATGAGGGTACTGCTAGAGCATAGACTCCCGTGTCTCCCAAGTGCATTCCTCCAAATTGTGGTGGTTCCACAAGACTTTCACCATCGGGATTTCCTTGTTCCTTAACTTTCTGATCTGGGTATCTATGATCCGTACTGGCTGTTCAACATAGGTGAGATCCTCTTGGACCTCCACATCAGGCTCACTAAGAACCTTGCTCGGATCTGACACAAACTTCCTCAACATTGAAACATGGAAAACCAGATGGATCCTTTCCATTGAAGCAGGTAAATCCAGCTTGTACGACACATTCCCAATCTTTTGCAAGATTTCAAAAGGTCTGATGTATCGTGGGGCTAGTTTACCTTTCTTCCCGAAGCGAACCACTCCCTTCATAGGAGACACCTTGAGCAATACCAGATCCCCCTCCTGAAACTCGACCTGCCTTCTGCGGATGTCTGCATAACTCTTCTGTCTGCTTGCAGCAGTCTTGATCCTTTCTCTGATTATGGGTACTACCCTGCTGGTAATCTCTACAAGCTCAGGCCCTGCCAAGGCCTTTTCTCCAACCTCTTCCCAGCAAACAGGTGATCTGCACTTCCTTCCATATAAAGCTTCATATGGAGCCATCCCGATGCTAGCATGATGGCTGTTATTGTAGGCAAACTCCACCAAAGGTAGATGCTGCCTCAAAGAACCGCCAAAGTCCAGCACACACATTCTGAGCATATCTTCGATAGTCTGGATGGTCCTTTCTGACTGTCCATCAGTCTGGGGGTGTAAGGCAGTACTGAAATCCAACCTAGTACCCATGGCATTCTGCAGACCCCGCCAAAATCTGGAGGTGAACTGGGGCCCTCTATCTGACACTATCGAAACATGAACCCCATGCAGTCTGACGATCTCATCGACATACACCTGCGCCAACTTGTCCACAGAATAGCCACTCCTGACAGGGATGAAGTGAGCAGATTTAGTGAGTCTGTCCACAATCACCCATATGGAGTCCAATCTGTTGGACGCCGCCGGCAACCCCACTACGAAGTCCATAGCTATATTTTCCCATTTCCATTATGGAATAGGTAGCGGGTTAAGCATTCCAGCCGGCTTCTGATGTTCCAGCTTCACCCTCTGACACACTTCGCAGGCTGACACAAACTGTGCCACTTCCTTCTTCATAGCTGGCCACCAATAAACCTTCTTTAGATCTTGATACATCTTGGTGGCTCCGGGGTGAATGCTGTATCTTGCATTATGAGCCTCTCTCATAATGTCTCCTTTTAGCCCTATGTCATCTGGTACACATAGTCTGCTCCCATAGCGGAGGATCCCTTTGCTGTCAAATCTGAACTTACTATCATTGCCTGACTGAACAGTCCTAGCAATCTTCACTAACTCCGGGTCCTCATGCTGTTTCTGAGCCACCTGCTCCAGAAACACGGGTGCCACTCTCATCTGGGCCACCAAGGCACCTGTACCAGAAAACTCCATCTGTAGACCTTCCTCAATGAGCTTGTAAAACTCCTTCACCACTGGCCTCCTTTCTGCCGATATGTGGGATAAACTGCCGAGTGATTTCCGGCTTAAGGCGTCTGCCACAACGTTCGCCTTACCCGGATGGTACTGAATCTTGCAATCATAGTCACTCAGCAGCTCCACCCATCTTCTCTGTCTCAAATTCAAATCTCTTTGACTCAGGATGTACTGTAGGCTTTTATGATCCGTGAAGATCTCACATTTAACCCCATAGAGGTAGTGCCTCCACATCTTGAGTGCAAAGATTACTGCTGCCATCTCCAGGTCATGTGTGGGGTAATTCAACTCATGCTTCTTCAGCTGCCTAGAAGCATAAGCAATCACCCTCTCATTCTGCATTGGTACACAACCCAGTCCCACACGGGACGCATCACAAAAGACTGTAAAGTCCTCATCACTAGATGGCAGAGCTAACACTGGTGCTGAAGTCAACCTCTTCTTAAGCTCTTCAAAACTCTCTTCGCACTGGTCGGTCCACAGAAACTTCTGATTCTTCCTGGTTAGTCTGGTCAGAGGAGCTGCAATCTTTGAGAAGTCCTGAACGAACATCCTGTAGTAACCTGCCAAACCCAAGAAACTTCTAATCTCTGTCACTGAAGTGGGTCTAGGCCAGTTAGCCACAATTTCTTTCTTCTTGGGGTCTACCTCTATACCATTTTCCGACACCACATGCCCCAAGAACGAAATGCTCCTCAGCCAGAACTCACACTTAGAGAACTTGGCATACAAGCCATGTTCCCTCAAAGTCTGCAAGACCAACCGCAGATGATGGGCATGCTCCTCTGCATTCCTGGAATACACTAAGATATCATCTATGAAGACAATAACAAAGTGGCTAAATACTCTGTTCATGAGATCCATGAATGCTGCAGGGGCGTTGGTTAACCCGAACGGCATCACAAGGAACTCAAAATGCCCATATCTGGTCCTGAAAGCTGTCTTTGGCACATCTTCATCCCTTATTCTTAGCTGATGGTACCCCGATCTTAGATCTATTTTGGAGAAACAACCCGCTCCTGCTAGCTGGTCGAATAGATCATCGATCCTTGGCAGAGGGTACCTATTTTTGGTAGTGACTTTGTTCAACTGCCTGTAGTCGATACAAAGTCTGAGGGATCCATCCTTCTTTCTCACAAACAAGACCGGAGCACCCCAACGTGAGGTACTCTGTCGGAGGAAGCCCTTTTCTACCAGCTCTTGCAACTGCTCCTTCAATTCCTTCAACTCGGCTGGGGCCATCCTGTAGGGAGGGATAGAGATCGGTCTAGCTCCAGGCACCAACTCTATTTCGAACTCTATCTCCCTAGCAGGTGGTAAACCTGGAAGCTCGTCTAGAAAGACCTCCTGAAACTCTCTGTCAACTGGCACCGAGGCTGGCTCCCTGACCTGACTGTCTAGCTCTCTCACATGAGCTAAGTACCCCTGACATCCCTTCCTAAGCAACCTATGAGCCTGAAGAGCTGATATCAGACCTCTAGGTGTACCCCTCTTGTCTCCTCTGAAGACGACCTCTGACCCGTTCTGATCTCTAAACCTGACTACCTTGTCCCTGCAGTCCAAGGTAGCACCATGGGTAGATAGCCAATCCATCCCTAGAATGACGTCAAAGTCTGTCAAATCTAGAACCACAAGGTCAGTGGAGAGGCATCTTCCCTCAACAAAAACTGGACTGTACTGGCAGACTGACACTGCCACTGGCGGGTCACACTTGGGTCCACTGACCCATAGGGGACACTCTAACCCAGAGACTATCAGACCCAACCTCTCAACGGCTCTCGGAGCAATAAATGAATGAGATGCACCCGGGTCCATTAATGCATACACATCAGAACACTCAATGACGAGATTACCTGACACCACGGTGTTGGATGTGTTAGCCTCCTGCTGAGTCATGGTGAAGATCCTGGCTGGAGCTGATGGACCTTCACCTCGGGAACCAGAAGAAGAGGCTGCCCCTCTCCCTCTACCTCTGCCACTGCCCTGAGTTGTGGCTGGAGCTGCTGGCTGTGCCACACTACCAGAAGCTGTCTGCTGGGGCTGGCCCATAAAAGGTGCTCTATGAGACTCCCGAGCTATGTGTCCCTCCTGTCCGCATCTGAAACATGTATTAGTCCCAGCTCGACACACTCCCCTGTGCGGCCTTCCACACCTCTGGCATTCTGTACCATCTGAGCCTGAACTCGAGCCACCGCCAAAACCCAGACCGGATTTCAACTTATTCTAAAACTTATTCTTTTTCAGCTTCTTGGTGGTGTTATCCCACCTCTTCTTACTTGAGCTCTGAGAAGAGAGACCTGGCCCTCCTCTGCCTGGGGTCTTAACCCCTGAAGACTGGGTCGCTGACTGTTTCACTGACCCCTCAACTATAGCACTCGCCTCCATCCTTCGAGCCATATCCACCACAGTGTGGAAACTTTCCCTCTCAACTGACTGAATCAACGAGGAGTACCTAGAATGCAGCTTCATCACGTACCTCTTGGCTTTCTTCGTATCTGAATCTAGAGCTTGCCCTGAAAAAGGCAATAGCTCTAGGAATTTATCCGTGAACTCCTCTACACTCATGTGCTCTGTCTGCCTCAGTTGCTCAAACTCAATCATTTTCAGTTCTCTGGAACTGTCTGGAAAAGCCCATCCAGCGAACTCATTCGCAAATTCCTCCCATGTCATGCCGTCTAGTCTCGGGTCCACATAACACTTGAACCATTCCCGTGCCTTCTTGCACTTTAAAGTGTACCCTGCCATCTGAATGGCCCTGCTATCACTCGCCCCTAGCTCATCAGTTATTGTCTTCACTACTCTCAGATACTCAAAAGGGTCATCCCCTGACTTGTATTTGGGAGCATCCAGCTTAAGGTAATCTGTCATCTTTACTTTGCTCCCATCGGCTGAGCTAGGTCTGGGAGGTTGAGTAACTGGGGCTGCTGGTTCTGTAGGTGGTGGAGGTGGGGGTGCAGCATTCCCCGAGGTGGGGTTTGCCGGGTTTGGATAGAAGGGTGAGGGTGGATAAGCTGGGTACTGTGTGTAAGGTGGATAGAAAGGTGGATAAGGCATGTAGGTAGGGTAGGGGTTAAAGCTGGAATAATCCGATGTGCCTCCCATCGGATACCCTGAACCCTGTGGAAAGGGTGGATAATGGGGCGGAAAACCATACCCCGAGGCCTGAACGCCTCCTTGAGACTCCCCTGTCCCCTCTTCCTCCATGCTCACATCCAGGTTCCCATCCCTCCTCTGATCCTCTTCCATAACCTCCCTCACATCTGAAGAACTTCCTCCTCTATCTGTCCCCCTTCTGCTAGCGTCAAAAGACCTTCTAGGGTCCCTTGACACTCTTTCTCTGTTGGCTCTACAAGACATTGCCCTAGGTAATGTAGGAGGACGGGCGCTCGTGCCCTCATCCTCAGGTGGCACTCCAGTCAATCTTGCCGATCGACGGGTTCCTCTCATCCTGTTTTCTGAAAAACAGTACACATCATACAAACATTAGCATCATATGGTTCATGTGGGCACACATGAACCCTCATCACATATACATCATTCATATCATAGCATCAATGCACATGTATATAATCATGGAATTACACATTATCATACAAGACAGGACTCCACATCCTATCCTAGTGGACATGATCTTCCTATTGTGCTTGACCTTCTAGAACATCTATGAGCCCGACACTCTAGGTCCGATCCTATGAACCTAGGGCTCTGATACCATTCTGTAACGACCCGAAAATCGGACCGCTACCGGCGCTAGGATCCGGGTCGGCTTAAGGCCGCCAAGACCCGTAGCAAGCCTGACTTGCAACCTGAAAACCTGTTTAGTCCCATACATGATCACAACATACATAAAAATTTAAAACTTTTCTTTCATACATCCAACTCAACCTGAACATGCACTGCACATAGCCATAATCATAATCATGATCCCTCTGTGGGATCTCATCAATGCCCCAATGGGCGATACATCATAAGATGAGTTGGCTTTCATGAACATAATAAAACATTTTTGATCATGTAATAAAAGGGATACCTCATACACAATGTCAAGCACAATATCTAATCCTCAATATCATTACATGACTGAAACTGTACTTTTACATAACATTAATACATCTATCATGTCCACACTAACTATTACATACATGTGACTTCATTACTCTTCTAAACCTCCTGGTCTACCCTGTACCTGCAATCCTGGGGAAATTGGGAGAGGGGTGAGCTACTAGAGCCCAGTGAGCAGAATAATAAAACACTTAAAACATATGATAACATGAAATGCATCACATCACAGCTAATCACATCAAGGATGAACTTGTCACCAATAGCCCTCTACATGGTCCAACTGTGCCAGAACGTAGAATGGGTCCTGGTCTTTCCCTTACATATCATAACATAACAGTGTCCAACTGTGCCAGAACGTAGAATGGGTCCTGGTCTTTCCCTTACATAGTGCCAGCGAACGTAGAATGGGTCCCACTGGTCTTACTTTCCGTACCGTACATATCATATCGTCATATCATAGATCGAGGGCTATGGATCATTCAACATTCATCCACATCAACATCAAAATGTGCAATGCAACATATTCGTGAATTCTAATGCAAGCAACCTAATTCATCACATGGCATTCATGATGCATGAACAATGCTCAAAACTTTGAAATTTATTTACATTAAATGTAAAGGTTTATTCCACTCACCTCTGGATAGCTCTAACCAGACACTGGGGCAACAGACTCACTGCTGGGGTCCTCGGTTCCTCGGGTCCGAACCTACACAGGTGGACTCAAATGAGGGACCAAACATACGTGAACATAACTCTAAACTATTCCCCAAAAACCCTCTAGAACATCATGAAACAATCAGAGAAAAACATGCAAGAAATGGTTGAACAGGGCACTTTCGGCGGCAGGTTCGGCGGCCGAAAGTCCCTCCAGAGCCAAAAGTCAGGCAGGTTCGGCGGCACCTTCGGTGGCCGAAACTCCCAGACAGACGCAAAACTCATGCATGTTCGGCGGCACCTTCGGCGGCCGAAAGTCCTAGACAGAGACGAAAGTCTCCTTTCGGGGGCAAGCTTCGGCAGCCGAAGGCTGCCTCCACAAGCATGTTCGGCGGCCGAAAGTTCCTTCAGCTGCCGAACCTGGTTCCTCCCAGAATGGCAGAAACTCAGCTCCCTTATGCATTTATGCCTCCAATCTCATCCAAACATGCATAAACCTATTCTACAACATTCCTCAATCATACACAAGCAAACATACAAGTTCCTAGGGGCATCAAACCATCAAAACCCCAACTACAACACACAAGCAACTCACATTGTTCAAAATCACATCAAAAACCCATAAGCTCAACATAAGCTACACATGCATTTTCTACCCCATGAACTTGCATAAAACTTGCTTAAAACATAATGTAAGCTAGAGATTGACTCTTACCTCTTGAAGATCGAGGGTGGAGGCGATCTAACTTGGAGTTGGAAGAGATTTGAGTTTTTGAACCTCAAAGCTCCAAAACTTGCTCAAAACTCGGAAATCTTCAAAACAAGATGAAAACTAGTGAAAAACTCGAAAGATCTGAAGGAAAAGGCTCAAGATCGGTGAGGGATGGCGGAGAACTCACCTTGGCCGAAAATGGGGAAAAAGTTCGCCCGTTTTCGGCTAAGGGACCCTTTTATAGTGGCTGGCCAGGCCACGTTCGGGGGCCGAATGTGCCTCCGCATGCATGCCATGTTCGGCGGCCGAACTTGAGGTTCGGCGGCCGAACCTGGACTTTCCTCACCTATGCTTTCGGGGGCCTAAAGGCGCTCCCGAAGGCATGCATGTTCGGCGGCCGAACTTGAGGTTCGGCGGCCGAACCTGAGTTTTCCTTCAAGGTTGTTTTCCTGCAAAAACTCATTTCCATTTTACTTAAAACCATGAATTACCTTAAAATATTTTATGAAAACATGATTCTACCCTACTAGAGGCTTCCGACATCCGAGATTCCACCGGACGGTAGGAATTCCGATACCGGAGTCTAGCCGGGTATTACACTCCACCCCAGGTATTCCTCCCTAATTCTAGCAGCAGAGAGAGAGGACTTCCACACCATAGTGGATGCAACACGGAAGATGGAGGCTAGTGCCATTATTCAGGGAACAGTTAATGTAATACCCGGCTAGACTCCAGCATCGAAATTCCTACCGTCCGGTGGAATTTCGGATGTCGGAGACCTCTAGAAGGGTAAAACCATGTTTTCATAAAATGTTTTAATGTGTTTTATGGTTTAAAGCAAGATGGAAATGAGTTTTTGCATGAAAACAACCTTGGAGGAAAACTCAGGTTCGGCCGCCGAACCTCAAGTTTGGCCGCCGAACATGCATGCATTTCGGGTGTGCCTTAGGCCCCCAAAGGCATAAGTGAGGAAAGTCCAGGTTCGGCCGCCGAACATGGCATGCATGCGGAGGCACGTTCGGCCCCCGAACGTGGCCTGGCCAACCACTTTAAAAGGGTCCCTTAGCCGAAAACGGGCGAGCTTTTCTCCCCATTGTCGGCCAAGGTGAGCTCTCCGCCATCCCTCACAAATCTTGAGTCCTTTCCTTCAAATCTTTCACAATTTTCACTAGTTTTCACCTTATTTTGAAGATTTTCAAGTTTTGAGCAGGTTTTGAGCTTGGAGACCCAAGGAAGTTGAAAATCTCCCATCTCCAAGTTTTGGTCGTCCCTCTCTCGATCTTCAAGAGGTAAGGGCCGATCTTGAACCCATTCCATGTTTTAAGTAAGTTTTATGAAGATCTATGGGGTAGAATGCATGTTTAGCTTATAGTTAGGGTTATGAGTTTATGTTGTGTTTTTGAACAATGTGGCTTGCCAATGCATGTTTGATGTGTTGTAGATGGGGTTTAAGATAGTTTGAAGCCCTTAGGAGCTTGTATGCTTGAGTATGTGTGTTGTAGAATAGGATTATGCATGTTTAGAAGGTTTGGGAGGCATTGGAGGCAAGAGGAGCCAAGTTTCTGCCCTTTGGCAGAAACCAGGTTCGGCAGCCGAAGGACTTTCGGCCGCCGAACATGGCTGGGGAGGCAAGCCTTTCGGCTGCCGAAGCCTGCCCCCGAAAGGAGACTTTCGTCTCTGTCTGGGAGTTTCGGCCGCCGAAAGTGCCGCCGAACATGCATAAGTTTCGCCTCTGTCTGGGAGTTTCGGCCGCCGAAGGTGCCGCCGAACCTGCCTGACTTTCGGCTCTAGAGGGACTTTCGACCGTCGAACCTGCCGCCGAAAGTGCCCTGTTCAGCCTTCCTTTGCATGTTTTTGCATGATTGTTTTGAGGTATTTCAGGGGGTTTTGGGGAGATGTTTTTAGAATTATGTTCTAGTTGTTTGGTCCCTCATTTGAGTCCACCTGTGTAGGTTCGGACCTGAGGAACCGAGGACCCCAGCAGTGAGTCAGCTACTTCAGTCATTGTCAGAGCTAGCCAAGAGGTGAGTAGAACAAACCTTTACGATTGAAAGCAAATAAATTATAAAGTTTTGAGCATGTTCATGCATCATGAATGCCATGTGATGAATTAGGTTGTTTGCATTAGAATTCACGAATATGTTGCATTGCATTTATGATGTTGATGTGGATTGGTTATTGGATGATCCTTTAGTCCTCATATGATATGATGATGTTACGACATGATACGGTATGGAAGTCCAGGTTGTACCCATTCTACGTCCCTAGCACGATGTAAGAGAAAGTCTAGGTTGTACCCATTCTACGTCCCTGGCACATTGGAATGCTATGTTATGTTATGTTAAGAGAAAGACCGGTTGACCCATTCTACGTCCCGGCACTTTGGAATGTAGAGGACTATTGGTGACAATACCATCCGAGATGTGATTTGTTGTGATGTGTTGCATTACATGATGGCATGAGATTTTAAATGTTGTTTTTCATTATTCTACTCACTGGGCTCTTGTAGCTCACCCCTCTCCCTTAACCCCTAGGCTTGCAGGTACGGGTTAGACAGAGAAGTCAAGGAGGGTAAAGTCATGTATTTGTAATAGATAGGAAGTGGACATGATAAATTGTAAGATGATGTAAAGTTGAATAGTCATGTTATGTGTAATGATATTGAGGATTAGAAGTTGTGCTTGACTTTATGTATAAGGTATCCCTTTTAATACATGATCCTAGATGTTTTATGATGATTATGTAAACCAACTCAACTTATAATGTATCACCCATTGGGGCATTGATGAGATCCCATGGAGGGGTCATAGTTATGATCATGTTTATGTTCTGTGCATGCACAGGTTGAGTTTGGTGTATGAATGAAAGAAAAGTTTTAATTTCTATGTATATTGTTGATCATGTATGGGATTAAGCAGGTTTTCAGGATGTATGTTAGGCTTGCTATGGGTCCCGGCGGCCTTAAGCCGACCTGGATCCTAGCGCCGGTAGCGGTCCGATTTTCGGGTCGTTGCAGTTAAGCAGTCAATGGCACAGTCTTCGGGTTCCAAGACCCCAGGCGGGGGAAAGTTAGATCCCTCTTCTCTGAGTGCGGCAGCTTCAGGCAGTAAAAAGTGGGGCAGGACGACTAAAAAGCCAAAGAAGAATAAGTTCTGGAACCGTTTGAAGTCAGGTCTGGGATTAGGTGGTGGCTCGAGCTCAGGTTCAGATGGTTCAGAATGTTTGAGGTGTGGCAAGCCACACAAGGGAGTATGTCGGTTTGGGACATCAGCCTGCTTCCGGTGTGGATAGGAGGGACACATGGCTCGGGAGTGTCCTAGGGCACCTTTTATGGCACAGTCCTAGCAGACGGCTTCAGGTAGTGTGGCCCAGCCAGTAGCTCCAGCCATGACTCAGGGTAACGGCAGAGTCAGAGTGAGAGGGGCAGCCTTTTCTTTAGCAGGTTCCCAGGGTGAAAGTCCATCAGCTCCAGCTCGGATCTTCACTATGACACGACAGGAGGCAAACACGTCAAACACCATGGTGTTAGGTAATCTCATCATTGGTTGTTCAGATGTGTATGCTTTAATGGACCCTGGTGCATCTCATTCTTTTATTGCTCTGAGAGCCGTTGAGAGGTTGGGTTTGATAGTCTCTGGGTTAGAGTGTCCCCTCTGGGTCAGTGGACCCAAGTGTGTCGACCTTGTGGTTCAGTCCAGTATTTTTTGAGGGTAGATGCCTTCCAGCCGACCTTGTGGTTCTAGATTTGACGGATTTTGATGTCATTCTAGGGATGGATTGGCTATCTACTCATGATGCTACCTTGGATTGCAGAGACAAGGTAGTCAGGTTCAGAGATCAGGATGGGTCAGAGGTTGTCTTCAGGAGAGACAGGAGGGGTATGCCTAGAGGTCTGATATCAGCCCTGCAGGCTCGTAGTTTGCTCAGGAGGGGTTGTCAGGGATTTCTAGCTCATGTGAGGGGGCTGGATAGTCAGGTTAGGGAGCCCGCCTCAGTGCCCGTAGTCAGAGAGTTTCCTTATGTCTTCCCAGACAAGCTTCCAGGACTACCACCTACTAGGGAGATAGAGTTTGAAATAGAATTGATGCCTGGAACCAGACCAATCTCTATCCCTCCCTACAGGATGGCACCAGCAGAATTGAAAGAGCTGAAGGAGCAGTTGCAAGAGTTGGTAGACAAGGGTTTCATCCAACCGAGTACCTCACCTTGGGGTGCTCCAGTGCTGTTTGTAAAGAAGAAGGATGGATCCTTGAGACTTTGTATCGACTACAGGCAGTTGAACAAAGTCACTACCAAGAACAAGTATCCTTTACCCAGGATCGACGATCTATTTGACCAGCTAGCTGGAGCAGGTTGTTTTTCCAAGATAGATCTGAGATTCGGGTACCACCAGCTGAGAATCAGAGAAGAAGATGTGCCGAAGACGGCGTTCAGGACCAGATATGGGCATTATGAGTTCCTAGTAATGCCGTTTGGGCTAACCAATGCCCCTGCAGCATTCATGGATCTCATGAACAGAGTGTTTAGCCAGTATCTGGATCACTTTGTTATTGTCTTCATTGATGATATCTTAGTGTATTCCAGAAACGCAGAGAAGCATGCCCATCATCTGAGGATAGTTTTGCAGACCCTGAGGGAGCATGGCTTGTATGCCAAGTTCTCCAAGTGTGAATTCTGGTTAAGGAGCATCTCATTCTTGGGGCATGTTGTGTCAGAACAGGGAATTGAAGTGGACCCCAAGAAGGTGAAAGCTGTAGCTAACTGGCCTAGACCCACTACAGTTATAGAGATTAAGAGCTTTCTGGGTCTGGCAGGTTACTACAGGAGGTTCGTTAAGGACTTCTCCAAAATTGCTGCTCCTATGACCAGATTGTCCAAGAAGAACCAAAGGTTTGTGTGGTCTGAGCAGTGTGAGGAAAGCTTTGAAGAGCTGAAGAAAAGGTTGATGTCAGCACCGGTGTTAGCTCTGCCTACCAGTAATGAAGACTTCATAGTGTTTTGTGATGCGTCCCGTGTGGGGCTAGGTTGTGTGTTGATGCAAAAGGAGAGGGTAATTGCTTATGCTTCTAGGCAGCTGAAGAAGCATGAGTTGAATTATCCTACACATGATCTAGAGATGGCAGCTGTGATCTTTACACTCAAGATGTGGAGGCATTACCTTTATGGGGTTAAATGTGAGATCTTCACAGATCATAAAAGCTTGTAGTACATCTTGAGTCAGAGAGATTTGAACCTAAGGCAGAGAAGAAGGGTGAAACTGCTTAGTGACTATGATTGTAAAATTCAGTACCATCCGGGAATGGCAAATGTTGTGGCAGATGCCCTAAGCCGGAAATCACTTGGCAGTCTATCCCATATTACAGCAGAGAGAAGATCGGTGGTGAGGGAATTCTATAAGCTCATTGATGAAGGGCTGCAGTTGGAGTTGTCTGGTACAGGTGCTTTGATAGCCTAGATGAGAGTGACACCCGTGTTTCTGGAGCAGGTGGCTCAGAAACAGCATGAGGACCCAGAGTTAGTGAAAATTGCCAGGACTGTTCAGTCAGGCAAGAATGAAGAGTTCAGACTTGACAGCAAATGGATCCTCCGCTACGAGAACAGGATATGTGTACCAGATGACGTGAGTCTGAAGGGAGACATTATGAGAGAAGCTCATAATGCTAGATACAGTGTTCATCCTGGAGCCACTAAGATGTATCAAGATCTGAAGAGAGTTTATTGGTGGCCAGCTATGAAAAGAGAAGTGGCACAGTTTGTGTCCGCCTGTGAGGTATGTCAGAGGCTGAAGCTGGAACATCAGAAGCCGACTGGAATGCTTAACCCACTGCCGATTCCAGAGTGAAAATGGGAGAATATAGCTATGGATTTTGTGGTGGGGTTACCGGCAACGTCCAACAGATTGGACTCCATATGGGTGATTGTGGACAAACTGACCAAATCTGCTCACTTCATCCCGGTCAGAAGTGGTTATTCTGTGGACCAGTTGGCGCAGGTGTATGTTGAAGAAGTGGTCAGGTTGTATGGGGCTCCCTGTAATACCCAGCTAGACTCCGGTATCGGAATTCCTACCGTCCGGTGGAATCTCGGATGTCAGAGACCTCTAGAAGGGTAAAACCATGTTTTCATAAAATGTTTTAATGTGTTTTATGTTTTAAGCATGAAAGGAAATGAGTTTTTGAATGAAAACAACCTTGGAGGAAAACCCAGGTTCGGCCGCCGAACATGCAGGCATTTCGGGTGTGCCTTAGGCCCCCGAAGGCATAAGTGAGGGAAGTCCAGGTTCGGCCGCCGAACCTCAAGTTCGGCCGCCGAACATGGCATGCATGCGGAGGCACGTTCGGCCCCCGAACGTGGCCTGGCCAGCCACTATAAAAGGGTCCCTTAGCCGAAAACGGGCGAGTTTTTCTCCCCATTGTCGGCCAAGGTGAGCTCTCCGCCGTTCCTCACCAATCTTTGAGCTTTTCCTTCAAATCTTTCACGATTTTCATAAGTTTTCATCTTGTTTTGAAGATTTTCAAGTTTTAAGCAAGTTTTGGAGATTTGAGGTTCAAGAACTCAAATCTCTTCCATCTCCGAGTTTAGGTCGTCTCTCTCTCGATCTTCAAGAGGTAAGAACCGATCTTAAGCTCATTGCATGTTTTAAGTAAGTTTTATGTAAGATCTATGAGGTAGAATGCATGTTTAGCTTATGATTAGGTTTATGAGCTTATGTTGTGATTTTAAGCAATGTGTTGTTGTTGTGTGTTGTAGTTGGGGTTTAAGATAGTTTGAAGCCCCTAGGAGCCAATGTATGTTTATTTGCATGATTTGAATGAGTTATATGCATGTTGGAATGAGAAGGAGAGGTTTTTGTGCAAAGGGAACCAAGTTTCTGCCCTCTGGCAGAAACCAGGTTCGGCAGCCGAAGGACTTTCGGCCGCCGAACCTGCCTGAGAGGCAGGCCTTTCGGCTGCCGAAGTTGCCCCCGAAAAGAGACTTTCGTCTCCGTCTGGGACTTTCGGCCGCCGAACCTGCCCTGTTCAGCCTTCCTTTGCATGTTTTGCATGATTGTTTTAAGGTGTTTTATGGGGTTTTTGGGGGATATTTTTAGAGTCATGTTATAGTATGTTGGTCCCTCATCTGAGTCCACCTGTGTAGGTTTGGACCCAAGGAACCGAGGACCTCAGTAGTGAGTCAGCTGCTTCAGTCAGTGTCAGAGCTAGCCAGAGGTGAGTAGAATAAACTCTTATCTTTTTATAAATGAAAATTTTAGCATGAATCATGCATCACGGATGCCATGTGATATTTTAGGTTGTTTGCATTAGAAATCACGAATCTGTTGCATTGCATAATATGTTGTTGATGTGGATGAATGTTGAATGATCCATTAGCCCTCATATGTTATGACATGATGATATGATATGGAAGTCCAGGTGTGGCCTGCACTACGCCCCTGACACTATGTAAGAGAAAGACCGGATGTGGCCTGCACTACGCCCCCGGCACCATTGGTTATGTATGTTATGTTATGTATAAGAGAAAGACCAGGTGTGGCCTGCACTACGCCCCTGGCATGATTGGAATATGTAGAGGGCTAAATGGTGACAAGTTCATCCTTGATATGATTAGTTGTGATGTGATGCATTCCATGATAGCATGTGTTTTAAATGCTTTATGATTCTGCTCACTGGGCTCTAGTAGCTCACCCCTCTCCCAAATTTCCCAGGTTTGCAGGTACAGGGTAGACCAGGAGGTCCGCAAGAGTATTGAAGTCGTTTTTATGTAATAGATAGAATGTGGACATGATGAAATTGTAATGTTATGAATAGTTATGTATGTAATATAATGATATTGAGGATTAGAGATTGTGCTTAACCCTATGTGTATGGTATCCCTTTTAATACATGATCTTAGAAGTTTTGAAATGCTTATGTAAACCAACTCAACACATGTTATGCCACCCATTGGGGGCATTGATGAGGTCCCACCGAGGGGCCAATGTTTATGATTTATGATTATGTTCAATGCATGCACAGGTTGAGTTTGGTGTATGAATGAAAGAAAAGTTTTAATTTTTATGTATGTTGTTGATCATGTATGGGATTAAACAGGTTTTCAGGTTGCATGTCAGGCTTGCTACGGGTCCCGGCGGCCTTAAGCCGACTTGGATCCTAGCGCCGGTAGCGGTCCGATTTTCGGGTCGTTACAAAATGGTATCAGAGCCCTAGGTTCATATGGTCGGACCTAGAGTGTCGGGCTCATAGTTGTGTTAGAAGGTCAAGCACAATAGGAAGATCATGTCCACTAGGATAGGATGTGGAGTCCTATCTTACATGATGATGTGAAATGCCATGATTATATGCATGTGCATAAATGATATGCTATGATGTGTGATGCGGGTTCATGTGTGCCCACATGAACCATATGATGCTAATGTTTATGTGATGTGTACTGTTTTTCAGAAAACAGGATTAGAGGAACTCGTCGATCAGCAAGTTTGACTGGAGTACCACCTGAGGATGAGGGCACGAGCGCCCGTCCTCCAGCATTGCCTAGGGCAATGTCTAGTAGGTCTAACAGAGAAAGAGCAATAAGAGACCCTAAAAGGTCTTTGGATCTGGGTAGAAGTAGATCAGTCAGAGGAACAGTTCAGGGAGGAGCGTCAGAGGACATGGGGGATGATATGGATGTAGAGCAGAGGAGGGATGGCAGTCTGGGAGTTAGCATGTCAGAAGAAGGAATGGGAGAATCCCAAGGAGGCACTCAGGCCTCGGGATTTGTTCAGCCACCTTACTACCCACCCTTCTCACAAAACCCTAGGTATTCGATGGGAGGCATATCGGATTACCATGGCTTTAGCCCTTATCCCACACAGATGCCATACCCACCTTATTATCCACCATACCCACAGTATCCAATGTATCCACCCCCACCTTACTATCCAAATTCAGCAAAGAAAATGTTGCACCACCTCCACCACCTACAGAACCAGCAGCCCCAGTTGCTCAACCTTCTAGACTTAGCTCAGCCAGTGGGAGGTCAAGATGACCGACTACATGAAGTTGGGTGCTCCCCAGTATGAAAAAGGGGATGACCCATTTGTGTATCTTGAGAGGGTCAAGGTGATCACAGATGAGATTGGGGCTGATGATAGTAGAGCCATTCAGATGGCTGGGTTCACACTAAGTGCTAGAAGGCACGAGAGTGGTTCAAGAATTATGTGAACCCGAAAGTGGATAGCATGTCTTGGGAGGAGTTTGCAGGATGGGCTTTCCCAGATAGTTTAAGGGAGCTGAAGATGATAGAGTTTGAGCAGTTGAGGCAGACTGATGAGATGGGTGTAGAGGAGTTCACAGACAGATTCTTGGAGTTGTTGCCATTTGCAGGGCAAAACCTTGACTCAGACCAGAAAAGGTCAAGGAGGTATATCATGAAACTCCACTCCAGATATTCCTCCTTGATCCAGTCAGCAGATAGGGAGAGCTTCCATGCCATAGTGGATATGGCCCGGAAAATGGAGGCCAGTGCCATCGTTCAGGGGACAGTTAAACAGTCAGTGGCACAGCCTTCTGGTTCTAAGACCCCAGGCTCTTCTTCAATGAGTGCAGCAGCTTCAGGTAGCAAGAAGTGGGACAGAGGTCCCAGGAAGTCTAAGAAGAACAAGTTCTGGAATAAGGTTAAGTCCAGTCTGGGACTAGGGAGTGGCTCGAGCTCTGGTGCAGATAATGCAGTTTGTGCAAAGTGTGGTAGGCCACACAGGGGAGTTTGCCGGGCTGGGACAGCAGCCTGCTTCAGATGCGGGCAAGAGGGACACATGGCTCGGGAGTGTCCTAGGGTAGCTTTTGGAGCACAGTCTCAGCAGACAGCTTCTGGCAGTGTGGCTCAGCCAGCAGCTCCAGCCGCGACTCAGGCCAGTGGCAGAGGTAGAGGGAGGGGGGCAGCCTCTTCTTCAGCGGGTTTCAGAGGTGAAGGTCCATCAGCTCCAGCACGGATCTTCATGATGACTCAGCAGGAGGCAGACGCATCTAACATCGTGGTGGCAGGTAACTTAGTCATTGGTTGTTCAGATGTGTATGCCTTGATGGACCCTGGTGCATCTCATTCTTTTATTGCTCCGAGAGCCGTTCAGAGGTTGGGGTTGATGATCTCTGGGTTAGAGTGTCCTCTCTGGGTCAGTGGACCCAAGTGTGATCCATCAGTGGCAGAGTCAGTCTGCCAGTGCAGTCCAGTCTTTGTTGAGGGAAGATGCCTTTCCGCCGACCTTGTGGTTCTAGACTTGATAGATTTTGACGTCATTCTAGGGATGGACTGGTTATCTACCCATGGTGATACCTTGGACTGCAGGGACAAGGTAGTCAGGTTCAGAGGTTAGGATGGGTCAGAGGTTGTCTTCAGGAGAGACAAGAGAGGTACACCTAGAGGTCTGATATCAGCTCTTCAGGCTCGTAGGTTGCTTAGGAAGGGATGTCAGGGGTATTTGGCTCATATGAGAGAGCTTAGCAATCAGGTTAGAGAACCCGCCTCGGTGCCAGTGGTTAGAGAGTTTCTAGACGTCTTCCCAGACGAGCTACCAGGTTTATCGCCTGCTAGGGAGATAGAGTTCGAGATAGAACTGATGCCTGGAACCCGACCGATCTCTATCTCTCCTTATAGAATGGCTCCAACTGAGTTGAAAGAGTTGAAAGAACAGTTGCAAGAGCTGGTAGAAAAGGGCTTCATTCGACCGAGCACCTCACCTTGGGGTGCACCAGTCTTGTTTGTGAGAAAGAAGGATGGATCCCTTAGACTTTGTATCGACTACAGGCAGTTGAACAAAGTCACTACCAAGAATAAGTACCCATTGCCAAGGATCGACGATCTATTTGACCAGCTATCAGGAGCGGGGTGTTTCTCCAAAATAGATTTGAGATCAGGGTACCATCAGTTGAGGATCCGAGAAGATGATGTGCCAAAGACAGCTTTCAGGACCAGATATGGGCATTTTGAGTTTCTTGTAATGCCGTTCGGGTTAACCAACGCCCCTGCAGCATTCATGGATCTCATGAACAGAATGTTTAGCAAGTACCTAGATCACTTCGTTATTGTCTTCATAGATGATATCTTAGTGTATTCCAGGAATGCAGAGGAGCATGCCCATCATCTGCGATTGGTTTTGCAGACCTTGAGGGAACATGGCTTGTATGCCAAGTTCTCTAAGTGTGAGTTCTGGCTAAGGAGCATTTCATTCTTGGGGCACGTGGTGTCAGAAAATGGAATAGAGGTGGACCCCAAGAAGGTAGAAGCTGTGGCTAACTGGCCTAGACCCACTTCAGTGACAGAAATCAGGAGTTTCTTGGGTTTGGCAGGTTACTACAAGAGGTTCGTTCAGGACTTCTCAAAGATTGCAGCTCCTCTGACCAGGTTAACCAGGAAAAAATCAAAAGTTTGTGTGGACCGATCAGTGCGAAGAGAGTTTTGAAGAGCTTAAGAAGAGGTTGACTTCAGCACCAGTGTTAGCTCTGCCATCTAGTGATGAGGACTTTACAGTCTTTTGTGATGCGTCCCGTGTGGGACTGGGTTGTGTACTAATGCAGAATGAGAGGGTGATTGCTTATGCTTCCAGGCAGCTGAAGAAGCATGAGTTGAATTACCCCACACATGACCTAGAGATGGCAGCAGTAATCTTTGCGCTCAAGATGTGGAGGCACTACCTCTATGGGGTAAAATGTGAGATCTTTACAGATCATAAGAGCCTGCAGTACATCCTGAGTCAAAGAGATTTGAAATTGAGACAGAGGAGATGGGTAGAGCTGCTGAGTGACTATGATTGCAAGATTCAGTATCATCCGGGTAAGGCGAATGTTGTGGCAGACGCCCTAAGCCGGAAGTCACTAGGCAGTCTATCCCACATCACGGCAGAGAGGAGACCAGTGGTGAAGGAGTTTTACAAGCTTATTGATGAAGGTCTACAGTTGGAGTTGTCTGGTACAGGTGCTTTAGTGGCCCAGATGAGAGTGGCACCCGTGTTTCTGGAGCAGGTGGCTCAGAAACAGCATGAGGACCCAAAGTTAGTGAAGATTGCCAGGACTGTTCAGTCAGGCAAAGATAATGAGTTCAGATTCGACAATAAGGGGATCCTCCGCTATGGGAGTCGATTGTGTGTACCAGATGACATAGGGCTAAAAGGAGACATTATGAGAGAGGCTCATAATGCAAGATACAACATTCACCCCGGAGCCACCAAGATGTATCAAGATTTGAAGAAAGTTTATTGGTGGCCAGCGATGAAGAAAGAAGTGGCACAATTTGTGTCAGCCTGCGAAGTGTGTCAGAGGGTGAAGCTGGAACATCAGAAGCCGGCTGGAATGCTTAACCCGCTACCTATTCCAGAGTGGAAATGGGAGAATATAGCTATGGACTTCGTAGTGGGGTTACCGGCAGCGTCCAACAGATTGGACTCCATATGGGTGATTGTGGACAGACTCACCAAATCTGCTCACTTCATCCCTGTCAGGAGTGGCTATTCTGTGGACAAGTTGGCGCAGGTATATGTTGATGAGATCGTCAGGCTGCATGGGGTTCCTGTTTCAATAGTGTCGGATAGAGGGCCCCAGTTTACCTCCAGATTTTGGCGGAGTCTGCAGAATGCCATGGGTACCAGGTTGGATTTTAGCACTGCTTTCCATCCACAGATGGACGGACAATCAGAAAGGACCATCCAGACGATAGAGGATATGCTTAGAATGTGCGTGCTGGACTTTGGCGGTTCTTGGAGGCAGCATCTACCCTTGGTCGAGTTTGCCTACAATAACAGCCATCATGCTAGCATCGGGATGGCTCCATATGAAGCTTTGTATGGGAGGAAGTGCAGATCACCTGTTTGCTGGGAAGAAGTTGGAGAAAAGGCCTTGGCAGGGCCTGAGCTAGTAGAGGTTACCAGCAGGATAGTACCCATAATCAGAGAGAGAATCAAGACTGCTGCGAGCAGACAGAAGAGTTATGCAGACATCCGCAGGAGGCAGGTAGAGTTTCAGGAGGGGGATCTGGTATTGCTCAAGGTGTCTCCAGTGAAAGGAGTGGTTCGCTTTGGGAAGAAAGGTAAACTAGCCCCACGATACATCGGACCCTTTGAAGTTTTGCAAAAGATTGGGAATGTGTCGTACAAGCTGGATTTACCTGCTTCAATGGAAAGAATCCATCCGGTTTTCCATGTTTCTATGTTGAGAAAGTTTGTGTCAAATCCGGGCAAGGTTCTTAGTGAGCCTGATGTGGAGATCCAAGAAGATCTCACCTATGTTGAACAGCCAGTACGGATCCTAGACACCCAGATCAGGAAGCTGAGAAACAAGGAAATCCCGATGGTGAAAGTCCTTTGGAACCACCACAATATGGAAGAATGCACTTGGGAGACACGGGAGTCCATGCTCCAGCAATACCCTTATCTTTTCTGAGGTTAGTTCCTTGTGTGTTATATGTGCTTTGTATGTATGATATGTGTATGCCATGCTATGTGCTAGTTGAGGAACATTCGGGGACGAATGTTCTTAAGGGAGGGAGAATGTAATACCCGGCTAGACTCCGGTATCAGAATTCCTACCGTCCGGTGGAATCTCGGATGTCAGAGACCTCTAGAAGGGTAAAACCATGTTTTCATAAAATGTTTTAATGTGTTTTATGTTTTAAGCATGAAAGGAAATGTGTTTTTGAATGAAAACAACCTTGGAGGAAAACCCAGGTTCGGCCGCCGAACCTCAAGTTCGGCCGCCGAACATGCAGGCATTTCGGGTGTGCCTTAGGCCCCCGAAGGCATAAGTGAGGGAAGTCCAGGTTCGGCCGCCGAACCTCAAGTTTGGCCGCCGAACATGGTATGCATGCGGAGGCACGTTCGGCCTCCGAACGTGGCCTGACCAGCCACTATAAAAGGGTCCCTTAGCCGAAAACGGGAGAGTTTTTCTCCCCATTGTCGGCCAAGGTGAGCTCTCCGCCGTTCCTCACCAATCTTTGAGCTTTTCCTTCAAATCTTTCACGATTTTCATAAGTTTTCATCTTGTTTTGAAGATTTTTAAGTTTTAAGCAAGTTTTGGAGCTTTGAGGTTCAAGAACTCAAATCTCTCCCATCTCCGAGTTTAGGTCGTCTCTCTCTCGATCTTCAAGAGGTAAGAGCCGATCTTAAGCTCATTGCATGTTTTAAGTAAGTTTTATGTAAGATCTATGAGGTAGAATGCATGTTTAGCTTATGGTTAGGTTTATGAGCTTATGTTGTGATTTTAAGTAATGTGTTGTTGTTGTGTGTTGTAGTTGGGGTTTAAGATAGTTTGAAGCCCCTAGGAGCCAATGTATGTTTATTTGCATGATTTGAATGAGTTATATGCATGTTGGAATGAGAAGGAGAGGTTTTTGTGCAAAGGGAACCAAGTTTCTGCCCTCTGGCAGAAACCAGGTTCGGCAGCCGAAGGACTTTCGGCCGCCGAACCTGCCTGGGAGGCAGGTCTTTCGGCTGCCGAAGTTGCCCCCGAAAAGAGACTTTCGTCTCCGTCTGGGACTTTCGGCCGCCGAACCTGCCCTGTTCAGCCTTCCTTTGCATGTTTTGCATGATTGTTTTAAGGTGTTTTAGGGGGTTTTTAGGGGATGTTTTTAGAGTCATGTTATAGTATGTTGGTCCCTCATCTGAGTCCACCTGTGTAGGTTCGGACCCGAGGAACCGAGGACCTCAGTAGTGAGTCAGCTGCTTCAGTCAGTGTCAGAGCTAGCCAGAGGTGAGTAGAATAAACTCTTATCTTTTTATAAATGAAAATTTTAGCATGAATCATGCATCACGGATGCCATGTGATATTTTAGGTTGTTTGCATTAGAAATCACGAATCTGTTGCATTGCATAATATATTCTTGATGTGGATGAATGTTGAATGATCCATTAGCCCTCATATGTTATGACATGATGATATGATATGGAAGTCCAGGTGTGGCCTGCACTACGCCCCTGGCACTATGTAAGAGAAAGACCGGATGTGGCCTGCACTACGCCCCCGACACCATTGGTTATGTATGTTATGTTATGTATAAGAGAAAGACCAGGTGTGGCCTGCACTATGCCCCTGGCATGATTGGAATATGTAGAGGGCTAAATGGTGACAAGTTCATCCTTGATATGATTAGTTGTGATGTGATGCATTCCATGATAGCATGTGTTTTAAATGCTTTATGATTCTGCTCACTGGGCTCTAGTAGCTCACCCCTCTCCCAAATTCCCCAGGTTTGCAGGTACAGGGTAGACCAGGAGGTCCGCAAGAGTATTGAAGTCGTTTTTATGTAATAGATAGAATGTGGACATGATGAAATTGTAATGTTATGAATAGTTATGTATGTAATGTAATGATATTGAGGATTAGAGATTGTGCTTGACCCTATGTGTATGGTATCCCTTTTAATACATGATCTTAGAAGTTTTGAAATGCTTATGTAAACCAACTCAACACATGTTATGCCACCCATTGGGGGCATTGATGAGGTCCCACCGAGGGGCCAATGTTTATGATTTATGATTATGTTCAGTGCATGCACAGGTTGAGTTTGGTGTATGAATGAAAGAAAAGTTTTAATTTTTATGTATGTTGTTGATCATGTATGGGATTAAACAGGTTTTCAGATTGCATGTCAGGCTTGCTACGGGTCCCGGCGGCCTTAAGCCGACCTGGATCCTAGCGCCGGTAGCGGTCTGATTTTCGGGTCGTTACACTCCCATTTCAATAGTGTCAGATAGGGGAACCCAGTTCACCTCCAAGTTTTGGCGGAGTCTGCAGAATGCTTTGGGTACCAGACTAGATTTTAGCACTGGTTTCGATCTACAGACCGATGGACAGTCAGAGAGAACCATCCAGACTATAGAAGATATGCTCAGAATGTGTGTGCTGGATTTTGGCGGTTATTGGAGGCAGCATCTACCTTTGGTGGAGTTTTCCTACAATAACAATTATCATGCTAGCATAGGGATAGCTCCATATGAAGCTTTGTATGGAAGGAAGTGCAGGTCACCTGTCTGCTGGGAAGAAATTGGAGAAAGGGCTTTGGCAGAGCCCGAGCTAGTAGAGATCACCAGCAGAGTAGTGCCCATTATAAGAGAAAGGATCAGAATTGCTGTGAGTCGGCAGAAGAGTTATGCAGATGTCCGCAGGAAGCTTGTAGAGTTTCAGGAGGGAGATATGGTGTTGCTCAAGGTGTCTCCTATGAAAGGGGTGATCCGTTTTGGGAAGAAAGGTAAACTAGCTCCACGGTACATCGGACCCTTTGAAATCTTGCAGAAGATTGGGAATGTATCGTACAAGCTGGATTTGCCTGCTTCAATAGAGAGAATCCATCCGGTTTTTCATGTTTCTATGTTACGGAAGTTCGTGTCAGATCCGGGCAAGGTTCTTAGTGAGCCAGATGTGGAGATCCTAGGAGATCTCACCTATGTTGAGCAGCCAGTGCGGATCCTAGACACGCAGATTAGAAAACTGAGGAACAAGGAAATCCCGATGGTGAAAGTCCTTTGGAATCACCACAACATAGAAGAATGTACCTGGGAGACACGGGAGTCCATGCTCCAGCAATATCCTTATCTCTTCTAAGGTTAGTGTTTTATGTTTTATGTGTGCTTCCTTGTTGCTATGCATGTGTTTGTTGTTAAACATTCGGGGACGAATGTTCTTAAGGGGGGAAGAATGTAATACCCAGCTAGACCCCAGCATCGGAATTCCCACTTTCCGGCAGAATCTCGGATGTCGGAACCCTCTAGAAGGGTAAAACATGGTTTTCTAAAGTGTTTTTATGTGTTTTTATGGTTTTATTGAAGAAAGAAAATGAGTTTTGAAAGAAAAGATGAATGAAGGAAAAAGCTAGGTTCGGCCGCAGAACCTCATGTTCGGCCGCCGAACATTAGCCTCTTGCGGAGGCACCTTTGGCCCCCGAAAGTGGTCTGGCTTTTCCCTCCTTGGTCTTTTCTTTCAAAACTCAATTTCTTTCTTCATCAAAACCATAAAAACATATAAAAACATTTTAGAAAACCTTTATTTTACCCTTCTAGAAGGCTCCGACACCCGAGGAATTCCGGATTCCAACGGAGATTCCGCCGGAAGGTAGGAATTTCGATGTTGGGGTCTAGCCAGGTATTACACACACAGCCACCAAGACACTCCGATCCTCACACCCAATAACTCACAAACATTCATACTCACTCAACAAGCATAAGGAACATAAAAACTATCCTAATCCCCAAAAAGCAACAATAAAAACACAAGAGGAAGCATTCATTATCAATCTAACTCAAACCCTAAAGCTTTAGATTTAACAATTTCATGCATTAACAACCCTTAACCCCTTCTTAAAACTTATTTAAAACATAGGAAAAGCAAAGATCTAAACTTACCTCTTAGAGATCTAAAGGTAGCAGCAACCCAAACTTAGAGATCTAAAGGTAGCAGCAACCCAAACTTGGAGATGAGAGAAAATCGATCTCCGGAGGTCTCCAAGGTTTAAAACTTAGATTCAAACTCAAATCTTCAAAATCAAAAGAAAACTCATGAATTTTCTGAGAAAATTGAAGGAAAAACAACAAGAGCAATAAAAGGGAGGGCAATGACTCACCTTTACCCGAAAATGGAGGGAAAGCTCTCTCATTTTCGGGTTGAAGACCTCTTATAGGTGGCTGGAGAAACCACCTTCGGCGGTCGAACTTGAAGGTTCGGCGGCCGAACCTGGGGTTTGCTCGAAAAAAATTTCTTTTTCTTTTCTCAAGATTAAAATAGAAAACTCAAATTCATTTTATGAAAACCTTAATTTTACCCTTCTAAGAGATTCCAGTTTCGAGATTCCGGATTTCAACGGGAATTCCATCAGAAGATTGGAATTTCGACATCGGAATTTAGCCGGGTATTACATTCTTTCCCCGTTAAGAACATTCATCCCCGAATGTTCAACAAGCAAACAAACAAACATAAGCATTAAGAAAACACATGAAAACATATAACACTTACTTTAAAAGAGATAGGGGTATTACTTAAGCATGGACTCCCGGGTCTCCCAAGTGCACTCTTCCATGTTGTGGTGATTCCAAAGAACTTTCACCATCGCGATTTTCTTATTCCTCAGCTTTCTGATTTGCGTGTCTATGATATGCACTGGCTGCTCAACATAGGTGAGATCTCCTCTGATCTCTACATCAGGTTCATTAAGAACCTTATCCGAATCTGACACGGATTTCTGTAACATAGAAACATGAAAAACCGGATGGATCCTCTCCATTGAAGCAGTCAGGCAGGTTCGGCGGCACCTTTGGCGGCCGAAACTCCCAGACAGAGGCGAAACTCATGCATATTCGGCGGCACTTTCGGCGGCCGAAACTCCCAGACAGAGACGAAAGTCTCCTTTCGGGGGCAAGCTTCGGCAGCCGAAGGCTGCTTCCACAAGTATGTTCGGCGGCCGAAAGTTCCTTCGGCTGCCGAACCTGGTTTCTCCCTTAGTGGCAGAAACTCAGCTCTTCTATGCATATACGCCTCGCTTTCCATCCAAACATGCCTAAACCTATTCTACAACATACATACACAAGCATACAAGCTCCTAGGGGCTTCAAACTATCTAAAACCCCATCTACAACACATCAATCATGCATTTGCAAGCCACATTGTTAAAAAACACAACATAAACTTATAAACCTAACCATAAGCTAAACATGCATTCTACCCCATAGATCTTCATAAAACTTACTTAAAACATGCAATGAGCTTAAGATCGGCTCTTACCTCTTGAAGATCGAGAGAGAGACGACCTAATCTTGGAGATGGGAGATTTTCAACTTCCTTGGGTCTCCAAGCTCAAAACTTGCTCAAAACTTGAAAATCTTCAAAACAAGATGAAAACTTGTGAAAATCGTGAAAGATTTGAAGGAAGAACTCAAAGATTGGTGAGGGACGGCAGAGAGCTCACCTTGGCTGAAAATGGGGAGAAAAGCTCGCCCATTTCGGCTAAGGGACCCTTTTATAGTGGCTGGCCAGGCCACGTTCGGGGGCCGAAAGTGCCTCCGCATGCATGCCATGTTCGGCAGCCGAACTTGAGGTTCGGCGACCGAACCTGGACTTCCCTCACTTATGCCTTCGGGGGCCTAAGGCACACCCGAAATGCATGTTCGGCGGCCGAACTTGAGATTCCTCCAAAGTTGTTTTCATGTAAAAACTCATTTCCTTTTTACTTAAAACCATGGAATACATTAAAACATTTTATGAAAATATGTTTCTACCCTACTAGAGGCTTCCGACATCCGAGATTCCACCGGACGGTAGGAATTCCGATACCGGAGTCTAGCCGGGTATTACATTCTCCCCTCCTTAAGAACATTCGTCCCCGAATGTTCCTTAACTAGCACATGCAAGGCATACAACATATCGTACACATAAAACACATGAAACATATAAGAAACTAACCTTAGAAAGATAAGGGTATTGCTGTAGCATGGACTCCCGTGTCTCCCAAGTGCATTCTTCCAAATTGTGGTGGTTCCACAGGACTTTCACCATCGGGATTTCCTTGTTTCTTAGCTTTCTGATCTGGGTGTCTATGATCCGTACTGGCTGTTCAACATAGGTGAGATCCTCTTGGACCTCCACATCAGGCTCACTAAGAACCTTGCTCGGATCTGACACAAACTTTCTTAACATGGAAACATGGAAAACCGGATGGATTCTTTCCATTGAAGCAGGCAAATCTAGCTTGTACGACACATTCCCAACCTTTTGCAAGATTTCAAAGGTTCCGATGTATCGTGGGGCTAGTTTACCTTTCTTCCCAAAGCGAACCACTCCTTTCATTGGAGACACCTTGAGCAATACCAGATCCCCCTCCTGAAACTCTACCTGTCTTCTGCGGATGTCTGCATAACTCTTCTGTCTGCTTGCAGCAGTCTTGATCCTTTCTCTGATTATGGGTACCACCCTACTGGTAATCTCTACTAGCTCAGGCCCTGCCAAGGCCTTTTCTCCAACCTCTTCCCAGCAAACAGGTGATCTGCACTTCCTCCCATACAAAGCTTCATATGGAGCCATTCCGATGCTAGCATGATGGCTGTTATTGTAGGCAAACTCTACCAAGGGTAGATGCTGCCTCCAAGAACCGCCAAAGTCCAGCACACACATTCTAAGCATATCCTCTATGGTTTGGATGGTCCTTTCTGATTGTCCGTCCGTCTGTGGATGGAAAGCAGTGCTAAAATCCAACCTGGTACCCATGGCATTTTGCAGACTCCGCCAAAATCTGGAGGTGAACTGGGGCCTTCTATCTGACACTATTGAAACAGGAACCCCATGCAGCCTGACGATCTCATCAACATATACCTGCGCCAACTTGTCCACAGAATAGCCACTCCTGACAGGGATGAAGTGAGCAGATTTGGTGAGTCTGTCCACAATCACCCATATGGAGTCCAATCTGTTGGACGTCGCCGGTAATCCCACTACGAAGTCCATAGCTATATTCCCCCATTTCCACTCTGGAATAGGTAGCGGGTTAAGCATTACAGCCGACTTCTGATGTTCCAGCTTCACCCTCTGACACACTTCGCAGGCTGATACAAACTGTGCCACTTCTTTCTTCATAGCTGGCCACCAATAAACCTTCTTCAGATCTTGATACATCTTGGAGGCTCCGGGGTGAACGCTGTATCTTGCATTATGAGCCTCTCTCATAATGTCTTCCTTTAGCCCTATGTCATCTGGTACACATAGTCTGCTCCCGTAGCGGAGGATCCCTTTGCTGTCGAATCTGAACTCACTATCTTTGCCTGACTGAACAGTCCTGGCAATCTTCACTAACTCTGGGTCCTTATGCTGTTTCTGATTCACCTGCTCCAGAAACACGGGTGCCACTCTCATCTGGGCCACCAAAGCACCTGTACCAGACAACTCCAACTGTAGACCTTCCTCAACGAGCTTGTAAAACTCCTTCACCACTGGCCTCCTCTCTGCTGATATGTGGGATAAACTGCCTAGTGACTTCTGGCTTAGGGCGTCTGCCACGACGTTCGCCTTATCCGGATGATACTGAATCTTGCAATCATAGTCACTTAGCAGCTCTACCCATCTTCTCTGTCTCAAGTTCAGATCTCTTTGACTCAGGATGTACTGCAGGCTCTTATGATCTGTAAAGATCTCACATTTAACCCCATAGAGGTAGTGCCTCCACATCTTGAGTGCAAAGATTACTGCTGCCATCTCAAGGTCATGTGTGGGGTAATTCAACTCATGCTTCTTCAACTGTATAGAAGCATAAGCAATCACCCTCTCATTCTGCATTAGTACACAACCCAGTCCCACACGGGACGCATCACAGAAGATTGTAAAGCCCTCACCACTAGATGGCAGAGCTAACACTGGTGCTGAAGTCAACCTCTTCTTAAGCTCTTCAAAACTCTCTTTGCACTGGTCGGTCCACACAAACTTTTGATTCTTCCTGGTTAGTCTGGTCAGAGGGGCTGCAATTTTTGAGAAGTCCTGAACGAACCTCCTGTAGTAACCTACCAAACCTAAGAAACTTCTAATCTCTGTCACTGAAGTGGGTCTAGGCCAGTTAGCCACAGTTTCTGTCTTCTTAGGGTCCACCTCTATTCCATTTTCTGACACTACATGCCCCAAGAATGAAATGCTCCTCAGCCAGAACTCACACTTAGAGAACTTGGCATACAAGCCATGTTCCCTCAAGGTCTGCAGAACCAACCTCAGATGATGGGCATGCTCCTCTGCATTCCTGGAATACACTAAGATATCATCTATGAAGACAATAACGAAGTGATCCAGGTACTGGCTAAACACTCTGTTCATGAGATCCATGAATGCTATAGGGGCATTGGTTAACCCGAACGGCATTACAAGGAACTCAAAATGCCCATATCTGGTCCTGAAAGCCGTCTTCGGCACATCCTCCTCCCTTATCCTTAGCTGATGGTACCCCGATCTCAGATCTATTTTGGAGAAACAACCTGCTCCGGCTAGCTGATCAAATAGATCGTCGATCCTAGGCAACGGGTACTTATTCTTGGTAGTGACTTTGTTCAACTGCCTGTAGTCGATACAAAGCCTAAGGGATCCATCCTTCTTTTTGACAAACAAGACTGGAGCACCCCATGGTGAGGTACTCGGTCGGATGAAGCCCTTGTCTACCAGCTGTTGCAACTGTTCTTTCAACTCTTTCAATTCTGCTGGTGCCATCCTGTAAGGAGGGATAGAGATCGGTCGAGTTCCAGGCATCAGTTCTATCTCGAACTCTATCTCCCTAGCAGGTGGTAAACCTGGCAGCTCGTCTGGGAACACATCCAAAAACTCTCTGACCACCGGCACCGAGGCGGGCTTTCTAACCTGACTGCTAAGCTCTCTCACATGAGCCAAATACCCCTGACATCCCTTCCTAAGCAACCTACGAGCCTGAAGAGCTGATATCAGACCTCTAGGTGTACCCCTTCTGTCTCCCCTGAAGACGACCTCTGACCCATCCTGACCTCTGAACCTGACTACCTTGTCCCTGCAGTCCAAGGTAGCACTATGGATAGATAACCAGTCCATCCCTAGAATGACGTCAAAATCTGTCAAATCTAGAACCACCAGGTCGGCGGACAAGCATCTTCCCTCAACAAACACAGGACTACACTGGCAGACTGACTCTGCCACTGATGGATCACACTTGGGTCCACTGACCCAGAGAGGACACTCCAACCCAGAGATCATCAACCCCAACCTCTCAACGGCTCTCGGTGCAATAAAAGAATGAGATGCATCAGGGTCCATCAAGGCATACACATCTGAACAACCAATGACTAAGTTACCTGCCACCACGGTGTTAGATGCATCTGCCTCCTGTTGAGTCATCCTGAAGATCCGTGCTGGAGCTGATGGACCTTCACCTCTGAAACCCGCTGAAGAAGAGGCTGCCCCTCTCCCTCTACCTCTGCCACTGGCCTGAGTTGTGGCTGGAGCTGCTGGCTACGCTACACTATCTGAAGCTGTCTGCTGGGACTGTGCCATCGGGGCTGCTCTTGGACATTCTCGAGACATATGCCCCTCCTTACCACATCTGTAACAGGCTGTCATCCCAAACCGACATACTCCCCTGTGTGGCTTACCACACCTTGCACAAACTGCATTATCCGCACCAGAGCTTGAGCCACCTCCAAATCCCAGACTGGACTTAACCTTGTTCCAGAACTTGTTCTTCTTCGACTTCCTAGGGCCTCTGTCCCACTTTTTACTACCTGAAGCTGCTGCACTCAGAGAAGAAGAGCCTGGGGTCTTAGAACCAGAAGGCTGTTCCACTGACTGCTTGACTTTCCCCTCGATGATAGCACTAGCCTCCATCCTCCTAGCCATATCCACTATGGCATGGAAGCTCTCCCTATCTGCGGACTGGATCAAGGAGGAATACCTGGAGTGAAGTTTCATGATATACCTCCTTGACTTCTTCTGGTCTGTGTCAAGAGTTTGCCCTGCAAACGGCAACAGCTCCAAGAATCTGTCGGTGTACTCCTTTACACTCATTTCTTCTGTCTTCCTTAACTGTTCAAACTCAATCATCTTCAATTCTCTTGAACTGTCAGGAAAAGCCCATCCTGCAAATTCATTTGCAAACTCCTCCCACTATAGGCTGTCCAACCTCGGGCTCACATAGTTCTTAAACCACTCACGGGCCTTTTTGCATTTTAATGTGAACCCAACCATCTGAATGGCTCTACTGTCATCTGCCCCTATCTCATCTGTAATTGTTTTGACCCTCTCAAGGTACACAAACGGGTCATCTCTGGTTTCAAACTGGGGAGCACCCAGCTTCATATAGTCGGTCATCTTGACCTTGCTCCCACCAGATGAGCTAGACTTAGGCATATGGGTTGCTAGAACTGTGGGTTCTGCTGATGGTGGAGGAGGTACAACATTTTCTGAGGTAGGGTTTGCTGGATTTGGATAGTAAGGTGGGGGTGGATACATTGGGTATTGTGAATATGGTGGGTAGTAGGGTGGGTATGGCATCTGTGTGGGATAAGGAGTGAAGCTAGGGTAATCCGATGTACCTCCCATCGAATACCCGGGATTTTGTGAGAAGTGTGGGTAGTGGGGTGGCTGAACAAATCCCGAGGCCTGAGTGCCTCCTTGGGACTCTCCCATTCCCTCTTCTGACATGCTAACTCCCAGACTGCCATCCCTCCTCTGCTCTACATCGAAATCATCCCCCATGTCTTCTGACATTCCTCCCTGAACTGTTCCCCTCACTGATCTGCTCCTACCCAGATCCAGAGACCTTCTAGGGTCTCTTACTGCTCTTTCTCTGTTAGACCTACTAGACATTGCCCTAGGCAATGTAGGAGGACGGGCGCTCGTGCCCTTATCCTCAGGTGGCACTCCAGTCAATCGTGCAGATCGACGAGTTCCTCTCATCCTGTTTCTGAAAGGCAGTACATAACAAGCAAACATTAGCATCATATGGTTCATATGGGCACACATGAACCCTCATCACATACATCACATATCATTAATGCACAAGCATATAATCATGGCATTTCACATCATTATACAAGACAGGACTCCACATCCTATCCTAGTGGACATGATCTTTCCTATTGTGCTTGACTTTCTATAACATCTATGAGCCCGACACTCTAGGTCCGACCATATGAACCTAGGGCTCTGATACCATTCTGTAACGACCCAAAAATCGGACCGCTACCGGCGCTAGAATCCAGATCGGCTTAAGGCCACCGGGACCCGTAGCAAGCCTGACATATAGCCTGAAAACTTGTTTAATCCCATACATGATCAACAATATACATAAGAATTAAAACTTTTCTTTCATTCAAACACCAAACTCAACCTGTGCATGCACTATACGATATCATAATTATAACCATGATCCCTCTGTGGGATCTCACCAATGCCCCAATGGGCAATTACAACATATGTTGAGTTGGTTTACATAAACATCATAAAAGATCTAGGATCATGCATTACAAGGGATACCTTACACATAGGTCAAGCACAACCTCTAATCCTCAATATCATTACATTACATAACTATTCATAACTTTACATTTTATCATGTCCACATTCTATCTATTACATACAATTGACTTCAATACTCTTGCTGACCTCCTGGTCTACCCTGTACCTGCAAACCTGGGGAATTTGGGAGAGGGGTGAGCTACTAGAGCCCAGTGAGCAGAATAATAAAGCATTTAAAACACATGCTATCATGAAATGCATCACATCACAACTAATCATATCAAGGATGAACTTGTCACCATCTAGCCCTCTACATAATCCAATCATGCCAGGGGCGTAGTGCAGGCCACACCTGGTCTTTCTCTTATACATAACATAACATACATAACCAATAGTGCCAGGGGCGTAGTGCAGGCCACATCCGGTCTTTCTCTTACATAGTGCCAGGGGCGTAGTGCAGGCCACACCTGGACTTCCATATCATATCATCACGTCATAACATATGAGGGCTAATGGATCATTCAACATTCATCCACAACAACAACATATTATGCAATGCAACATATTCGTGATTTCTAATGCAAACAACCTAAAATATCACATGGCATCCGTGATGCATGAACATGCTCAAAACTGATTTATTTACTTGAAACATAAGGAGTTATTCTACTCACCTCTGGCTAGCTCTGACACTGACTGAAGCAGCTGACTCACTGCTGAGGTCCTCGGTTCCTCGGGTCCGAACCTACACAGGTGGACTCAAATGAGGGACCAAACAACTAGAACATAACTCTAAAAACATCCCCCAAAAACCCTCTAAAACTTCTCAAAACATCCATGCAAAAACATGCAAAGGAAGGCTGGACAGGGCACTTTCGGCGGTGGGTTCGGCGGCCGAAAGTCCCTCCAGAGCCGAAAGTCAAGCAGGTTCGGCGGCACCTTCGGCGGCCGAAACTCCCAGACAGAGGCGAAACTCATGCATATTCGGCGGCACTTTCAGCAGCCAAAACTCCTAGACAGAGACGAAAGTCTCCTTTCGGGGGCAAGCTTCGGCAGCCAAAGGCTGCTTCCACAAGCATGTTCGGCGGCCGAAAGTTCCTTTGGCTGCCGAACCTGGTTTCTCCCTTAGTGGCAGAAACTCAGCTCTTCTATGCATATACGCCTCCCTTTCCATCCAAACATGCCTAAACCTATTCTACAACACACATACACAAGCATACAAGCTCCTAGGGGCTTCAAACTATCTAAAACCCCATCTACAACACATCAATCATGCATTTGCAAGCCACATTGTTCACAAAAACACAACATAAACTCATAAACCTAACCATAAGCTAAACATGCATTCTACCCCATAGATCTTCATAAAACTTACTTAAAACATGCAATGAGCTTAAGATCGGCTCTTACCTCTTGAAGATCGAGAGAGAGACGACCTAATCTTGGAGATGGGAGATTTTCAACTTCCTTGGGTCTCCAAGCTCAAAACTTGCTCAAAACTTGAAAATCTTCAAAACAAGATGAAAACTTGTGAAAATCGTGAAAGATTTGAAGGAAGAACTCAAAGATTGGTGAGGGACGGCAGAGAGCTCACCTTGGCTGAAAATGGGGAGAAAAGTTCGCCCATTTCGGCTATGGGACCCTTTTATAGTGGCTGGCCAGGCCACGTTCGGGGGCCGAACGTGCCTCCGCATGCATGCCATGTTCGGCGGCCGAACTTGAGGTTCGGCGGCCGAACCTGGACTTCCCTCACTTATGCCTTCGGGGGCCTAAGGCACACTCGAAATGCATGTTCGGCGGCCGAACTTGAGATTCCTCCAAAGTTGTTTTCATGCAAAAACTCATTTCCTTTTTACTTAAAACCATGGAATACATTAAAACATTTTATGAAAACATGTTTCTACCCTACTAGAGGCTTCCGACATCCGAGATTCCACCGGACGGTAGGAATTCCGATACTGGAGTCTAGCCGGGTATTACAGTTATTAAAATTAAAAGAAAAATTAAAAACATGTTCACTCAGAAGCTATTAGTTTTTTGAGAGGGAAGGAAAGCAAAAGATTTAATCCATAGAATACATATTAATTTTATTAATGTAGCTCCTATTTATATAAATAATATGTAACTAAAATATCAGATAATATTATAAATAATCTAAATTTAAATTTAAAATTTTAAAAAAATTAAAAATTAAGTCAATTACTTCAACAGAAGCAAGCGTTTATGTTTTTATTGGTCTTTTTTAAAACTGAATTTGAGAATAAAAAATATTAGGGAAATTTACTTTTTAGTCCCTGAGGTTTAACGTAATTAACACTTCTGTCCCTCTATTTTGGCGACCCAACACTTAAGTCCCTCACTTTCTCTTCCGTCCAAATTCGTAGTCCTTCCGTCCATTTAAACCGTTTGGTCAAAGAGTCAAAAGTGAGAGGTGATAATTTTTTCCAGAAATACCCTTCTCTTAATGTGAAATTCCTTTTTTTTTTTTTCTCTTTCATGCTTTCTCTCTCCAGTTGCAGAAGAAGAAGAAGAAGAAGAAGAAGAAGAAGAAGAAGAAGAAGAAGAAGAAGAAGAAGAAGAAGAAGAAGAAGAAGAAGAAGAAGAAGAAGAAGAAGAAGAAGAAGAAGAAGAAGAAGAAGAAGAAGAAGAAGAAGAAGAAGAAGAAGAAGAAGAAGAAGAAGAAGAAGAAGAAGAAGAAGAAGAAGAAGAAGAAGAAAGAAGAAGAAGAAGAAGAAGAAGAAGAAGAAGAAGAAGAAGAAGAAGAAGAAGAAGAAGAAGAAGAAGAAGAAGAAGAAGAAGAAGAAGAAGAAGAAGAAGAAGAAGAAGAAGAAGAAGAAGAAGAAGAAGAAGAAGAAGAAGAAGAAGAAGAAGAAGAAGAAGAAGAAGAAGAAGAAGAAGAAGAAGAAGAAGAAGAAGAAGGAGGAGGTTAATTTTGTCAATTCACGTGTCCCAAACGACTATTTTGGACGGAAGGACGACTATTTTGGACGGAAGGACTACGAAGTTGGACAGAAAAGAAAGTGAGGGACTTAAGTGTTGGGTCGCCAAAATAGAGGGACAGAAGTGTTAATTACGTTAAACCTCAGGGACTACAAAGTAATTTTCCCAAAATATTAACACAAAACTACAAAAAGTGGACTGCACTTTCTAGATTTTGTTTTATTTTTTAATTTTTTTTTATTTTCTTTAATTTTGTAAATTCCATTTCTGTATTAAATTTTTTACATCCAGCATCTTTATCACAATTACTCTATAGTTTCTTTTAATGTCTCTTTCTTACTTTTTTTTCTTTCTTAACTTCGTTTAATCCAATATTTATTAAAAAACACTCTTAGTTATTTAATTCAGAACATCTCTAACAAAATTTCTTTCATGGTTAGATCTTTATTTTGATTATATAAGATTATTTTAAAGAGAGATATTATAACTTGTTATATATTATAATTATCCAATCAAATTATTTAAATAAAATTGTTGTTGTGGCAAAAAATTTAAGACTCCACAATCTTGTTGCGTTTGCAGTCATTTCATTAAAAAAAATAGTTTATAAAAAATAAATGATAAAAATCTTCCAACAGTTTTTAGTTTTCAAAATATTTAGAACTATATATAATATTATGGAACAGAATTGGTTGTTTTAACTGTGGTTATTGTTAATCGCCCTTAGCTTTTCTAATAATGGTTAGTTAAAATTTAAAAATTAAAACTTTATTTTAAAATAATTTTTAAAATAGTATTTAATATTTTGACTTTAGGGATTAAAACAAGTGAATTATAAAAAATTATTTTTATAACATTTGATTAACCACTATTTCAATAATTATCTACTACTGAAATAACTAATAACACTAATACTGCTGAACAAAGTCTAACCTTTTCATCAACTTACTTAATTACTAAATATTATGAAAAATTTCTTTTATGTTCTATGTTACGAGTATAGTTGTCAAAATCAGACTGAATTGGTTAAAATATAGTCTGATTTAGTTTAAGTATAAAACTCTCTAATTGATTGAATCAAAATAAAACAGTAAGATAGAGCATTATTTGATTTACATTAAAAAACTGAGTGAATTGATAATTCAATAATTCAATTTGGTTTATATAATAAATTAATTTGGTTTGACTTTTACTTTTAAAATTTATAGTCTAATAAGTTCGATTCAATTTGAAAATTAAAATTTTAATAAAACTAAATTAAACTGTATAAATACATTTGAATGGGAACAAATCACAACCTTCACTTGTGTTTTTGTGGTAAGTTATTAATAATTGCCTTCAAGCCTTGGCATCCATGTTTTTATAACACTGATTTCTTCTTCTTTTTTCTATTTTTTTCTTCTTAAATTTTAATCCTAATAATCCATCTTCAATAAATTTCATTCGTCAATTTCTATATTATATATAAATTCTTTTAAAACTAAAAACTCTAGTTATTCTCTTATTTTTCTCTCTGTTGTCGCCTCCATCTTTACTTTTACAATGTTAGCAATTTTTTTTTAACGAAAATGCAACATGGGCTGTATAGCGTAACACCATAGCTCGAGCGTCGCAGGTGATGCAACTCTTGAATCGCGATGCCGCACGAATCTAGTTAGCCTCCAGCGTCATAGTGGTCCAATAGTCCAGCAGCATAACAAGTATAGGTCTAGCTTGACATAGAGCAATTAGCCTTGGATTTCACGGCAGATTTGGACCAGGCTTAACTTTTGCTGCCGACGTCCGATAGAGACTCACGATAGTTTTTTGGAAAGGGAATTTCGAGACGCACAACTTTCAAAAGTGTGACGAGGGACGCACAACGTTCATAATTTCGATACGGAAATTCCATCGTTTAGGGGGTCAATTTTGCATTTTAATTATTTTTTTAGATATTTTGGGTATTTTCATAATTTTGCATATTAGGGTTTTGTTTTCTATTATAAATATCCTCTCTTGACTATTAGAAACTTACTTTTTCAATTTTTGAGGAATTTCAATAAAACTATCTTTTCTCTTATTTCGTCTTAGCCAAACGATATTGGTTAAAATTCCTGACGGAGTCTAAATAGTCCTTTATCAGATTGGTATCAGAGTTAAGTTTGACCAAGACAGATAACCAAGAGGCGCGACTTACTGCGATTGAGGCATCTTTGGCATAATTGAGGGAGATGATCGAATAGTTGACCCTGCAGTAAGAACTCCACCAACCCGTTGCCGCCGCACACCCCCCAGTCGCCAATCTTGTGGTCGCCAATCCTGTACCTGCAAATCTTCATCAGAATTATCAAGAAGGTTACAAGATCAAGATAAACCTTCAAAACTTTTCTGGTTCGCTAGATGTGGAATCTGTTCTTGATTGGCTCGCAAAGGTTGAACATTTTTCGAAGTTATGAACGTGGAAGAGGATCGCAAGGTTCCGATTGTGGCCTATAAGTTAAAAAGGAGTGTAGCAGCCTGGTGAAATTCGATTCAAAACAAACGCTATCGGAGGAGGCTGGAACCCATACGAAACTGGATGTTGATGAAGCAGATATTTGAACAATGATTCTTGCCTAGCGATCACACTTAGGTTTTGTATAACCGGTATCATGAATGTGTACAGGGGAACCGAAGGGTAGATGAATATACCGAGGAGTTTTTGAGGTTGATTGGCAGCCACGACAGCAGTACAACCAGAATTTCAATTACAAAAATTCTGGTTCAACAGGGACGCAACAATATAGAGGCAATTACAGCAGGCAGCCTTCTAAGGTTGTAAATTCTAGCAATCCTCAGAATACCATGGAAGAAAGGAGAGACAATAAGGGAAAGGCAGTCACCACTACAACAGACAAAGGAGTCAGAACGAACCCTTATCAGAAGCCAACGGGAGACATATGTTATCGCTGCAAGCAACCTGGTCATCGATCAAATAATTGTCCAGAATGTAGAGGAGTTAATACTGATCACTGACAGGTTAATATAGTTGAGCAGGTGGCTGAAACTGACGAGGAAGTGGATGATGATGACAGATCTATTGCTGGTTCTGAAGATGGAGAGGTCACCTATGTGGTGAAGAAAATCTTATGCTCAACAAAACAGGAGGATGAGATGCAAAGGAGGAAGATTTTCTAGGCAAAGTGTCGAGTAGGAGAGGCAATTTGCAGGCTAATTATAGATAGCTGCAGTTGTGAGAATCTGATAGCTAAGCAATTGGTGGAGAAATTGCAGTTGCCTACACAGCCGCACCCTTCGCCATACAAAGTCGGATGGATTAAGGAAGGTTCGACAATTGAGGTCAACAGAATCTGCAGCGTGCCTATCTCGATCGGTAAATCTTATACTGAACCTGTTAATTGTGATGTTATGGATATGGATTGCTATGGCATTTTGCTAGGTCGCCCTTGGCAATTCGATGTTGATGCTTTACATAAGTGGAAGGAGAATTCATACATATTCACGTGGAATCAAAAGAAGATTACTATCTTGCTTTCCGGTTCTGCGAAACATTCTAAAGTGGAAGGGAAGAATGTTGTTGTTGTTTCCACAGGAGTGCAGAGGCTATCAGGCACAGTTGAGAAATCTGGAGGCACACTGGCTTTATTGGTGAGAGCAAAAGGTACAATGGAGGATGCACCATCTTTACCACCACCCGTTAAAGAGCTGTTGAAGGACTTTCCTAAGATAATGGAGGAATCATCCAAGCTTCCACCTCTACGGGATATCCAAAATCAGATTGATCTCATTCCTGGATCAAAATTACCTAATCTACCTCATTACAAGATGAGTCCAAAGGAGAGTGAAATCCTTTAAGAACAGGTAGAAGAATTACTGAAGAAGGGGCATATTCGGGAGAGTTTTAGCCCCTGCGGAGTACCTGCCCTATTAGTTCCAAAGAAAGATGGGACTTGGAGAATGTACGTGGATAGCAGGGTCATCAACAAAATTACAGTTCAATATGGATTTCCTATTCAGCGATTGGATGATATGCAAGATCAGTTATCCGGGTCTAAAGTCTTTCCTAAAATTGACCTTAAAAGTGGCTATCACCAAGTTCGGATCAAGGAGGGAGATGAATGAAAGACTGCCTTCAAGACTAAGGAAGGCTTGTATGAGTGACTGGTTATGCCCTTTGGTTTAACGAATCCACCTAGCACTTTTATACGACTCATGAATCAAGTTTTGCGTCCTTTCTTACGCAAATTTATGGTTGTTTATTTTGATGACATCTTGATTTTTAGTCGCAGTGAGGAAGAATATCTACAGCATCTCCGTCAAGTCATGACAACCTTGCAAGAAAGTGAGCTGGTTATTAATCTTAAGAAGTGCATATGACGGAGCGCATTCTGTTCCTGGGGTTCGTTGTTAGTGCAGAAGGGATACATGTTGATGAGAAGAAGGTAGAAACAATACGGAATTGGCCCATCCCCAAAACTATTTCTGAAGTTCGCAGCTTTCATGGCCTTACTACCTTTTATCGACGGTTTATCAGAAATTTCAGCAGCATCGTTGCCCCTATCAGAGATTGCTTGAAGAAAGAGAGAGTGCAGAAATTTGCATGGACTGAAGCTGACAACAAGAGCTTTGAAGAGATTAAAGATAAGCTTACTTCTGCCCCTATTCTTGCTCTACCCGATTTTGATAAACTGTTTGAGGTTGAATGTGATGCTTGTGGAGTTGGGATTGGTAGAGTGTTGTCACAGTCTAAAAGGTCTATTACCTTCTTTAGTGAGAAACTGAATGAAGCTAGAAAGAAGTGGTCTACTTATGAGTAGGAGCTATATGCAGTATTTCGGGCTTTTAAAACTTGGGAGCAGTATTTGATGGGGCGAGAGTTTATTATTCACACAGATCATCAATCTTTGATCCATTTTAAAACTCAAAAACATGTGAATAAGATGCATGCTTGATGGGCAGCTTACTTTAGAGCCTTTCATTATGTCATCAAACATAAGGTTGGCCATAGTAATAAGGTGGTAGATGCTTTGAGTAGGAGGGCTGCTCTGTTGATTACAGTTAATCAGGAGGTTGTAGGTTTTGAATTCCTGAAGGATTTGTATGCTACAGATGATGACTTTGCTGATATATGGGCTAGAGTCTAGACTCACAAGCCTACTGATGGGTTCTTGATACATGACGGCTTTCTTTTTAAGGAGAACAGGTTATGCATTCCTCGATCTTCTTTGCGGAAAAGCTGATTCGGGAGGTCCATGGAGGAGGTTTGAGTGGTCATTTAGGGCGTGACAAGACTATTACTGGATTGGAGGAGCGTTTTTACTGGCCACAATTAAAAAGGGATACAAGTCAAATGGTTCAGAAGTGCCCAGTGTGTCAAACTCAGAAGGTACACTCACAGAATACAGGCTTATACACTCCATTGCCTATTCCAGTACATCCTTGGGAGGACTTGTCTATGGATTTTGTTCTTGGTCTTCCACGTACTCAATGTGGATCTGATTCCATTTTTGTTGTTTTTGACAGGTTCTCCAAAATGGCACATTTCATTCCTTACAAGAAAACATTAATGATGCTTCTCATGTAGCAAAACTGTTTTTCCAAGAGATTGTTTGCTTACATGGTATCCTTAAGACCATTATTTCTGACAGAGATGTGAAGTTTCTAGCTCACTTCTAGGTGACTTTATGAAAATATTTTGGAACTGAACTTCGATATAATAGTGCTGCACATCCCCAAACTGATGGACAAACTAAAGTGGTGAACCGCACGCTTGGCAATCTTCTGCGCTGCATCTGCAGTAACAAGAAAACTGTTTGGGATCTTGCTCTTGCCCAAGCAGAATTTGCTTACAATAGTGTTGTCCATATTTCCATAAAGATGTCACCGTTTTCTATTGTGTACAGGAAAGTCCCAACGCATACAGTTGATCTTATTGCCCTTCCCACAGGTTCTCACAACAGTATTGCAGCAAGCAACTTGGCAAAACAACACGTAGATATTTTCAAATAGGTACAACAATACCTTAAAGAAGCCAATGACAAATATAAAGCTACGACTGATAAACATAGGCGTTTCAAGTCCTTCAATATCGGTGATCAAGTTATGGTGTGTTTACGCAAGGAGCATGATAGAGGACAGAAAAAGCTTAATGCCAAGAAGATTGGTCCATTCCAGATCATTTAGAAGATTAATGATAATGCCTATGTTCTTGACCTCCCACATGAGATAAAAATTTCCAAGATATTTAACGTGGCGGATCTATTTCAGTATTACCCTGCTGATGACAACTCGAGGTCGAGTTCTTTACAAGTGGAAGGGAATGACATGAAGCAATTAGTCTTGGACTTTACGGCAAACTTGGACCGGGCCTAACTTTTGCTGCCGATATCCAATAGAAACCCACGATAGCTTTTTGGAAAGTAAATTTCGAGACGCACGAATTTCAAAAGTGTGATGAGGGCCATAGGCCTGGTCAGGAAGTTCGATATGGAAATTTCATAGTTTAGGGGGTCAATTTTGCATTTTAATTATTTTTTTAGATATTTTGGGTATTTTCATAATTTTGCATATTAGAGTTTTGTTTTCTATTATAAATAGCCTCCCTTGGCTATTAGAAACTCACTTTTTCAATTTTTGAGAAATTTCAATAAGATTTTTAGTTTTCTAGCCTATTTTTTCTCTTATTTCGTCTTAGCCAAACGATATTGGTTAAAACTCCTAATAGAATCTAAATAGTTCTTTATCACAGCTGCAGTGACATAAGTCTAGTGCGATCAAATTGTGTTTCATCTTCAATTTGTAAATCCTTATGTGCTGATATTTGTATTTTTCGCATTGTGTTTCTTTAATCCTAAAATATATATTGTTTTATCCTGTTGATTGTATTTTCTTAGTGCAAAAATTTTTCCCCTTTTAAATGGTATTTGGCTTGAAAATAGAAGAAAATGAGATAAAAAAAGAATAAAATTCTCTTATTTTGACTCGAGGGAAATTGAAAAAAAAAAAACAAAGGAACTAGAAAATGATAGAAAATTTTGGGATCGAAAAAGTGAACCAACTTCAAACTGGAAAAAAATAGTTCAATTATGTTCATCTTATCGGTTTGATTTAGTTTTTATATTTTTAAAAAATTGATTTTTGATTTTTCGATTCGGTTTTCGAACTGACTAGCTGCTCACCCTTATAGAGTGGTGCAAACCAATCGGATATTGAGCAAACAAAAAACTTGCACGTTTTTATTTCAATTTTCAAAATTGAACCAGTTTGCACTAAAAAAAATGAAATAGTTTTCATTGGTACTGGGATCCGATCTTAGCACCTTAAAAAGCAAAAAATAGATTTAACTATCTTAACACCCAAATGAACCATTACTTCAATATGCTTAAATATATATTAAGGAACCTTGTCTTTTTTAAATTATAATTTTTTTTATAGTGAATATAGAAAGAGAAACATATCACAAGCAATGGTAGGGATAAGAGGTAATTTTACTCAAAGTCACTAAACTTAAGTCACTATTTCACGATGGTCACTAAATTCCAATTTGTTTCAAAAAAATCATCAACGATTAAATAGTTATATGAAACAGTCACTCGGATGAGTTTTTTGTCAATTTTCCAACGAAGTGCACACGTGGCATGTCTTATGTGGCTTAGAAAATTTTAAAATCAAGTTACTTTGCCACATCATTAGAGGTTTTAAACCTCTGCATGAGATTTACAAATCCCAAGTCTCTTGTTTCTAACTCAATTTTTTCCTGTTCTCCCATGTTCGCCGGTGAAGAAGTACCTTACAAATTACGTTTTGCATCTTCATCTTTTCTTCTTTCTTTTTTTTCTTCTTCATCTGTTCATTGTTGAATCAAAGGTCAAGGAGGAGCATTTATGTAGGGGGTTCGTTCTATATCCAAGTAAGCATACTTTTTCCTTAAAATGTTTAGAATGCAAATATGTGATTCTCAATATAACCCATTTTGCTTATGGTTTTTTTTAATGGTATTTATATAGGAAAAAGAAGTTTTTGAGAGTATTGAAACTTGTTAGTTGCAAGAGTTAATGGCAGGAGTTAGTGGTTCTATAAAATTTACAATGAGTTTACATATTTAGAGAGTTAAGGTGAGTACTCATGCTTTGATGAAAATTGTTGGCCAATTGAAAAATGTTAAAGTGATATGATGTCATTGGTAAGAATTGATAAAATTAGTCAAGTTTTAAAGTTGGAGGTAACACTAAGGTATTTTTGGAGGGTTCTTGGTAGTGATTATAGGGATAGTCTTAGACTATTAGGAAGTGACCAAGATGTTATGTTTATTTGTGAACATGTTATGGAAGGGGGAACTATAGAAGTATATGTTGAGCATTTGATAGTAGATGATTTGAGAAAAGAATTTGAAAAAGAATCAATGAAATGTAAAAGTAAGAGTGTTTTTTTAGAAGAGATTGAAGAAGAAAAACGTCCTCATACGATTTCAAAGATGAAATATAAGAGAAGAGCACCATTACTTCTATGTGGTCCTAAAATGGATGCAATTGATCCTATTGCTCAAAGTTCACATGAAAATCAACCCGTAGGTGAAGCTAATGAGACAAAGTGTAACATCTCCTTACCCTATCAAGGTGTAAACAGAGCAAGGATTGTCACAAACTATACTTTCTTAGATATTTCAAAACTAAACCATTTCCTTTATATGTAATTGCCAAGTTACTAGGTAGTTCATGTAAATTTCATAAAGCGAGTAAGTAAATGTAAGATTTTAAATCAAAATTTTGGTAGAATTTCCTCTGTTTGATCAGCATTTCAACCTATAGTACATATGAAAAATATATTTATAATTATCAACTGTCATTTGATATCTTATTATTCTTCCATTTAGCAAACATTTCATAACAACATTATTCCTTATTTTTCCACAAATATCATCACATGCAAACGCTTAGCTCTTTTTCTTTATCCATACATGATTATATTATTTTAACTTACATAACCTTCATAACCCATTCTATTTAATATGTACATACCAAAATATAACTGTACTATGACTTAGAGACTCAAAATAACCAACTATGATAATGATCTTGATATTTGATGTAGATCTCTGATAACTTCTGCAGTGTTTACTTTATTTACAACCTGCGTGAAGTAAAAACCAACACGCTGAGCTAATACTCAGTGAGTGATTATGAAAAATAATAAAATAATGCAAGCATACTCATATATATATATATATATATATATATATATATAATTAAGTAAACAATTATAAGCATGTAAAGTGTAGTTAACATGATACAAAACATACTTATCAAACTTTTGGTATAAGATAGAAGTGCCATATGTATTATTATGCACGACAAGAATTTCCTTCATATTCAATAAAAACATCTTTTTTTGCCACTATTACACATTTTATATTATAGCAAATCATCATAGCTTAGTGCATGCAATAGATGCAGACATATTAATATTCACTGATAATTTCACAAAATCGAGTATCAATCTTAATTAGGTTCTCAACCCTTATAAACACATAGTAGGGTCGACTAGGTAGATAAGAAGTTATAACAGTAGGCACATGGTGTCAAATAGTAGGCTCAGAGGCCAAAACTGTGATAACAGGTTTCGTGGCTATGCTTATGAGGTACTTCATATATAACCTCAAATATAAATCATATTCAGTAGTAGTACTGCAGACTCTGTATGTTTATATGACATGCCATATTCTTTAAACTAACCTCAACTCCTATAAGTTTATCAGAGCTAAGCATCATTAATTTAATTTATCAATTATTCAACATAAATGCATGTTATTTGAAACTATTTGAAATCATTTCCAAAGTACATATATCATATGCTAAGGTTAATAAGATGAAAAACTCATGGTAAACAGTGCAAAACTTTATTGACTTAACATTCCAATATTATGCGACTCTTATTAATTCAAACTTGGGCAATTATTTCTTTTGCATGAATTTAGGTTATAAACTCAAATTAGCCTAATTCGTGTGCAAGCATCATTAAAACACTTTGAATTACCTATCTTGATTTTGGGGCATATTTGAACTTTTTTATACAAGTTTTGGACTTTTTTGGTGAGTTTGGCTAATAATTGTGTCTTTCTTTGTTTATTTTTTGTTTGTTCCTATCTTTGCCTCTAATACATTGAATTGGATAATTTTATACTCATATTATTCAATTAATTACAAAAATCATTACATACACATCCATTATTCGTATATTGGCAAAGATAATTTATTATTGTTCTTTTCTAATATATTTACTTCTAGTCTTTGTTTATTACATTTCTTGTTAAGAATTATCTTGTTTTTTCTAATTACTTTATATTGTTTGTTGTTTATTTATTTATTTATTTTTGTTTGAACTAATTTTTAAAGAGTAAGTCTCTAAGGTATCACTTGAGAGGTAAAAGATAAGAATATGAACTTATCTAATGAAAAACTATTATTTGGTGTGAGACAAGAGCAGTAAAATTTTGTTTTAGAATGAAATATATTTTTATCCAATTTTTACTTTAGATATATGGTTTAAATCAGGATATGTAATTCAATTTTATATTTAAGTAGTACTTCATAATATTATATAATTTATAAATATCGATAATTTTTAAATCTCATATTAATGTGGAGATCATACACAATATATTATTATGATATAAAATTGAATTATAAATTAAAATAAACCAAGTGAAAAACTAATGAAAACTATATTATATTTTTTATATTTTTTCCTTTAATTTAACTTTTCTCCATTACATATAATTAAATATTTATTATTTTAAAAATATTATTATTTAAAATTTAAAATTATTTTTTAAAAATATTTTAATAATTATTTATAAAAATAATAGTATTATTATTAATAAAAATATTATAATTAATTGTTTACTATTTATTTAAATAACATTTTTTTATTAAACTTCAATTTAACTGCGGTTGAATTTTAAACCTTTAATTCTATATTTTTACCAATTCATTAACCGAATCAAGTTTTAAAACCTTGGTTAAGAGTGTAAACTTTATTTTTTTTATTAAGTTCATTTTTTATTAAATTTATTATTATGTATTTATATATTTAGATGAATTAATAATACAATTAAGTATAATAATTATAAATTAGAAGTATTATTAAAATAATATAAAATTTTATTTTATATTTACTATAATGCTGCTAAAATTAAATTTATTCATAAATTTAATTTGTAGCATAAATTCTCATTGTTAAATTATATTAACGGTAGCTTGTTGCTAAAAATATTGATCCTATTTTTAAAGTTAAAATAAATGAAATTTATGACTTTTTAAATATGAACTTTATTAAAAAATAAACTTTTTATTGTAATTATTAATTACTTTTTTATAAAAATTATTTTAAAATATAATAGAAATAAATTAAATAAAATTTAAGCATAAAAGGAACTATTGCAATTAAACAGTTAAATTAAAGATTTTTTAAAATAATAATAAATTACTATCATTTTATTTATATCCATTATTGATAATCATTGTAACGGTGAACTGTTAGCAGTGAACAGATAGATTATAACCGATAATTGATAACTGATTTTAGTTAATATAATTAAATATTTAATAAATTATATTTAATCGTTAAGTGATTAATAAAAATATATATTAATGTGTTATATTCATAAAATAAATATAAAAATATTAATTTATTATGAAATAATATAATAATTAAAATAAAAATATAAAATATAAATATTTTTTTATTTACCTGTATAATTTTTATTATATAATAATGAATATTACAACTAGTTTAATTATTTTTAATTTAAATATTATGTCCATAATCTTGAATAATTAATTAATGTAAAAATTTTAATTTTAAAAAATTATAATTAATAAATTGTGAAAGATAATATAATTTAAATAAAATATAAAATTAAAATACCTATGAACTTATCATGAATGATTTTAAAATTAAAATTGATATAAAATTAGTTAATTGGCCTCATACCAGTGGCTTATCAGTTATTTTTTCACTTTTTGAAATTTTATTAAATTCTTAGTTTAACTATTTAGATATTTAACGTCTATTAAATAAATTTAATTCTCAGATTAAATATTTTTAAATTATTTTAAATTAATTTTTTAACTAATCAAAACAAAAAAAATAATAATTATAGGATCTAGCCAAGAGTAATTTCAATTTGAAAATAAAATCAATGTAATTAACTAATGAAATTAAAAATTTTAAATAATAATTGTATTACTAGATTTTTCTAATCAATCAAAATAACGAAAATTTTATAATTATTAAATCTAGCCATTAGCATTTTGAATTTAAATCTAATTAACAATCAAATTAAAAATGTTTAAATAATACTAAATTATTATATTATTTTTTAACCAATCAGAGTTAAAAATTGTGATGAGTAAGTCTATATACACACCCACGTACACAAATACAAACACAAAGCTATTACATTATAATTGTAAGATTAAATTTTTTAAAAAAAATTCAAAAAACACAAATATAATTCCTTTAGAAAGAAAATCTGAAAAGGACGTACATAACTACAAGCCAACACATAATTATGATGGAAAAGAGGACCCAAAAGACGATAGATAATTGGAAACCAAGCAGCAAATGCAAAGGCAACGGCGGTGGCACGTGATGGACCATGGGCTACAACGCCCAGACCAGATGATGCATCATTTGGCATTTGGTGGGGTGGCCTACGGAATTGTCTGGGTGTTAGTGGGCCACTACTGGGCCACATAAGTTTACCTGAGAGTGAGAGTAGTGATGTCACCATGAGACAATATAAAAAAAATTATTTGGTTTCTTAATTGAAAATATTGCTTAATGTAAATATTTTTACGTGAATAAAAAAAATTAAAAAAATAATATTTTTTACATATTTAATCTGATAATAAATTTATCTGAATAAATCTGAAAAGTCTCGATTATACTATTTCGATCTTCAATCATCCATTTCTATTTAAAAAAAAAAAAATTCTTTTTATAAATGTAATTTTTTAAAAACTAAATTTAGTTTGTTAATAATTATCTTTAGGTGAAGTAATATAAATTCTAATTATATAAAATATAAATTTTATTTTAATTTTTTATTTAATTAATTATAAGTTTAAATAAGTGTAAAATTTAATTTATTAATTTGACCAATAGGTTATGGTTTTGGGATACAGGGAGTCCCATTCTCCATTATGTTGTCTCTAAATTTTCAACTTGTCAACTCTTATCATTAAAGCATGATTTATGAACAAGAATATGATTAGGCGGCTAATTTTAAACCCATATTATAATAATAAGAAATTGAGTTTTTTTAACACTTACGTCAGGATGTATATAAATTGCATATACATGTTATTTAAAATAGATAAAATTTTAAATTTAATTACGATTAAAATTTTCATTTCAAAAAAAATACGATTATTTTAGTTGTTAAAATTCAAACTTTTAAAAAAAATTACGATTATTTTAGTTGTTAAAATTCAAACTTTTAAATTGGTTGAAGTCATAATCAATTTTTAAAATAATTTATTCAATTAAAAAAATTTAAAATTTTATATTTAATTATAATTATCGCTAAATTTTTTAGTATTATATTTAAACTTTTTAATTTTTTTATAATTATAATAAACTTTTAAATTAATTTAAGTATTATATTCAAACTTTTTAATTTTTTTATAATTATAATAAACTTTTAAATTAATTTAAATTAATTCATATGATAAATATTTATTAAATTTGTATAAGCAATCATTTAATTCGAAAACCTACTTTTCTATTTAAGGGGCAGAGCCCTCTCCCACTTCTCCTCCACTCATTTTCTTTTCATCTAATACTCTTCTTTCTTCTTCCTTCTCCTTAAAAAATTTTAAATTTTACACTTCATAGCATATATCTCCTTAAAAAATTTTAAATTTTACACTTCATAGCATATATTTACGTTGTTTTAAAAATTTTATGAAATAAGTTAGCTAAGCATAAAGTGAAGAAAATATAAAAAGGAATCTATAAATTAAGAATGGATTCTCAAAGTAATTTTTTCTAACACATTGTATGGCTCATTACTTTTTGCAAAAAATAATTTATTCTGATTATAACATGCGTGATATAGAAATGGTTGATGTTTTGATTGAAATAGTTTCGTTGTGTTATTTTAAATTTTTAAGTACTATTTGGATAAAATCCAAAGTAGGAAATTATTATATTTTAGTAAATTTTTATTTTTGTATTTATGAAAAATTAGATTCTGCATTTAGATGCACTTGTAAAGTAGTCTTTTCATTTCGCAAAAAAAAATACTGTAAGAGAGAAAATAGAAAAATTAAGAGGAACGTATATATCTTAATTTAATATTAAATTATTTATTGTATAATTTTAAGAGTATACTGACTGACATGTTGATATAAGAAGAAGGTGAACATATAAATTATGAAGCGAATATGTATGATTACTTGAGTAAAAAAAGAAAAAATTATTTAAATCCGTTAAACGATCAAGCGAAGGGAGCAGATTTGAAAAATAAAAAAAAAAAGTTAATTTATAATGTTTGTAATTAGTTGTTATTATTTTTATTTTCTAATATTTTTTATTTTTTATTTTAAAATGTGTATTTTTTATGTTAAATCGAAAAATATTAATATTTTCTTGAGGTTTTATTAATTGAAATTATATTTTGTAATTATTTGTAATTTAAACAAAGTAAAAAAAATATAAAATACACCATGTAAATTATTTTAATTAATAAAAAAAAAGTAAAATTAGTATAGCGAAAAAAAGTCATCAATGATAAAAATAATATTAAATATCAAACATTAGAAATCAACGATAAAAATTATTATTTCATATGTTATTTAAAAAAATTGCAAACCATTTAAATTATAAAAAGATTATATAGATACGGAATATAAATTTAATTTTAATTTAGATATATATATATATATTAACATATAAATTAAAATAATTTAATTCATAATATATATATATATATATATATTAAAATAATATAATTTAAATTAAAAAAATAAAAAATAAAATATTTACCATCCCCTCCGTAGAGGAGGCTCGGTAAGTGGCACCAGACTCTCTTCACAGCAGACAATCTCTGCCATGAAGAGACTCGAGGTTTGGTGTCACTTTAAGTGACGCTAGGCCATGGCTCTCTTAATGGCAGAGATTGTCTCTGCCATGGAGGAAAAAGCTCGGCGCCACTTAAAGTTAAATCGTAATACATTTAAGATATTTGCAAAAATAAAGCAATGTGAAATCATAAATTTCTATTCACACTACATGTCTTTTTATTATGATCCGATTGGCCACATATTGAACAATGATTTTTTTTAGAAATATTAACTTTGGCAACACTCCAATCCATTTCGTTGTGGATCCTTGATGACTTTAGTCGCCCTTTTTTCCTAATTCGGTTCTTATTTAGAATCAGTGGTACTTCATAGTCTGCAGGCTAATAGCCTGAATTACCTAATAGAGTGAACATGTGTTCGTAACATTTGATTATCCTTTCCAAGCTATCAACAAATTATTCATAATCCACAAACCTCGACATGCATGCTGCTATGGCATGTGAACATGGGACGCGCATCTTTTGAAATTTACCGCAAGTGTAAGTCCTTTTTATAAGCTTCACCACTTGTTTTTGCCCTGATTTTGCACTTCGAACTTCGACAACCAATTCATCACGATTAAATGTTGTAACACGATGGGCATTTGCTGATTGTGCATTCTTCTGTATGATTTCACCACATGAATGGGTGATTTTATAGCCATCCTGTTGTTGCCGACGAAATTGGCTTCTTCTAGTGTCGATATAATGTGCACATTGATAAAAAAATTTTCAACCATTACTGTAATGGGCAATGCTCGAAAGCCTTTCAACATTTCATTGACAGACTCAATAGTGTTAGTCGTTATTGATCCATATCGCTTTCCACCATCGTGGGAACGAGTCCACTTGTCCAAAGGAATCTTCACAGCCCATTCAAAAATCTCTGGATTAACTTTCTTTATTTTATTCATCGCCTCATAGAATTTCCTTCTTTGGTTATGATTGGCAATTAAGGTGAAAATATAATATTAATTATGACTTGGTTATATACAATAAATTTATTAATTTAAATTAAAGAATTGTAATTGAGATTTTACCAGCTTTCTGCAGGCATTTCTTAATTACTGCATTCTTAAATTTTGTGTTATAATTGCTCAAAATATAACGAATACAGTATCGATAATGTCGACTTGGTGGTTGCCACCAATCTTGTTCCATTGCTTTCTTAATTCCAATGTGACGATAAAAAATAATACATAAATCTTCACGTTCTGTCACATATGCTCTCAAACAAGACATGAAACATCCCCAATTATCTAAATCCTCATTCTCAACAATTGCAAAGACAAGTGAAAATATCTGATTATTTCCATCCAGCCTTATTGCACACAATATATACCTACTATATTTGCTATATAGGAATGTACCGTCAATAAAAATCATAGGCTGACAATGTTTGAAACTCTCTATCGATTGACAATATGCCCAAAATATGCAATCAAATACACGACAAGTACGATCGATACGATCGTTTATATAGTGGGGATCATCTTCAATTATGAAGATTGAACTAGGATTGAAGTGGCAAACTGCATTTATGTATTTATGGAGCCTTCCATACGATTCATCCTAACCACTAAAAATTTTCCTAATTGGAAATTGTTTTACCTTCTATGTCTTTGAATATGATAATTCATATCCAACCTTATCTCTAACTTCTGCCTGTAGCGTTTTTATTTTAATGTGTGATTGCTCTTCTATCATCAACAAAATAAATTGGCTTATAAATTTAGTATCCAATTGTCAATAGTCTCCTTCAACCGTTGGGTTAGAATATGTATGATGTCTAGTATACGATACAATTCTCCAGACCTCAGATCTCTCCCTCATCGAAGCACACACGTGCCATTTGCAATTATTATTTTTTATATTTGCATTTAATACTATATGTTTTCTTCTTTGTCTCATTAGAACAAAATTGATGATGTCTGCACAGATGATATTCCTTTGCTGACGCTATTACAGCATCTTTGGACAAAAAAAACCATCCCAACAGAATACTCATTATTCGGATTCCAAAAAAATATCAGTAGGTGGCCTTGTATAGGGATCGATCTGCATGAGGTCAAAATCTATTTCTGAATATGGAGGAGGATGTACAAGTGGCAAAATGGTATTAGAATACCGAACAATTGCATTATCATCACCCGATAATATGTCATCATCTTCAATCCAACCACTTCATACTCATTAACGTCCGGATCAAATAATATATCTGAATTAACATATTCATCAACTTCATCCATAACTTCATTGACTATATTATTTTCATCTTGCTCTTCATTAATGGGACGCAAAAGTGAGTCTGAATTCTCTAAATCAACAGTATTAAAGGGTCCAGCACAATCACCATTCTCATTTCTGTTAACATCTCTAACGACATCCACATAAAAAATAATACTTTCGGATCCTATTGTACATACGTAATCAAATATCATCTCTACATCGTCATCATTGAATAGGTCAACTAGGCCAAATTTGTATTCATTACCACTAATAATTGGTTTCCTATATTGAATTTTACATATGAATTAATTATGGTCTAACAGTCTAGTACAACGAACTATTTTTAAAACATCATTCGGTTCTAATAACATGACCATCCAAGTGTACAATGCCATAAGTTGGACTAGTCATTTTTGTAAAATCTAGTCTATGTTTCAAAGATAAAAAAAAATATATAAGTATTTTATTGATATTAATTATTTATTGCAATATAATTACTTGTACCTTATTATCTTGATGAGTGCGATCTAATAGCCTTGTAAACTCTTAATATCTATCAAACTACAATATACAAATAAATATTAAATAAACATATGTATTTTACTGCTTGATTTAATGTAAATTAAAATATAAATTTAATATAAATAAACAAGTCACATAAAATATTATGCATAAAAATTCATTTATAGCAACCACTAAATACATAACATCATTAATAATTTATTAATAAATATAAAATAAAATCACATATATTAGATTTATATATATAATATATTATTAAATCCATTAAGTTTAAATATTATGAATATATACATACAAATAGAATATATACATACAAATATTAAATAATAACAACTCAATTTGTGATCTCCATTTATTTTAATTAATCATAGTATTTTGTAAATTATTTGTGAGAAGATGGATGAATCTGAGAAAACCTTTTTTTTTATAATATTTTAGTCCAAATAAATTGTTATGTAAATATTTTCGAATGAATTTAAAATTTTATTAATTTTGGTGTAAAATGATTTTAGTTTTAACTAGAATCAACTTTTATTAAAAAATCACAATACATTAATTATAAAAATTACAAATAATTATAAAATTTATTAAATAACTAAATTTAAATAATTTTGAACATTTTACAAATTATTTCTTCTAATATAAGTGACCATATAAAAATTGCTATTAAATTGAAAAATAAATTAACTAACCTCCACAAATTTGTAGAGATTTATAGCAAAATTGAATATATAATTTTGTAATTGACAGAGATTTGAGAGAGAGATTAAAATTTGAGAAAGAATGAGAGATTGCGGTGAGGGATGGGGTTGGAAAAGATTAAGAAATTGAGGAGAGGGGTGTAATTAGAATTTGAGAGAGATTAAGAGGAGGGATGGGGAAGGGGGACCGGGACCGAGACCGGGGTCTCAAAGACCGCGGTCCTGCATCCTAGTGCCACTTTAAATGGTGCCAAAAGAGTATGGTTGATGCCTCTTTAAGTGGCGCCAGCTTGCCATATCCCTTCATAGCAGAGATTCTCCTTGCCATGAAGAGATAACTCTTTTCATGACAGAGATTCTCTGCCATGAAGAGAGTCGAGGCCTGGCGCCACTTAAAGTGGCGCCAGGCCTCAAGACGTTTCATGGCAGAGAATTTTGCCATGAAGAGCGCTTGGCGCCACTTCCTCGGGTCTCTTTGTAACATCCTCAAACCCATAGCTAGAGTAGTGACATCACTAGGTATGTGTTAGGCTATTTCACTACCAGAGCAAGTGGTATTAGGGGAGGTGCTAGTTTATCCCGAGCTACTTAGGGGAGGTGCTAGCATAACTCTAAGCTGCTAATAACTGAATCATAGAAAACTCAAATAAAGAAACATACATATCTAGAAATAAAGTAGACAGTGTAATTAGCAAGTCGGGAACGAGTCACTTTCGGGAGGTGCTTAAGGTTTCCCGACATGCTTATCACACTGTCTACTTTATTTCTGGATACGTCCGTTTCTTTATTTGAGTTTTCTATGATTCAGTTATTAGCAGTTTAGAGTTATGCTAGCACCTCCCCTAAGTAGCTCGGGATAAGCTAGCACCTCCCCTAATACCACTTGCTCTGATAGTGAAATAGCCTAACCTATACCTAGTGATAACATCCTCAAACCCATAGCTAGAGTAGTGACATCACTAGGTATGGGTTAGGCTATTTCACTACCAGAGCAAGTTGTATTAGGGGAGGTGCTAGCTTATCCCGAGCTATTTAGGGGAGGTGCTAGCATAACTCTAAGCTGCTAATAACTGAATCATAGAAAACTCAAATAAAGAAACGGACGTATCCAGAAATAAAGTAAACAGTGTGATTAGCAAGTCGGGAACGTGTCACTTTCGGGAGGTACTTAGGGTTTCTCGACATGCTTGCTTGAGATGCTTGTTTAAATCCATCATGCTTGCTTAAGTGAAAAGGACTTTTAAAGGCTAAAAGCATAATTTAATAGGTCAATCTATGATTATTGAAAGTTTGAAAACTAAATTGAAACATAGTAAAGAGTTTAGTAGGTTAAAGTGTGAAGATGGATAGTTAAAAGATAAAATTCAGTTTACCCTCCATGTGTCACCTAACTGTGCATGAATGAAATGACAAAGCAAAGTGAAAAAGGGTTTTCTTCTTTCCTTCGTGTTGTCGTAGGTCATTCCATTTTCAAGAAAAAAGAATTGCTTTTCTTTCTCCCACCAAAGCCAAGCAAAAATCTCACCAAATCAACTTCTTCCTTCAACCAAAATTCATGCTAAGATCAAGAGCTAAAGGAAGAGTCATATATTGAAAATATTGAAGAAGAAAAGTTTAGGGTTCCATATACATCAAGCTTGAAAATCAAAGGTGAGCTTAGAAATGTGTAGGAAATAGTATCTTCTCATTTCTTCATGTATGAATTTGAATTATAAAGCTTTAATTTATAATTTATTCAATCCTTCCCTAAGATATAAATTGAACTAGGTGAAGGAACATCAAAGGGAAATGAGATAGCTAGAGAGTAGAAGTGGAAAAGAAAGAGAAATTCAAGAAAGGTTTAGTGTTTGTATAATTTTCTATTTTCCTTGATTCTGTCATGAATAAGTGAAATTAGGGATTGATTTTACTTTCTAAAAATGTTGCTTTGATTGTATAAATATGTTATATGAATGTTAAAATGGTGTTTGAAAGGCTTAGAGTAAAGAAATTTAACATGAGAGCTAAAAGTGCAAACCTGGCAGAATAGGCTGTAACATGGCTGTTTGTGTTAACAACTTCATAAATTACTGTGTATTTATTGAAATTAGGCCTAAGATATATCAAATGAAAGCTGAGACAAAGATCTAAAACTTTCATGAATTGATCAAATTCTGAATCTGTAGGTAAGATAATGAAAATTGCAAGTGAACCTAAACTAGACACAGTGATAGTGCATCATAAATAGAGTGTATTTATTATACCATAACTAATTATGTACTCAGTAAAATTTGTTAAGACCAATTCCAAATGAATTCTAAAATGTATACCTAAAACTTTTTAGAAGACACTTGAGCTTGAATTTGTATGAAAATGCATGAATCTGATATGTTTTGTGATACTATAAACAAGTACTAATACTGGACTGATTAAGACCTTATTAAGCAGCTTTTAAAGAAAAATTCATAACTTAAGCTAGAATGATCATATTTTCATGAATTATACCTTGTTGGAAAGATAAGACATAAATGTACATTTTTTATGAATAAACTGAAGTCAAATTATAACTTTAAACTGATTCAAAAGTTTATGCAATACATGGTAGAATGCAATTTTCTCAAATTAGAATGTTATGTTGACAAAGTTTGGCACTATTTACCATAAGTTTCTTATCTTGTTAACTTTGACATATGATTTATGTATTTTGGAAATGAATTCAAATAACTTCAAATGATATGCATTTACATTGAATTAATAATACTTGGTCCTGGTAAATATAATAGGAGTCAAGGTTAGGTTAAGGGTATGGCATGCCATATAAACATACAGAGTTCGTAGTACTGCTACCGATACATGATCTATATATTTGAGGTTACATATCAGGTACCTCATAAGTACGGTCACAGAGCTCTGCTATCACAGTTTCGGCCTTTGAGCCTACCGTTCGGCACCCTGTGCCTACTGTTATAACTCATTATCTACCTAGTCGACCCTACTATGTGTTTATAAGGGCTGAGAACTTAATTAAGATTGATACTCAATTTTGAGAACTTATCAGTGAATGTTAACATGTCTGCATCTATTTCATGCACTAAGCTATGGTGATTTGCTATAAATAGAAAATGTGCAATAAAGGCAAAAAAAATATGTTTTTATCGAATATAAAGGAAATTTTTGTCGTGCACAAGGATACATATGACACTCATACTTTATACGAAGAAGTTGACAAGTATGCTTTGTATCATGTTAACAATATTTGACTAGCTTGCAATTGTTTACTTGATTATCTATATATGTGAACTTGTTTGCTTTATTTTGTTATTTGTTTGCTATCACCCACTGAGCATTAGCTCAGCGTGTTGGTTTTTACCTCACACAGGTTGTAGATAAACTAGGCACACGGAGTTCATCAGAGATCTATATCAGATATCAAGGCCATTATCATAGCTGGTTGTTTTGAGTATCTGAGTCATAGTACAATTATATTTTGGCATGTACATATTAAATAAAGTGAGTTATAAATATTATATAAATCAAAGAATAGTAAGATGTCAAATAACAGTTGATAATTTTGCATGTGTTTTTCATATGTGCTACAGGTTGAAATATTGATGAAACAAATGAGACTCTACTAAAGTTTTGATTTAAAATCTTACAGTTACTTTAATCACCTTATAAAATTTACTTGAACTACCTAAAACTTGATATTTGCAGATAAAAGAAATTGTTTAGTCTTGATATGTCTAAAAAAATATAATTTGTGACAGTCTTTACTTTATCCACACTTTGATAGGATAAGAGGTGTTATACTATTCATGGCAGAGAATCTCTCTGCCATGAAGAGCATCTGGCGCCACTTAAAGTGGCGTTAGACCTTAACCATTCCTCCTCCATTAAATTATTTTAATATATATATACATATATGAATTAAATTATTTTAATATATATATATATATATATATATATATATAATTAAATTTATATTATGTATCTATATAATCTTTTTATAATTTAAATGGTTAGTAATTTTTTTTAAATAACACATGAAATAATAATTTTTATCGTTCATTTCTAATATTTGATATTTAATATTATTTTTATCATTGATGACTTTTTTTCGCTGATACAAATTTTACCAGTTTTTTTATTTACTAAAATAATTTACATGTTGTATTTTATACTTTTTTTTCCACTTTATTTAAATTAAAAATAATTACTAAACACAATTTCAATTAATAAGATCTTAGGAAAATATTAGTATTTTTCAATTTAACATAACATAATACACATTTTAAAATAAAAAAAATAATATATTAGAAATTGAAAATAATAATAACTAATTACATACATTATAAATTAACTATTTTTTTTTCATATTTCCCGAATTTGCGCCCTTCGATTCATCGTTTAGCGAATTTAAATATTATTTCCCTTTTTTATTCCAAATAATCATACATATTTGCTTCATAACTTATACGTTCACCTCCTCCTGATATCAATATGGCAGTTAATATATTCTTAAAATTATATAATAAATAATTCAATATTAAATTAAACTGTATACGTACCTCTGAATTTTCTATTTTCTCTCTTACAGTATTCTTTTTGCAAAATAGAAATACTATTTTGTAGTTGCATTCAAGTGCAGAATCCAATTTTTCATAAATACGAAAATAAAAATTTACTAAATCAGAATAATTTTCTATTTTGAGTTTTACCTAAATAGTACTTAAAATTTTAAAATAATACAACGGAATTGTTTCAATCAAAATATCAACCATTTCTATGTCACGCATGTTATAACCAGAATAAATTATTTCTTACAAACAATAGTTGAGCCATACAACGTGTTGGAAAAAATTATTCCGACAATCCATTCTTAATTTATAGATTCTTTCTCACATTTTCTTCACTCTATCTTTAATTAACTTACCTTATAAAACTTTTGAAACAACATAAATATGTGCCATGAAGAGTATTAGATGAAAAGAAAAAGAGTGGGAAAGAAGTGGGAGAGGACTCTGCTGCTTAAATAGGCAAGTCTGCACTTCTTTAAGAAGTGCCAGGCTTGGCGCCTATTAAAGAGGCGCTAGAACTAAGGCCTGGTACCTCTTAGGCCTAGCGCCCCCTAAAGAGGCGCTAGAATTGGGGTCTGGTGCTTGTTAAAGAGGTGCCAGGACTAAAGTTTGGCGCTTGTTAAAGAAGCGCTAAGATTAAGGTCTGGCGCCAGTTAAAGAGGTATCAGGCCCTAGTGCCTGCGTAATAAGCGTCACGTAACTTTTCCGACTTCCACCTGACACCTCAATTCTAAATTTCCAATTTTCTTTTTCTCAACCCTAAATTTACAAATAAATTTTCATATAACTCTAAATTGGTAAAAAAGCACGTATAAATATAAAAATGTGAAGAAAGGAATTTTTAAAATAAAGGTTAAAAAGATAAAGTTATGTTCAATAATATAGTATAAATTAGATTCGGTGTTTAGCATAAATAATACTCTTTTTTGTTTTATAATTTTTATTTTTTTATTTTATTCACACAGAAAGATAATTTTTTTTATTAAATTTTTAATTAGACTCATCTTGAAAATATTAAATTTTGTTCAATAATAAAAAAATATTTTAAAAGGTTTTTTAAAAATAAAATAAAATTATAATAATTAATTTATATATTATTATATTTAAAAAAATAAATAATATTTTTAAAATATTTAAAAAAAATAAAAGTTATAAGATAGAAAAAATAATAAAAATCACAACACACAAAGAATAGTAAAAATCACACCACGTTCGTACACGAAATCCATAAGATTAATGTCTTTAATTGGGAAGACTAATCGTGTTTAGCCTATGTTGATTATGAAGACAGGTAGGGTCCATTAAGTAGATTGTCCACACTGCATTTCACGTGATTTTTCTTAGACTATAAAAATTTTATCAGCTTATACAAAAGTGATGGAAGTCAACAACCATGTCGGTTCTTCTCCCTTCATTAATTAATGCATGGTTTTTTCCATCATTAATCTGCTTCACAATCTCTAATTATGACTTAATTAATCACTTTAACTAAGCCAAATTGGGGCTCAGGTTTTATGCAGTCTCGAATCTAAAAATTTAAATCTGGCTGAATTTTATTTTTTTAGTAAAATTTTTAAATTTATTCAGTTTAAATTTTTTTTATTAATATAAATATTAAAAATAAAGTTTTTAAATTGAGAATTAAAATAATTGAAAAAAATTTACATAATATAAAATTTGAAAAATTGAATGAATTTTTCTATCTAATTTTTTTATTTTAATAATTTAACCAATTACCCATATAAATACTATTTAATTTTATTTATATTTATAATTTTTTTTTAAATAAAGTTAATCCAATTCATAACTGATTAAACTCATTTTTTTTCTAGATTTATTTTTTTATATCTAAATAATTTGTAAAAATATTAAATAATTTAAACCATTACTCATAGTATTTTTTTTTAAAAAAAATTAAAATTTATTTTTCATAAATTTAAATAATTTAATATATAATTTCAATCACATAAATAAAAGTAAATAAAAATATTTTTTTAATAATTATTATTAAAAAGTGATGATAAAAAATAAATTTGAATAACTTATCTTATAAATATTTTTAAAAAGAAAAATATTAGTATATTTAAAGTTGAAATATTGAAAATTAAAAATAATTTTTTTGGATTGAAATAAAATGAATAATTTATTATTATAAAAATAATATTTAGTGTTACGATTTTATTTATGAGATAATGATTATAAGTTTTTGAGTTTTTAGAAATTTACTAACTTGTCTTTATACCAGTTATATTAAAATTACACTAATAAAAATATTTTTATATTTTATAAAATTAAGTTATTTAATAATTTATTAAAAAATTATTAGTGAAATTATTTAGACATTAATAAAAAAATAAATAGTATGTATATTTAAATTTATAAGTGTTAAATAATATATATATTTAAAATTGTATCCATTAAACACTACAAAAATCCAACGGAACACTAACGGACTTCACCAACGGATTGAAGTCCGTTAGTGATACTGACGGATTCACCAACGGATTGAAGTCCGTTAGTGATACTGACGGTTTAATCTAACGGATAATTTTAATCGTATTTTCTACCAACGGATGGAACCATCCGTTAGAAATCCGTTAGTGAAATATTAACGGAACCTTTTCCCGTTAGAAATCCGTAAGTGAATTTTTGGAGCCAAATACAAAACCTAAATGAAATCCCCAAATCCTTTGCTTGTAAAATCAAAATCAAAAGCACTCTGAAATCTGAACTTCCCTCCAACTTCTTCTCGGTCGTTCACTGTCGCCGGCATCCATCGTCCTGTGCTATCAACGGTTCGCCGCCATCCACTGTCGCCGGCATCCATCGTCCTGCGCCATCAACTTCTTCTCGGCATCACTGTCCACGTGCTCACTGAAATCTGAACTTGCGTCCAACGGAACGCTCGTTCACTGCCGCAGGCATCCAACGTCCGCCGCCATCAAAGGTTCGCCGCCATCTATTTCAAATTTCCCACTCCACTGGTAGGTTGCATATTTCTTTTGAAATCTAGGAACTACTTGCATGCTTGAATAACTTGAACAGTGTGACTCAGGTTATACATTTTATTTTAGAAAACTAGAGAAATGAAAAGCAACAGAACATATGAACCATGTTAAATGCCTGTAGACTGGGTTATGACAAGTTACTGAAGTTAAAGTGGGTACTTGTTCTGTGCCATGCTATTCATTTGATTAGTGAGCCCTTCCTGTGTTTTAGTTTTGACCAGATGGTAATAAGATAATTTGGAGTTGGATGACATATCTAAACTTGCATAGGGAAGTTAAATATAAATCTGTTCAGACTCTATTTAATGCAGCATGCTTATAATAGTTTGGAATAATGTTGGATTTTACTCCTTAGGTTCATTAAATCCAGGTTGCGTACCAACTTAAACACATCTAATAGACTTGTAATATTAGGCTTGTCATATCCAGGTCGTTGACCAATTAAACATATCCACTAGACTTGTACATATTACTGTAATATTAAACTGAAAATACTATATCCATTCTCTGGTTGAGATATTAAAAGGAAAAATAAGGCTAAAAAGGTTTACACCACCATGTTAGAATCTGAGAAATTAATTTTGGAAGGACCATGAATAGCATTATTTCTATAAGTGGTTGTGGTACCTGCTGTAAAAGGTTTCACATGGTCTGTCTTTTCAGGAAACAACTAGAGGGAATACTCGAAAATCTCAAAGAGAAGCCAGATGTTGGAACTTTGTTGCTGGTAAAGACTCTGGAAAACCTATATTATGAGTTCTATTATTTAATATTTTTAACCATTCTATTCATTCCTTTCTACTTTAGCAGTGAAACCTGCAATAAGTTGTATATCTTAAACTATTTTGAACATATTGGTACATCTACTGTCTAATGTGTTGAAACTTCATCTGTTTGACCATTGTACTGATCTTTGAATTAGATTAAATGACATTAAAATAAAATCTTTGCACCACTTTAACCTTTGCCGTCTTGTCTGTCTGATAATTTGTTTTTCTTGCATCCTAAATAAATTGGATTCTGTTCTGCTTAGTGCAAATTACTATTAGGGGATTCCCTTGAAGGAGTTTTCTCAGCACTTGTCTTGGGGTTCTGGAAAATTTTTTTTCTGAGTATTTGCTAGCTATTACTTGTCTGACTTAGCTTCAAGCAATTAAAATTGGAGTACCTATCCTCTACCTTTCTTTGGTGATGTTAATGAGATGTTAATGCACAGTATGATCAATATTCCTGTCTCAAGAATTCTTTGATTTCAGGATGCCAGTTTTGCATCTGCTAAGTGCTAATGCTACTTTTGTTTCAAAATTTGTGTCCAGGCACTACAACGAACTTTAGAATTTGAGGACGAATTAGCAGAAAAATTTGGAGGCCGCTGTACTAGTAGAGAGATTGGGAATGAGATAGAAGAAATTGGCAGGGACAGTAATAGTCAAACTGTATCAGATATTCGAAAAAAGTACGAAAAAAAGCTTGCAGCTAATCAAGGAGAGCCTGAAGTATATATATTAGTCTTCCTTACAGAGTGATAAAATTTTTTCCTAATTGATATATGATTTGAGTGAAATTGCCATTTTTTATTTGTGCTAGCAGAAGAAGGATGAAATTAAAGATTTATCAGTACCAGGAGCACCAGCAGGTGCATATTTCAAGTGCACCAGCAGGTGCACTGCCAATGTGTGCACCTGCTGGTGCACTTTAATGTGTGCACCTGCTGGTTTCAAGTGCACCAGCAGGTGCACTTTAATGTGTGCACCTGCTGGTTTCAAGTGCACCAGCAGGTGCACAAGGCAAGTGCACATGCAGGAAGGCAAGTGCACCTGCCAAGTGCACCAGCAGGTGCACTTGTGCACCTGCTGGTGCACTTGCCTTGTGCACCTGCTGGTGCACTTGCCTTGTGCACCTGCTGGTGCACTTGGACAAGTGCACCTGCTGGTGCACTTGTGCAACTGCTGGTGCACTTGCCTTGTGCACCTGCTGGTGCACTTGTGCACCTGCTGGTGCACTTGCCTTGTGCACTTGTGCACCAGCAGGTGCACATTTCAAGTAAATATGCTGGTGCACATTTCAAGTGCACCAGCAGGTGCACAAGTGCACCAGCAGGTGCACTTCAAAGTGCCAGAGCAAATGCACAAGTAAATACACCAGCAGGTGCACATTGGCAGTGAAATTGAAATCTAATTGCATTGTGAAATTTTTTTGTTGCATGTGTTTGAATTTACACTAAGTGTGCGTGGATAGGTAGATATTCCAAACATGATGCATTTTTAATATGGATGATGGCTGAATACGTATACTGATTGCTATAATTTCTCATTAACAGCCTAACGAACCTGGTTTTACTGCCCCGCCACCTTCCCCTCCAGTAGAAGATACTGCCATTGATATCAGGCAAGTTCAAATTTATGTTAATATTTAGTTCCAAAATGAATGTAGTTATCAGATTATCATTTTCATATAATGCACAATTTAATTGTTGGTTTTCAGGCTCTGTTCGAAGATAGGGTTTATAAGTTATTTGTTTTCATATCAGCATATTAATTGTAGTTAATATGACTGCTGAACGAAGTTGGATGTATGCTCGTCTCATAGACGGTTTACTAAATCCCAGATATTTAGAGGGTATCAATGAATTTCTAGAGAAAGCTAAGACCTGCACAGAATATTTAAATGGCGATCAGATCCGCTGTCCTTGTAATCGATTTAAGTGCCAGAACCGTAGCTTTCAAGATGAAAATACAGTTAAATATCATTTAATGAAGCATGGTTTTGTTCAAAATTACCTTGTTTGGTATTTGCACGGTGAAACTGAAGTGCATGACGGATATGGTGATACAGATTTAGACATGTCTTATGGTTCTGACAGTGTTAATCACCCAAATTTCAATCGTTTTGAGGACATGGTCATGGATGCAACAAGCTGTCATGTAATGCATAATGATACATATGAGATGCCAAACTCGGCTGCACAGAAACTGTATGATATGTTAAATGCATCTAAGCAACAACTATGGCCTGGCTGTGAAACTCACTCCCAGTTATCAGCTGTTTCACGTTTATTAAATCTGAAGGCGGAACATCATTTCTCAGAACAGTGTTTTGATCAGATTTGTGAACTCATGAAGGAGATGTTACCGAGTGACAATGTCATGACGGACAGCTTTTACTCAACAAAGAGACTAGTCCGAGGATTGGGGCTTCCTGTACAAAAGATACACTGTTGTGCAAATGGTTGTATGATTTTTTGGGAAAATGATAAAGAACTTACACGATGCAAATTTTGTGACCATGGAAGGTTCAAACGCCTGAAGCACAACTTGGGGAAAGGGAAGAGTCAAATACCATACAAAAAGATGTATTACTTCCCCATTACACCACGTTTGCAAAGACTTTATGCGTCATGTGTTACAGCTAAGTATATGACTTGGCACAATGACCATGCAACTGAGAATGGGGTGATGCGCCACTGTTCAGATGCTCCTGCTTGGAAGCATTTCAACCAAACTCATCCAACCTTCGCACTGGAGGCCCGAAATGTCAGACTTGGCCTTTGCACTGATGGATTTCAACCATTCGGTCAATCTGGGCAACAGTATTCTTCATGGCCAGTAATACTAACTCCATACAATTTGCCACCAGGTATGTGTATGAAAGATGAGTACATGTTCCTGACAATTATAATACCTGGTCCCAAGAATCCGAAAGAGAAGCTTGATGTGTACATGCAGCCATTAGTGCAAGAATTGAAAGAACTTTGGGCAACTGGTGTTAATACTTACGATGCTTTCCAACAGAACAATTTTACTATGCGTGCTGCATTAATTTGGACTATAAGTGACTTCCCTGCTTATTCAATGCTCTCAGGGTGGAGCACTGCAGGACGCACTGCATGTCCCTACTGTATGGAAAACACAGATGCATTTACATTACGAAAGGGGGGTAAACAAACATGGTTTGACAGTCATCGGAAGTTCTTGCCTGACGACCACCCTTTCCGTCGAAACAAGACATCTTTTATTAAAAACAAATGTGTATCGAAGTCACCACCGCCAATTAGAACTGGGGAATACTTGCTAAAAGAAATTGAGCAAATTGGGTTGAGGCGGGTTATAGACATTGACAGTCATGAAATAAATTGTCGGCTTTCAAAGATAACTGGTTGGCGTAAGCGGAGCATATTATGGGATTTGCCATATTGGTCTTCAAATTTGATTCGCCACAATCTTGATGTCATGCACATTGAAAAGAATGTATTTGAAAATATTTTTAATACAGTTATGAATGTGGAGGGGAAGACAAAAGACAATATCAAATCAAGGGAAGATTTAAATGAAATATGCAGGAGTCCAGAATTGAAGAAAGATCCAATTAGCGGGAAATATCCAAAAGCATGTTATTGTTTGGATAACCAATCGAAGGTGATACTGTGTGATTGGCTTAAAACACTCAAATTCCCTGACGGATTTGTTTCCAATCTAGGGAGATGTGTTGATAGTCGGAAGCTTAGACTTTTTGGTATGAAAAGCCACGACTGTCATGTTTTCATGCAACGAATTCTTCCTATAGCTCTCAGAGAGTTCTTACCAAATAATGTTTGGCAACCAATAACAGAGCTTAGCAATTTCTTTAGAGAACTCACCTCAACTACACTTACTAATTAGGACATGCAACGGTTACATGAACAAATTCCTGTGATCCTTTGTAAGCTTGAACGAGTTTTTCCTCCAAGTCTGTTTGATTCAATGGAACATTTACCAGTACACCTTGCATATGAGGCATTAATTGCAGGACCAGTACAATATCGGTGGATGTACCCATTTGAGAGGTACACATACTTAATATTTACTTGCACTCCTTACCATGATGAATTACTTAGTAAACATATATAATTTTTGTTTCCACACACTAGGTACTTGAGAAAGTTAAAGAACAATGTTAAAAATAAAGCAAGGGTTGAAGGTTCAATATGCAATGCTTACTTGGTAGAAGAAGCAAGTGCATTTTCTGCTCACTACTTTGAAGCACATGTAATGACCAGACATCGAAAGGTTCCACGCAACTTGCATGAATTTGTATCTGATGATGACATACCAGGTAAATTAAGCATATTCAAATGCACAGGTAGAACTATCGGAAAAGGAAAATCCAGATATATGACTGAAGATGAAATCCAAGCCGCTCAAACATATATTCTATTAAATTGTCCAGAGGTGAAAACATATATTGAGTAAGTATTGGTAGTTATACTAATAGTCAAATACCTCTTATATTGTACACTATTGTTAAACATTACTTGTTTCTTTGTATGTATAGTATTTATGTGGAGCGAGTAAAGTCGACACAACCAAATATCACAGATGCAGCTGTTGATGAAAAACTAGAGAGGGACTTTGTCAAATGGTTTTACAAGTATGCCCATGAATCGCCAAACAATGTACAAAATCAGCTTATGCAAGATGTGGCGAAGGGACCACTCAGAAGTGTCACCACTTTTAATGGGTATTGTGTTAATGGATGTAAATTCAACACAATCAATGGAAATTCAAGTAGTAATTCAATGAATTTTGGTGTATGTATAAAAGGGAGTAATTACAGTTCTGAAGAAAGTGACTACTATGGACAGTTGGTCGAGGTGTTGCGATTGGAGTATCCAGGGCTACCAATTAAGCGGACTGTACTTTTCAAATGTGACTGGTTTGATCCAACACCAAATACGGGCACCAAGGTGCACCGACAGTATAGAATTGTTGATATTAACAATAAGCGTAGATACAGTAAGTACGAGCCATTTGTATTGGCCTCTCAGGCAACACAAGTCGTTTATGCTTCATACCCGAGCAAGCGTCGTGACAAAAATGATTGGTGGGCTGTGATGAAAGTTAAAGGTAGACCCGTTGTTGAACTATCTCAAACGTCTTCAAAGACATATGAACCTTTTCAAGAAGATGACATAGAATATGCTGAAGTAAATATCGATGATATTAATCAACAACACTGCCTCAATGATCCTAGTGAAGGAATGACTGAGATTCATGATGACGTTTCGACAGATGAAGACGAATTCCTTAGTGACCCTGACTCTGATGCAGATGCAGACGGTGATAATGAGTACAATTCATATGAATCAGACTAAATTCATCTATATACTAAAGAAGTTTGGAGTTGTATATTTCTTTTATTACTCAGTGAGTACCTTAATACATTTGTATATATTTAATATAATGTTTATGAACTTTATATTATTTTTGACTATGACATTTTTTGTTTATTCACAGATGAGGGGACGTGGAAGGGTTAGCAAGGCCAGAGGACGGGTTCAACTTCCTGCAAGTGCAAGTCAAGAGGATGCAAATACAGATGACGGACATGAGCATGAGGCGCATATACCACGGGCACCGACGGGACTTGGGGATACGGAACTTCAGATATGGGTTCCACTTGCATCCAGTGTACAGCCATCTCATATAGATCGATCATATACACCAGTTGCACCATCTGCCGATGCACAGCTTCCCCGTCCCCTTCCACCACCTCACCGTCACAGTTTACATCCTCACCACCCTCCTGCAGCTCCACGACCACCGGTATCACATACACATTCACCTCATTCTGCATCCCCTTCTGGTACTGCATCCGCTAGAGGGACAGGATCTGCATCAGCATCTACTCCATCATCTGCTCCTGCATCAGCTGCATCGACCACTGCTGTAGGCGGAACACAGTCATTCAGACAGACTATTTCACTCATTAACAACAAGTAATAATTAATTGTTTATTAATTTACAATATTTTAAATGTTACCATTTACTTACTCTAAAATTATCTTGTTCATGTAGTTTGCATCCGTCGGAGATGTGCAGCCGCAGGATAACTCTGATAGTGAAAGAAAGATTGGTCGAGGAAGGCCACTGTTGGAAGACTGTGCCCAATGAAACCAAGGAGTTTTATTGGCAGGAATTCAAGGTGAAGCATATTTAATTTATCCCAAAAAGTTTATCATCTATTTTTGAACTGTTTAATTACTATCTAATCATAAAATGTAATCTTTTTGCAGAAATACTTTCTATGGGACCAAGCAATTGAGAGCTTGGTAAAAATTGCCTGGCAGAAAAAAGCCGCTGAGCGATACAGGGGCTTAATGTGGGAAATCCGGAAAGGAAAGGCGAAGAATCTTGCAACCCCTGATTATGTTTTGAGGAAGTGGCAGGAAACTTGGAACACTTCTGAATACAAAGAGAAGTGTGAGAAGTTTTCTGCCAATAGGCGCAGTGAGGCTGGAGGTTCAGGATCTGGCATTTCCAGGCACGCATGCGGTTCTGTTTCACAGTACACCCACCAGCGGAGGATGGTATTTCTTATAACTTTTATTTTATAATTATCTTCTTATAAATATTTTGGTTCGATGACAAATGCTACAATTCTTATAATTGGTAACAGAGGGAAAGACTAGGCAGAGAACCACATCCGCATGAGCTTTTTGAGGCCACACATAAGAGAAAGGGGACGGAGGAGTTTGTTGATGCCAGATCAAAAGCTATTTATGTAAGTTCATCTTAAATGTAGTTATTAACAATTTTGATTGACGTAAATTGTTTTACTTATATGTTACTTTAAAATTATAATGCAGGATAAATACGTAGAGCTGAAGGAGGCTGCTACACATCAACAGGAGGGAAGCAATGAACCAACGCCCATAAATGAGGCCCAACTGTACTACGAAGCGGTTGGTGGACAGAAAAAGAGTCGAGTTTATGGGTTAGGGTCCCAGGCCTCAGCATATTTTCATGAGCCAGCTCATTGTTCTGCATCATACACGTCTGCACCCCCAGTGGATCCTCCTACAATTGAAACAATGAACAGGATGCAGAATAAAATTGATCGGCTAGAGACAGAGAATAGTCGAATCACCACAAGACTGGACGAGTTGCAGACGTTTATGCATAGGATGATGGCACAACAGAGTATTGGGACATCCACTCAGACATCTGGTCCTACGCCACCTCCAGCTCCGTCTCCACAGCAGCGGCGTGATGATGCTCCTGTCATTGGTGATCATCATACAGATAGTGATGATGATACAGATGATGAGCTAGCTAGTTTAGTTTAGTATGTACATTTTGTTATGACCACTTTATAATTTTTTTTCCAACATATAATTGTAGTACAAATTCATTACGTTCTTTATATATTTTAATGAGTAATTTAGTTTTGTCTGTTTATAGTATTTTTATTATATGAATATACAAATGGATGTATATGAATGCACAGGGTACAGGTACAGATGCATGTATATGAGTGTACAGGATATAGATGGATGTGGATGTATATGATTGTGGATGTGGATGTGGATGTATATGAATATACAGGGTGCAGATGGATGTATATGGATGTATATGTACAGTTACGGGGTAGGGGTAGGGATGTGTAATTCTGTATTTTTATTCACTAACGGATTAGTAACCAAACATCCGTCACTGTCACCAACGGAAAATTCCGTTGGTGATCCGTCACTGTCACCAACGGAAAATTCCGTTGGTGATCCGTCACTGTCACCAACGGAATTTCCGTTGGTGATCCGTCACTGTCACCAACGGAATTTCCGTTGGTGATCCGTCACTGTCACCAACGGAAAATTCCGTTGGTGATCCGTCACTGTCACTCACGGGTACAAATTTCCGTTGGTAATTAAAATTACCAACGAGAATTTTCCCGACGGATTTAGTCCGTCATAGATCCGTTGGTGATCCGTTTCACCAACGGAATTTCAGTAATTACCAACGGAATTGTCCGTTGGTAATTATGAAATTTCTTGTAGTGCTTGATCTCACTGTGAATCGGTCGCTGATTTTATATTCTCTAGCAACATCTAATTTGTTAAAAAAATAAAAATAAAATTTAGGATAAATTTATGAAATTAATTAATTCATTTTATTTTAAAAATATTCAATAAAATAATTTAATATTTTTTAAAATTTAACCCTATAATCCAATTACAAAAACAGTTAGTTGCTTTAAATTATTTAATATGATATAATCCTTATAAATTTTAATTATATATATTATTTAATTTTTATAATTTTAAATATTTATATTATTTAATTATTCAATTATAAAACTAAAATAAATTTACTAACGATTTTTTTATCAAAAGACTAAAAATTTTAATTTTACAAAATATAATTAATCTCTTTTGATTTGTAGCTGTCTTTCTCAATAATCCTGTCTCCAAATTTTAACTCTGAAGTTCTGTTCTTAACAACGCAACAGATCTTACAGCCAACAACATTGTCATATAATTTTCTGTCATGTTTCTCTTCATTAACGTAAGTGAAAGCAAAAAATTTCTCCTCTAAGTTGTCTATTGCCAAGTGTGTATAAACACTCCAGTTAGAAATTTTTCTTTTTATTGTATGCTGGTAGCAAGTCTTGATTGTCAATTTGAAAATCAGAAAATTTAAAATTTTATTATTTTTTCATAACATATAAAATACATGTCTTATCCTCATGTGAAAATTTCTAATTCATACTATAAATTAGACTAAATTAGGGGTTATTAATCTAGTCGGAGCAAAAGGAATATTCGACCATGTTCGATCAAAAAGAACTCGGCTTATTATTAATTCAGCTTCTTTTCGATTTGAAACCCATGAAATACAATCATCGATTCCACCCTCCGTACGAAATTTTAAATGTTCATGCTATGATAATTCTGATCTAATGTGTGTCAAGGGAGGCATGACCTTAGCTGGCTAAATATTAAATGAGCCAACTATATATTATAATTGAGCCGTCTAAAAAGCTTGTCAAATGTACAATCGTTCCCTCTAAAAGAACATTTCACAGGTTTATGACATACGGACATAGATATATACACCCCAATCATTCTCGAAACAGGATCATCTTTTTTATTTTGTAAAAACCACCATTATTTATTTGCATTTAAAACCTTAGTATCTCTGAAAACACATCATCCAACTCTATT